>NW_025407856.1:161510-487001 GCF_003324165.1 Naegleria lovaniensis | reverse complement strand
TGAAATGTTGTCGCTCGGGTTATCTTAGGCTTTGTCAAAGCAAGCAATAATATTTTTGATGATGGCTGACATTTGTCATCTGACATTTTCGCTGGCTTTGAAATGACAACATTTTCTTTTACAAATCATGTGATTATTTGCAATATTGTTTATTACATTTTCAACTCTTGCATATACATTGTCATTCAATCAACCATATATTTTCCAAAAAATCATCAGCAAAGGAACATACGAAGGAGAAGTATGTGCCATTAAACAACTCTTCATTCCGGAAAATGCTCGTACACCTCGAAGTCGAATCGGTCTTTCAAGCATTGCTTCCGAAGATGACGAATTATGGCGAGAGACTTTGAATGAAATTGCAGTGCTTCGAGTTCAACATGCAAATATTTTGAATTTATATGGATGGAGTACAGATCCAAATTGTGTTTATTTGGTCATGGAATTTATGCCATTTTCACTTCACAAAATTTTGGAGACCACTCTCCCCGAATACGATTATGAACCATTAATGAAGTCACAAAAACAAAATTTATCACAATTAGCACCCATGGAAGATGAGTCTGAAAGTCAGCAAATTTGAGTCAAAACAAAAAACAACTTCTACTACATTACAAAAAAACCAGTTTTACAAGGATCGGCGCTTGTGGATGATCAGGAAGAAGCAGATCGGTATCAAAAGTTTTTACAGAGACAACCCATATTGAGTAATGAGACTTCAAATTGCGATTGATATTGCTGAAGGAATGCATCATCTTCATTCAAGACCAAAACCTATCATTCATCGAGATTTGAAATCTCACAATGTTTTGCTTGACAAGAATTTAACATCAAAAATTTCGGATTTTGGATTTTCTACCATGAGAAATCGAAATTCAGGAGTTTCAGGAATGAAAGGTATGTCACTCAAATTTATTTATACACTCAAATCGATTTTTATTTATAACACATTCATAACAATGGTGAAACTTAGGCACTTCGGGATGGATGGCTCCTGAAATGTTTTCATCGGCTGCTTCCTCCGGTGAAAAAGCTGATGTCTATAGTTTTTGGAATGGTCATGTACGAATTGGTGACACATTTAATACCATTTCATGATGTTTCTAATCCCTTTGCTGTGGCTTCTCATGTCATTAGTGGAATGCGACCCAAGATTGACAAACAAGACGAGTTGGCCAAGTCCTCTCCCATTCTCGAATGTTTCATCAAACTTGTTTCCATTTGTTGTTTACAGGATCCTGACGAACGGCCTACATTTGCTGACATTCTCAATGAATTGAGAAGTATACCACTGAATAATTCTTTAAAATTAACAGTCGATGTGAATGGAAGTGAAGACTATGACTCGATTCAAAAAAGCCATTAATGCCATTCCTCCTGACATTACTACTCTCAAACCCAAACGACCCATTCCATCATCTCAGAGTTCAATCACAAAACACTTTCTGCTGCCAGCATGTCTGGTTTCACATTAGGTCATTCGTCTCTCAAAAAAACAACAAGTTTCTTACATAATAGTAATGTAACGAATAAGAATTTGGATTTGGAGGATAGTACCACGTCAGTATCATCTCCCTCAAGCGATGATGATGGACGCAATACAAGTGGTGGTGTCATTTTGGGAACCAACAACCCAGTGCATTCGGGTGATTTTTCAGAGCAACGTCTCTTGATGCAGAAATTTAATTTACCATTCACAACTCGACCTTCAGATGGCAGAAAAATTATCAAACCTACACGACCATTGACAACACCTGTCATTAAGATTAAGCCAGGAATTTATCGAGAACAAGTCATTATTGATCGAAGTGTTGTGTTAAAAGGAATGTCGGAAGGAAAGTCACATGTCATTCTGTACAAACCAAAGGATGTGAATGAGGTGATTATTTTTGATAATGTGAGATATTCGAAAATTAGAAATATCATTGTTTACAACTCGGAATACAAACCTCAACAACCTGGGCGCATACAAGAGTTCCTTCGAAACATCCACTTGGAGTGGTCGTGTTGAGAGGATCGAAATGTGACAGCACCATTGAACAATGCACTTTTAAGGGTGTGACACTGGAGATTTGTGATAAGGCAGATCCAACCATTACAGGCAACACAATTCGTGACTCGCCTCAAGCCGGAATTCACATTCATTCAGATTCTCATGGAACCATCACAGAGAATGACATTTTTGGAAATTTAGAAGCAAACATCTTGATCGAGAGAGGAGGAAATCCAGTCATTGAGAATAATCAAATTCATGATGGACATCAAGAAGGTATTCGAATCGTGGAAGGTGGATTGGGAAATATTGTAAATAACAACATTTATAGCAATATGGGATCCAACGTTTATATAGGAACAGGAGCCGATCCTCTCATTGTCCTGAATAAGATTCTTTCAAGTGAACAGAGAGGTATAGAAATTGCAGCACTTGCCAAAGGAAAATGCAGAAAAAATCGATTGAGTGGCAACAAGAAGGATCCTCAAATATTAGTTTCAGAAACTGCAAAAACGATTTTAAAAGACAATGAAATCAAAACCAACACACAGAATAGTTCTACTTCTCCCGTTTCCATGAAGGCCTCTCCCACGAAATCTCCCACACTTTCTGGATCTCCCTCATACACCTCGTCACCGATTCGAATGGCCACCATTCAACAACCACCTTCGCATACGGTTCACGTTCAACAACAGAAACAGCAAACACAAGGTCAGAGATTATCATCTTCATTGCCAGTCTCGTCGTCATTATCTTCAGCGTCTATTGCTTCTCGTAGCACGGGAGTATCCTCAACATTGAATGTTCAATCAAGCAAGTCCAATATGCAACAACAGCAATCACCGACCATCCAATCCAATCCATCAACAATGACGACAGCAACGACTGGAAATTATTTGAACAAGTCAACATTATCTACCAAGTCATTGACATCATCCTCTCAAACATCACCACCTCAAGTGACTGCATTGAATCTCAGCTCGTTCAATTCTTCTTCAGGAAATTCCATTTCGAATAATAGTTCAAATGCTCCTCCTCAACGCACCTCACCACTTTCTGTACAATCCTCTGTGAATAATAGAAACACGACATTGTTGAAATCCAACCTTAATAAATAAAAGTTCCCATATCAAGTTCTCAGTAAGGAACTCTGGAATTTCACTGAGAGAAGTTGAAAAAACAATTTAAAAATCGATTTCATGTGATGAAAGGGACATCAACTCAAAAAAACGCACATATTGAAATTATTTTTCTGGTGGACAATTGCACTTGATCATCATCCACACACGTGTGTTTCCATCTTACATCTCCTTCCTTGCTCGCAAGCGGTACAGTATTTTGAAAGAGTTCCATTTGGATTCAAAATTTCGAATCAACAAGCAAAAAAAAGTGCGCTGCGCATATTGTATCGCTCCTTAAATATTGAACGCATTGCTTTTTCATAAACCGATCAGCCACGAAAGAAAAAGTACTTGAAAGCTTTTTCATCACAACTTGAATAATAATCATTGATACAGAGTAGACCGTCAGAATATATAGATGGAACCATCCAACCCGCAAGCTCATCCGCAGCAAGTGGTGCCATCATCGGGACTTTACCCTAACCACATGATGTATGCTCAACCACAATACAATAACCAAAACAACAACAACAACATGTATCCATCGTTGGGTTATGCTTCAAATCCCTATTATTATACAAATGGTGCTGGAGTTGCTCAAATACCTCCTGTGGTCGGAACGTTGTCGGCTCAGCAACAACCACCCATCATCAACTTGATACCAACGGCTCAAAACGAACAACAACAACACCACATTCCTGAGAACGTTCCTCTTCATCAAGTCGAGCCACAACAACAAGTTCCCACAACAAACAACAGCCCAACCTGTGCACGAGGCAACAACCATTGTTGTAACTTTTGGAAACGTTGTCGAGAACAACACAAATTCCTTCATGCTCTTCAAAGCAAGACATTGTCATGTATTCCAAGAGCTGTGGTTGTTGGTGGAGTATTGTTGTTCATCTTGACATTGATCTTCTTATTCACTGTTGGATCCAGTATTGACGGTAAAATGGCATACAAGAAAGATCAATGCTTGATTATGAAAGATCCAGACAATTTGGTAGTTCATTTCGATTATGATCGTGACATGTATTATATTAACTTGAATGTTGATCTTGCAAGTGGAACAAAGTATTACATGGGATGTGACTCGTGTGTTGCTAAGCCACCATCATCATCGACTTCAGCCGTTAAAAAGATGTACACTTTGAGAGAAGTATGTGCAAGCCCACTCTTACAAAAGACCTCAGATTGTAGAGATCGTATTATTGCTAAGGGAAGTTTGACTTGCATGGTAAATCGAAGATTGAGAAAACGTTCTGGCATGGATCATTATTATCATGGACATGGTGGTGAGAATAAGGCTCCTGGCAATCACCACAAGGAAGATAACGCTGGACCACAAATGATGCATCATGGTCACCATCATCATCCTGGCATGATGACTCGAGAATTGCACCATTCTGGTCCTCGTCACGGTCCACACATAATGACTCGTGAAATTCCACTCTCCCAAATTCTCTCCAAGCAAGAACCAAATCATGATCAATCCAATGAACAAGCACATGATGTTCACCGTAGCGACCATTATGGAAGACAATTTAACAGCGAAATGGTCAAGACTGTACAAGAAGTGAAGAGATCATTCAGAAAGCATCTCCACAGAACAGTACCAATCTGGTTGATTATTTCACTCATTGCAATGGTCGTCTTTATTGTGGTTGGTTACAAGCGCTTGGAAGGAAGATCAAAATGTTCCATTGACAGATTCTTTAAGCAATACCTTAAGAATCCATTCAAGGAATCTGGACAAGTCTACAAGTTGGACGAGGTCTCTCAAAGCTGTGTCATTATTCAAGAGCCTAAAGAACCAAAAGATCACACCCTTCTCTCATCTGCAACTTTGCAAATGGAACTCCCACCTCGTAAGGAGAGAGCATTGGCCAAGAGAATGAAAATGTTCTATGGCGCTCTCAGACATACTGCCACAGAACCACACGAAACCTTACTCTACTATGAAAAGGTTTCCAAGAAGAATTTGTGTTCTCATTTCCATGGAAACAACTCTCAATCATCTTGCAATGGAAAGAGAAGAATTGCAAAGCCATCAAGATTTTGTTAGGCGTCTTGTTTGTTCTTGCTGTTGGTACTCTTATTGCGTTTGCAGTCATTAGTTTTTGTAACAAGTCTGTCATTAGGGGACTCATCTTTTTGCATTGAGCATTGCTGCTATTGGTGTTGTCATCTCAAAGATTTTATTCAGAATGAGAAAGGTTCACTATTATATTACTGACAAGCGTGTGATTCGAGTGGATGAGTTGCCATGTCGATTGCGGTTAACATTGAGATATGTGTTCATTTGACAAGATTCATAGTGTTTGGGCAGATGGTAACAAGATTCATCTCAAGCTTCTTCCCCATGAAAAGACTGGAATTTTCTTTGAACATGCCGTTGATCCTGCCTTTGTTGTGAACCTTATTCAACAACGCATCCCATCGTCAGAGTCTACAACAACAGTGGAGATGTCGAACTTCAAGAACAACCAACCACTGAACCACAGCAACACAAAATTAGCGACTCCATTAAGAGTGAGATCCGTTATAAAGTGTAAATAGTTCAAGACAACACATGAACAATGTTAACCATGCCTCATCGTCTGTCACTTTTCACTCACATTCAGATGCCACAAAAAAAAAATGTCGTCACAACCACCACTCGATCTCTCTTCCCTCTTCAAATCCGACTCATGTTAAAAGAAATTGAATGTGAAACTCTCAAACCAAAAACTATCAGCTCTCGAATGCAATCCCATGTCCAATCTCAAATTCGAACGATGGGACGATTCCATTCATTCCGAAAATTCCATTCTTCAACAACGATTTCATCACATGCTTCTCTACATTCATCAACTCGAATCCGACATTGAAGCAAAAAACAGACGTATCGATCTATTAGAATTATCTCTAAATAATCGAAGAAAACGAAGAGGAGGAGCCATGGGAGATCCTGCCAATACCAACGCGGACAAGGATGATCTGAATGAACAAACCGAACAATTGACCATTCAAAGAATTTAGTAAAAGCATTCATGAAGAGAAGAAATAATAGAAGAAATGAACACATGCATTCCAAACGAGAGGATACTTCAACTCATTCCCCAAATTCGTCGTCGAATATTTCTAGTACTACTTTTGCACGAAAGAATCATCGTTCAGTCATGAGGAAAAAGGAATAGATATCATGATCTTGATCCACAAGGATTTTGCGACCATTGTTGGAATGTTGTCATGTTCATTGTATATTGGAATTAATGTCTCGATTTGTGTTCACAAATTAATGACCTTTTGAGCCCGTCATTTTTGATTTAGTACATGTATAATAAACGTTACGTATAAAGCTCGAAACAATTTGTGAGATGTGTTGCTATTTGTTTCTGCAATAACACCACCAGAACGACGCCTACGGTTCAATCCAAAAGCCTGCCGTAACGTTAGTTTATTGAAGTGTTATTACGAGCAAGGAGTTTTTTAACCTTAACATATAAATGTGAGTCCAGATCAAGAGAATTTCCATGGTCATCATATTTATAGTGTCTTGTTTATGTATTGGATGATGATCAGTGGCTTAATTATATTGACAGAGATATAAATGAAGCAAGAATTATTGTTATTCGATCCTTCCTACTCTTTGAATTAGTTTTTAGCACTTTGTGTGTGTTTAGGTTTTCCCCTTAGGGTGTTAAATACATGCAAGATCAGCACCACTTGGTTCGATTTGTTCATTTTGTTCACAGTGCTGATTTGAATAAAGGGAAGTTTCATATTCAGAAAAGTATTTTTTCACTTGATGTCTCGTTTAATCTCAATACACATCATGATATCTTCATTGAGACATGATCACAATGTGATTGCCTTGAACTTGATTTGCACACGATTCGAATTAACATGTGAAATTAATATCTGCAAATGACTTGTCCTCAAAACAATTTGTGAGATGTTGTGCTAATTGTTTCTGCAATGTCTTAATAGAACGTACAGCTCGTTGTTGAATATAGCCAATATATGAAAATGATGGTTGATCACTTCCTGTCATTCCTATTCGTTGTTGTTGAGATGAAATTCCTTTCAAGAATTCTTTTTTCATTTGAGCAGCTTCAGAAATATTCAACGCGTCTCTTGAAACTTTTAACATGAGTAAATCAGAATTGGAGTTGGTAAGAGAAATTAGAAATGAGTGACTACCAGCTCCAATCGATGTTACAGTGTTGAATAATGTGCCACTGTGTAGATAGGGAAGAGTAAGTTTAGAGAGTGACCTATTGGATCCTCCTGTAGCAAGTTAATTTCCAGCGTATCGTGGATGGATGGTTTAAATTATCATGAAAACCATGTCCATGAATCATGAGTATTCAATGGATAGAGTTTTCAGGTACCTTGTGTCTTTAAGACTTACCTGAAACATATACTGAACCATTTCTTGTCAAAAATATCACTCCATAATAATGACAATCAACATCAATGGCTGGATCTGAATGTGTAATTTTCGCAAACTCTACACTTTCTGTAATTTGTTTTTGATTGCCCGTGTTCTTCATTCCTAATTCATCTGAAGAGTTGTATCCACATACGAAAATACGTCCACATTGAGTGAGAGCAACAATGTTGTGATCTCCACAAGCAACTTTGCAAAACTTCACGTTTGGATGTTTTTCACAGAATGGATGAGGAGCTGTTGGGACAGTGCTGTATCCATCATATCCACATTCTCCAAATCCGTTGGATCCTGTGTGAATTGAAACACATCCATCGAATTACAATTTTTCAATAATGATAATCATGGTGTGTAAAGGATTTTTAACATTGAAGCCTACCTCCAACAATTAGTCTTCCTTGATTGGTGACCAATACCAATGTATAAGCACCACATGCCATATAAGTGATGAATTCATCCTGCCTAAGAGCCTCATCAATGCCTTTCAACCAAAGCTTTGTATTCGATGGGTTCAATATAACAAACTCACTGTTTGATGGATCCATGTCGCATGTTACAGAAGCCACTACAGATGATCTTTTTGGAATTTCATAACATTCTCCATTGGGTAGCTCATGATTGACGTATCCCTCTCGAAACTTTGTTCCAACATTAATAATATCGAACAATGCTAATTTTGAGACTCTAAAATTAAGGAAATACTCACATCTGGTGAAATAATTCCATCCACAATCCGATCTACTAAAACATAACAACAATTATACGAAGCTGCAACAAAATAGGCTCGTTTCCACCCAATCCATTGTCCATCATTATTCTTTTCTAAGGGATCCAACAGTAGACTTGCTTGGAGGCTACCTGGTTGATGATGTTGATGATACAATTGTTGATAATAATAAATTTGATGATCGGGATAGGTAATGGCATAGATATATTCTCGTCTTGCATAGATTTTTACAAATCCAGATAGTGTCGGATTTTGTTTTTTAATGAGCTCGAGGAACTGATGCGTTTTTTCAGATGATGTTGCGATGAGATGGGATTGAGCAAAATCTGAATTCAACATTTTTTTTTGTGAGTAAAGTTTATTATTATTAAATTATTGAAAAGTTCAATTAAATTTATTTAATTTAATAATAATGATCAATTCAATAATTTAATAATAATCAGTTCAATAATTTAACAATATTTACATGGCCACTCTTCCACTGTAAGATCCAGCTTGAGTCACATAACGAACCCATCTCTTTTGTTTTGGTTTCTTGTCATCATTCAAAGAATCAGATCCAATTTTCAAATATCTCAATTGAAGACCACTCATGTTGTGCATGGGAATTTCAAATTTCATAGTGACAGGTCCAATCAGTTTCCTTTCATCAATTTTACATGGTTCAGATATATTAATCTTCAATCTGATTAATTGTTCAGTGGCGCCTTGGAATTTCTTGAGTCCCCAAACGACTACCTTGTCTTTCTCCTTATATTCATAGGTTTGTTGAGAGTCCTTGTCATTACCAACGCTAATACCGCAACTGACAGTATTCTTTGGAACTGGAATACGAATGAAAACACCAGTGGCAGATGTTGAATTTGGAAAATCGGATCGAACTCGAATTGCTGCTTCAATTTTGTAATCTCCAGTTTTGGTGACACTAGGTGTGATACGGAATGGCATGACAACATTAAAATTATTGGTAACACGGTAAGAGAGGAGTGTCAATTCACCATCTTGTGGATAGAATGACAATTGGCGTCCATGTTCAAATTCGTCTCGATTAATAATTTCATTGAAATTGATGGCATCGACTCGAATGGCAGAATAAGTGCTATTCTCAACACCAATGGCTAAATCTTGATTGAGAGCAATTCTAATGAGAGGAGTTCCCATCAAGTAACTTTTCACAACCAGAGATCCAATAATTTCAGAACGAAGTAATTCACCATTACTATTCATTTCACAATTCACACGTTCTAAAACGTCAACAAAAATTTGATCATTCTTTTTCGTGATTGGAAGACAGGCTAAACGAGTCATGGTGTTACCAACATTTGCATTTTCAACATGTGTCAAATATTATATCATGATTTTGACCAAAACTTACTTGCAGTAGATTTCACAGTCTTTGGATCCGTAAATGCAATATTCAACAAACCATTCGTAGTTGGTACGTCCACTGTCTCTATAGGTTCATTATACACACAATAAGTCAAAATATTTGTTTGAGTGGTTTGAACCTTTCCCCAATCAAATAATTCATCCAACAATTCATAAACCAAAACAAAATTCTTTCTGATTGAATCTTCACTCAATTGACCTGTGAAATCTCGAATTAAAATGCATGCTCGTTCCAATAATTCAAAAATAGTAATTGGTGAAACATTCTCTCTACTCGTACACACAATATAGAGACCAGATTTACGGACATGGAAAAAATTAATTCCTTGTTGGTTGAAAATTGGTTTTCCAAAATTGGATGTGCTTTCGTTCCTCACATTGCGAAAGAATAAATCTTCGACCTCGTCAAAAATGTCGTAACGATCTATGTATGTGAGTATGTTGTGAATGTGTGATGAATGACGGGTATATATTATGTCAATATGGAATGTGAGGAGGTTACATAAAATCGTGAGTGATGATGAGGAGTGTTGTTACCAAGTATTGTTCAAGATTGGTCATGATGAAAATGTTGTTGTTGTCATTTGATTGATGGGTTGTGGTTCACATCACCCATGCATTGAAATTGATAATAGATATTATTCAGTGTATATATGTATATATATTCATCATTGTATTCATTCAGTGTTTCCATGTAAATTCCATGATCATAACATCATCACCCGAATTTAAAAATCCATTCGGATCATTACAAAAAAACATAACATGCCTCTGTACAAGAACACCAACACTTCAACACTACTTACAATTTCTCGCAATAATTTTATCTCCTCTCGATGAAAGAATAAAGAAATGAGTGATCATTTTTTTCTTTTTTTTATTACGTCATCGAAAGCGTCAAGAACAACAAATGGCCACACTCTCATCTTGGGAACAAGAGGAAAGATTCAAGTTTTTACGAGCGACAAATAAGTTGTACAATTGAACTATTCTTCCCCTTTACTTTATTAAGCGTAGATATTGGTTTTAATCAATTTCAGGCTTGTGTCCTTCTCTGATGATGTCAAAAGTGTTGTTGTTGACGAAAGATTGAATGTTGACAAAGAGGCCGTTATGGTTTTCAATAACCTGCTTCACTCTTTGGAGTGTCAAGTTGCTAGGTGAGACTAATCCAACTCTACTGATGATGGTGTTTTTGAAACATTCCTTGTAGAACATAATTTGACGTTCTAATTGTATCATTTTCGTCAACAATTTCTCATCGCTACTAAATGACGAAATAGTAGCTTCGAAAATTTCTACAGCTCCCGTTGCTTTGTACTTCTTGCTCAACACATTGAAAGACATCATTATCAGTAATCAATAAATTCATCGATTGTGGTGAAAATCTGTTAATGTAACCATTTTCACTGAACCATGACCCTTCTTGAGGTTTATTTCTCTTTTACTTGACCTCAAAATTTTCTTTCCGTCATGAAACTCTCTCATGCTAAAATGAGAGTCCAAAATTGTCTCAGCGTTAAACTTTGAAACCATCATACTTACGAAAATGTGCATTCATAGGAATGGCGAGAAATAGGACTCAAAAGGCAAAATCACACATCGATACCTGGATATGAATCACAACATGAGTCAATGTTAGGCTGACTTAGAAGAGACTTGTTGTTGCTTGTTGTGTTGGAATTTGCATGCCACGCAATTGAAATGCATTGGATGTGTTGATTTTTTATTTGATGATGATATTCCTAACAGCACACACTCCACGTATTTAAGGCTTTTAAATGCTTTTGTAGTAATTAAGCGGTAAGATTTGTTCTTCTAGGAATGTAATGAATTGAGGCGGTAAAATGAATGTAAGGCTTGCGTTCAATGACACAGGTGAAGGAGGTTCGATGACACCTTGATTAAAGGTTGCTAATTGATGAAAAAAGTATCAGAATATATATATTTATTTCTTTTTGGATGGAGCCAAGGAGTTGTAAATGGAAGTCTTGATCTTCTTGTTGCTGTGTCTAATAGAGTGGTCAAAAAGGCCTTTGTTGTGTGTGCTGGTAGACGCAACAGTAGTTGCAGCGGTCACAACAGATGAGCTTGTGGTGGTTGTGGACGCAAGGTTGGATGATCTAGAGTTCGAGGATAGGTTATCATTTCGTCGTGGAGTACAAGGTAAGTGTGTGGTAGTGGTTGAGGTTGCATGTTAAGTCGACTTGATGAAAGCAAGGAATTTTTCATAAAAGAGTTGAGGAGCTGGTACTTCAAGGTCACGTCCACATTGTAGAGTCAACTTGCGCGAATCGAATTCAATTAATATTATTAGGGGAAATGTTGACAACGTTGGAATCACCTGCATGTTTCGTCTTGTTGACAGTGGATTTTGTTGAACTTGTTGTGAAATTCCCCCAAGGTCCATCCATTGAATTTGAAACAGTATGTTTGGCAACAGTGGGGGATTTTGCAATGCGGGTGGGTTGATCCATGTTTCCTTTCTTCAATAGCAATCACATTATTGTTGTCGATGGAAAGTTGGTTGCGTTTTCCGCAACCTTTTCAATACTTGATCCTTCATTAACAGTCATTGGGAGAAAGTGGAGTGAAAGTTTTGAAAGAATTGATTGGGAGTAAGGACCTTTGATTGTTGGAAGTTGCATTGTTGGTGGTGGTTGTTGGATTGTGAGTTATAAATTCGTCATCTTTTTGGAATTGAAGTTTCACTTGACCTTCATATAAACAACCAATGTTTGTATTAATAATTCGTAAGTCATCACGAATCTCTTTCATCTCCTTCTCCATTCTCTTTTCAAAGTTTGTCATTCTCATATCCAAGTTTGTGATTCTCGCATCCATTTTTGTCAGTGTTTCATTTAAGCCACGAATTTGTTGAGGCAAGTCGGAAAGAGAAAAATAGAACGAAGCCATTGCCTTATGATCATTGTTGATTAAGGCGTTGTATATTTGATCTACCGACATTTTTTCATCAGCCATATTTTCTTGAGAAACGGCCAATGCTTCAACGTTGGATGGTTGCTGAAGGAGGCGATGTATTTGTTTCCACGTTGTTGGATGATGAAGCAGTAGAGGTTTCAATCTTGTTGTTGGATGATTGTTGAGAGGAAGGCGATGAAGCTGAAGTGATTTCAATCTTGTTGTTGGATGATTGTGGAGTGGGTGTTTTGGTCATCGCTTTTTTTTTTGTTGAGGATGGAATTGGTTGGGCCTCCTTTTTGAGAAGCGTTGATTGATAATGTTTGGACACAAGTTCGTTATACTCTTCAGCCACTGCCTCACGAGTAGCTTGGAGTAGTGTTTGTGCAACTTCAATGTTGTCAGCTTCTGATCTAAATCTCGAAATAGCGCAACATTGGTTTAGACGAGAGTTCTCGTCCAACATTGTCTGCCACAACTTAAAGTGCTTGCTCTTCTCATAGAACCTCTTTAAGCCATCCGCACCTACGCTTAAAGCAAGGGAGACGACTAATGGTGTTGTTTGCATCCCTTTTTTCTTAAGCCCAGCCTCAATAACCGAAGCAGATGAAAGGTTTTCCTTGATAATTTCTTCTTTGAATTCAGAAAAGAGATCATCAAGAAACATCTGTACAGGCGTATCTTTCAATATGGCTTTGAACATGATGTTCTTGAGCTCTTCTTCCAACTTGTTGCTTCTCAGTAGATCGTAGCAAGTTTGGATATCTGGAGATTTATCGAGAAACTCTTTAGCAAATCCCTCCTCATCAGGATGTTGTCCTCGTACCAATCCTTTGACAAATTCAACAAGGACGTTCCGTTTCTCCAAGACCGATGCAACTTGTTGGACAAAGGGAAAACTCTCCACCAACTGAGGCCATGATTTGGATGAGATTTCTTCAGCAGAAGGAATATAAACAGTGTTTTTCAAACCTGCTTGAAATTGTTTCACGGGAGAGCAAGCCAACAACACATCAATCTTCTTAGAGTACTTCTTTTCAGTACCAGCAACGATATCAAGCCTCTTCAAAACAAGAGCCCGAAATGCAGTAGTGGCGTTCATTTTAAAGTAAAAAGCAAGAATAGGATAAAACACAAAGGAAATGTGAGGATGAATTTTTTTTAAAACAAGAACTTGTTTCTGAGGGTCGATGAAAGTCTATCAATTAAATCACCCCTAACTGAAAAAAAAAAATGGTCTTTGCCCAAGAGCTCTGGAGGTTGAATTATTCGTCGAGAGAGAATCCGAATATCAAAAGAGATTCTGTTCTCGGGTCATGATCATCATAATGCAACTATTAAAATAGATCAAGTGGTGTGGATCAAAGATGATACAAATTCATACTTATACCTACAAATCACTGGCATTGGAAATAATACCAAGTACTTGGATGGACTATTGGAGTAGTTGTTGTTGTTTTTGTTGTTCGATAATTCCATCAAGGTTGACCCTTTCTTAATCATCAACTTTCAATTCCAAACAAAAAAAATGTTCACACCTCCAACTCCCTCGTCTGAAAATAATACCGAATCATCATCCGATTCAATTTCAACAACAATTTCAACAAACAATAGGTCTTCTCCCATTCCATTGAATCGATCTCCTTCGAGTAGTTATCCAAGAAATTCTCCTCCTGCCAACTCGGGTCTGTCACGTGTCAATTCACTCATTCAAGAAAAATCTTCTCAAACAAGCAATGAAAATCAATCCACCAACTCGAGTTCTGGAGGAAAACGTAAAAAAACTCTTCTCAAAGCCTCTCCTCTAATTTCTCCATTATTATTACCACAACATTCACAACATGTGTCAAATGTCAATTCAAATCATTTGGAAAATTCTCTTTCTACACATCATCATGGAGCTTCGGTTTTTGGAAATTCACCCATTCTTTCCTCATCCGTTTCTTCTTCATTACAAAATTCTGAAAGTCATGCTGAACATAGCGTCATGTCTGAATTTTCCACATGGGAAGAAGTATATCATCAACAACATGTCATGATGACAGGTGGCAATGACACCAACTCCTCTTCTCCTGTGATTACTTCTTCTTCTCCATCCTTTCCAAATGAAGATTCCAATTTCAATAACGATCAAGATCATCTTTCGAAACGATCCAGTTTTGGAAAATCTCGAAAGCTCACTACTTTTATTTCGAAAATATTTGGATTGAATCTTTCCAACACGGATGGAAAATCAAGTGTCACATCCTCACATTCGAATCGATCGAAAACCAATCGATTATTTAATTCAGGAACTGAATCCGATGAATTTTTTAGAGATTCTGCCATCGACGCTCTCGATCAACATTCGACCACACTTCAAAAATCTTCACAAAATTCCACATCAAATAATAACTCGTCCTCGAACACTTCTCAACAACAACGAGCCAACAATTATCAACTCGATTTAGAATCTCGTCAAAAATCCAATTTCAATCAATGGTTTCAAGACAAGTCACAAACATTCCAAGCTCAACATTTATTTGAAAAGGAAGGAAGTGTGTATTTTTTTAAAAAGGAAATCAAACCAAAAAAGACATCCTCTTTGTCGTATGCTTCTCCATTGAATTCTGGTCAGAATTTGGTGGGAAATAATAGTTCAAGTAGTGGTTCAAATAGTTCACATTATTCGAGTGGTGGTGGAGGTAGTAGTAGTGGAGATTTAAATTTTTCAACCATCATGGAAGAATCTTTCAACCAAATGACATTTTTGTCGAACGATTCATGTCATGCAAGAATGAAGTGGTGACGATATTTGAAAAATCGACCAAAGACTCTCCTGTGAAACACACCTTTTCATGGAATCAAAATGTCACTTATAGTATCATTCCCACAGAAAGAAGTTTTGATACTGTCATTTTGAAACAACAAAAACGTCAAGTTCGATATTACAAAAATCAATATTATTTGTTTGAAATTCGAGTCGAACAAGGAGATTACTTGTACGTGATGGAACCTTTAATTCTTGTGGGATTGGTTAAAACAAAAGAAGAACGAGACGATTGGACTGATTTGTTTGAAATTTATTCCATTTATTCTTCTCTCAATGTGTTCACAGAAGATGAATTTACATTGGCCTCAACGTTGACACGAGAAGACAAGTTACGTGAGAGACTCATTCAAGAATATGAATTATTTGATGAATATCAGAATGAGGTGCGTGAAGGAGTGAAACTTGGTCCAAACGTATCATCAAATTTGACACAACCAGAGACTGAATATAATCCTCGACTCTCGACCATTGACAATCCCTATGAAGAGAGTAAGCATTTCAAAAGGAGATGGAAAAGTCGTACTCACATCTGATTCAATCCTTTGAAAAGAATTATTTGAACTCTTTAAGAGTATTATCAAATAATAATATTCAACAAGAAGAACATTAATTGTAAAACAAGAGGATGAGATTGTATTTTAATAAATTATTTGAAACATTTCCAAATAATATTGTAACATCTTGATAATTATCGCCTCTAAAACAAATACTTGGAAAGTCACCATTCCTCAAAGGGTTGATCAAGGACCAACCATTGATAATAGAACAAGGAAACATTGTCGTCAAAATTCAAATCATTGTCCCACATAGAGTAAAATCTAAGCCTTGGTCGAACGGCTAAAATTCTGTTCATCGACAATACCTCCCCATCCAAAAACACAAATTTGGCCAAATTTTGATATTGCTTAAAACAGTATCCAAGATCTCGCCATGCGGATTGGTTGAAACTTTTTTTTGCTTTGTTGTTGAGTAAAATTCGAGATGTGTCACACATGGATAAATATCCACAGCCAATTTTTCAATAATTGCCACAATGATTTCTGGTGAAATTTGTCGACCAACAGTAATGCTCAGCTTTTTAAGGCTGTGATTGGGCTGTAATTGATTTAGCACATTTTGGCTCACAAATTCATCATTAATCTTCATGCGCAAGGAAGTAAGATTTTTAGGCAGAATTGGTGCTAAATGGTTTACCGTAAAGCCTACATCTAAATCAGTAAGAGTATCGGAAAAGAGTTGACTACTTTTTTCTTATCATCCATGCTCACGTCAATATCCAAAAGATCTCCCAAATATTTCAAATGAGGAGCCACAGATCGGAGAGTGGTAACAAATTTGTCAAATTCCTCACTTGTGTTGAAGGAGTATTCCTTGCTTCCAAAATCAATGCATTCAAGTTTGGAAAGAGTTCCACCTCCAAAATGAATATCCTTTTCTAGGGGTACTGGTTGGTCATACGAACCTCGAGTGATATTAAAATATTTCAATTGTGAAAACTCGCCAATTTTTTTAAAAATCTCACCTCGAATGTTACTGCAAGGATGAAACGACACATATTCAAGTTGGGGTAATAGCTTCAAAAATTCATATAAACCCTCGTCTGTGACCTGTAGTTCTGATGAACAGTCATCGTTGCATAAAATTTGGATTTTCTTGAGGTTAGGGCACAATTTTGCAAGCTGGATAATAAACGAGTTATAAATGTCACTATTAACAGTGTAATACAACTCTTCCAAGCGTGGGCAAATTGTTAAAATGTCAAACATAAATTTTTCAGCTTCATCGTAGTAATATGGTGCATTCAATGTCAAAGATTTAAGGGTCTCAAATACTGGAATAAATATATGACCCTCTTGCTTATTAAAAAATTCATCTTCTTCTTCCTCGATGCGGGGTGGCTTTCCACGTCGACTTTGAGGCTCTGAAATGCACAAATCTAATTTTTCAATTTCACAACATTTTGTCAAGATTCTAAACAGATGCTCTCTTCTGAGTTCCACGTTTTGGAATGATAATTCTTTCAGCCCAAAACCAATAGGAACTGATTTTGTTTCAATTTCCTTAAATGAAGTATCATGGTCAGAACTATTCTTCTCCAAATCATTGTTCATTTTCCACACCATTGTTTTAACAACCTTTGTCGAGTTCTCATGACATGCTTTGCGAATATTCAAAATTTCATAAATCTTGGTTGAATTGCAAACGCTACCAAACTCAAATCTTTTCGATAATTCACATAGAGAACCATCACGCTCCGCAATTTCATTCACAACTTGTCTCACGAGGTTGATGTTTTCAAGTGTGATGAAAAGACGTTTGGCACCTCTCACTGCTCGCGTAAGTGCCCAACCCGAAATTTGATCATCCTCATCCTCATCATTCATACTACTACTACTACTGCTACTACTACTACTCTCTCCTGAATCCGAATCATCCTCAATAGAGTTCATCTCCATAGTAGGACCTTGAATAGCATACTTGGAGAATTTTTCCTTAACCACCGAACAAATCCATGAATAACACCATTTGGAACAAAGGCTTATCATGAGTATCTGACCCGGAAACAGAAATTCTAAAACTATTCCAATCTCATCTCTGGAGAGTAAAGAGAGAAGACCACAATTTTTCTCTGGAGGTAATGGTTGTTGTTGTTTTTGTTCTTCCGAATCAAGTTTTGTCTTTTTATGACCAATGTGGTGTGATGGTAAATCCGAAACAATCTCATGATCATTCGTGCGATCATCATAAAGATTTCTCAAATTCTCTGTACATTTTCCTCGTTTCATTTTTTTTGTAATTCTATTCCCCTAATTTCCAGTAACGAGTGGATATTAAATACATTATTAAAACAGGGAATGAGACGAGTCCTATTTGACTTTATTGCCTGTGAAGAAAAGAATTTTTGTAATCCATTAATTTTCTGCCTTACTGGATCCAATGAGGATGTTCTGTCCTCCCTTCTTGACTCGTGATGTTATCATTCTCACTCCTGATCGTGCCTTCGTTGTTGTTCCTTTCATGATTCGTGCTAGTCTCCTGTTCATCATGATTCAATATAAAATTCAAAGACATGGGATACATTTGTTTGAAAATTGGTAAATGTCTCACGTCTTGAAAATATTGAGGCCACTTGTCCATCCCAATTCTGTTTTCATTTGATAAAACTTTCGTTTCAGAGTGGACATGGAACAATTGAGAATTTTACAAGCTTGTATTTGAGAGAGATGCAATACTTTGATCATGTCATGTTTGGAAATGTGTTTGGCTGCGTTTTTGTGTTGGAAATTGACACATGTGATACCAATACCTTCTTCGTATTGATTTTGTATAAAGGTGATGGAAGCATGTTGTGAAGGGCGTGGTTTGAGAGCTAGGAATCGTTGTTTGGAAATCCCTTGAATGAGGGTTTTTGATTTTTTGTTGACATTTGGCACTCGAGTGTTCAGGGATGTATAGGATAGCGGGGACGAGGTAGTGTTGCTGTTGATATTGTCATTGGCGGTTGTGGTGGTAGTAGTCATTGGTTATGGTTGTTTTTTGTTTGATTAGTTCATGGACTATGTGTGGCATGAACAATTGAGAGACATCAAACTCTGTATGATATACACACCATGTCCTTTAAAGAAGTTCTCAACTGCAATTTGATAGCTTGGTGCTCCATGTGTGCTCATATCATCACCTTTAAAGGCGTGGTTTTGATGTGCATTTCAAGAGATGAGGATAAAAGAGATGTTTCTTGATGTATTGGATAGCACAAATGGGCAACTAGAATTTGCGGAATGTCAGGTGTCGAGATTTGGCATAAAAAATTACATTTTGAAATGAGGATCAATAATAAGTGTTTCTGATCTCGCACTTTTCAAGTGATAGAGTTGTCATGACCTTCTGTTTTCAACATAATTTCCCATTGGATGGAAAAGTTCTTGAATTGGCCATCACGTATCGACATGCATACATATCTCTTCTCGATAGGCTAAATGATGAAGTGTCGAGAAGTGCAGTAAAGTTGTTGCTTGTCACTCCATTGTACCGAAATCAAATGTTATCCATTACTTTTAAGTTGATTTATGGCATATCAATCACCATAAAAAACAGGTTACAATTATGAGCGTCATACTCACTTGTTTCTCATTAACGTGATCCTAATTAAACGGGAGGATCATTTAGGATTATAACTTGTTCCAATTAATTGTTGTGAGCCCATTGTTTGTTAAATATTCATTGCATTTGGAGAAGCATTTCGATCCAAGAAATCCCTTATTAGCAGAAAATGGAGAAGGATGGGAAGTTTGAATGACCAAGTTATTCTTTCGGTCGATTTTTGATCCCTTTTCTTGTGCGTCTTTTCCCCATAGCAAGTAAACAATATTTTTCTTTTCTTTGAGCTTGTTGATGATGGCATCTGTGAATTGTTCCCATCCAATACCTTTGTGTTCATTGGATTTTCCACTCTCGACTGTTAACACTGCATTTAAGAGTAGCACTCCTTGTTGTGCCCATCCCATCAAGTAGCCATGATTTGGTTGTGTGAACCTGGGTGTTAAATTCTCATCTTGTTCCAACTCGGCATAAATATTTTGTAAGGACTTGGGTGTTGTAATGCCTTTTTTCACAGAGAAAGACATTCCATGGGCATACCATTGAGGATAGGGATCTTGACCTAAAATTACAACCTTGACATTGTCAAACGAACAAGCATTCAGTGCAGAGAAAATCTCCTCCTTCTTTGGAAATATCTGCTTGGGTTTTTCCTTGTAATGCTTATTCACAGTTTTTCCAATTTTTGGAAATAGGGTTTGGAAAATTCGTTTTCCAGTTTGATTTCCAAGATGAGTCCAATAAATATTCAATTAAGGGTGTGTTTGGATCGGATGACAACGAGGAAGATGATTGAATAGTACTGGTGCTACTACTGACGACAACATCAGCTGATGTCTCTTTCATTTTCTTACGTTGTGGCTCCTCCACTGCAACTGATGATGGTTCTGGAGTGTCATCGTCAGAATGATCCTCTTGGTTGGTCTCATCTTTAAGTTTTCTCTTTTTTTCTGATTCAGTCACTTCGAATGATGTCTCTTTCGTGGTTAAAGTTGTTGGTTTCACACCAATCAAGTGTTCAAAGTCTTCCTCTTTTCCAGAAAACCATGAAAAGAAGGAACACTTGTCAGATTGTGAGTTGGCACAAGTCCAAAATAATCGTCCTTGGTTGGGCCTTCCTGGATATGTTCAATTTAATTGTGGTTGATTCATTTGATCGAAAGAAAAGATTCATCCAATTTAATGAGAAATTAATTGTGAAAAGCGTGGAATTAGAGCACAAATTAATATTTAACCTTACCTTCTTTACTCTCAAAAGCATTGCATCTTGATTGTGCTGGCATTTCGGAATTGTTGATTTGCTACCATCATTTTGATCGGAGAATGATGAAACTTTTCCCGATGATGATGAATTTAATCCAAAATTGAAATTATTTGATGATGACGAAGAAGAAGTTGGAGTCATCTTCTTGTTTCCATCCAACCACTCAAAATATTTACAATCCCGAGTCGTACAGGTAGCAAATAATCGACCATGATTTGGACCATCTTTCTTCACTGTGCTCACTTGGGCAGGCTTGTTGCAATTGCAGTTTGGTTTTGCTGCGTCCATCTTGAATGGTGTTTCTAATTTTTTGAAGAATTTTTTTCAAAAAAAATGAACAACGGTCAATCAAGGTTGAAAACGCGCTGAAAAATTCGCATGCACCAATTTTTTAATGATGATGATCCAAATGTATCCATTCCTAAGAGCGAATTTTTCGTGTGGGAAATCCATGCTGTCCGAGTTTGATGATGTTTGATAGGGCTGTTTAGTATGATCCGATAGGAGCGTGCTGCGTCTAACAAACAATGATGTTCATGTTACCTGTTTTTTAGTCATGCCTTAAGCTTAAGAAAATCTTAAACGGTACTCATGTTTGTACAGCTATTGAATCACAAACAGTAAGTATAGCTTAATTTAAAAAGGAACTCAAATTTCATATTACGACAAACTGTTGGAACATTAAGGACTCACATTCTCTTCATTCAAAATGTAACTTAAAGACATGGGATAGAGTTGAGGAAAAACAGGTAAATGTCGAACATCATCAAAATAGCTTGGCCACTTTTCCATGCCCAGCTCATGTTTCAGCTCTCCAAATCTTCGTTTTAAGGTAGAGATGCTACATCCCAAAATCTTACAAGCTTGAGCTTGAGACAAATGCAACACTCGTATGATTTGATGTTTTGTGAGAATGTTACGCTTTTTTGGAGGTGCTGTGTTGGCAAAGTTGTCTTCCATGACAAAGCGAATTTGTGAAGTGCATGCATGGTTGTTGTTACTTGAATGCAACAAGGTGGATGGAGAACAAACTCGACCATTCTTGATCATCATGTTGTTGGAGGATGCATGCGGTGACGATGGGACGAGTTGGTTCGTGCTCGTACATTCCATACATGCATTTGAAGCAGTTGATGTCGATGACGCGATTGACCCTCTTCTATTTGTTGTGAGTGGCTGTTGTAGGGTACCATGATCATCACCTTTGCATGCACCAACTCGGTCGTTACATGCATTTATGGATGAAGAGGAGCCTGCACGAACCATTTTGTTCGACATGGCGTGGGTGTTGTGAGGATTCGTCACGTCCAACACATGATGCAACTCATGGTTTGGATGAGATGAAGTTATTGTCGAATTTGAGTGGTTGTTGCTGTTGCTGTTGTTGTTATGGTACATTGTGTCATGATTGAGTAGTGTATGTTCATGGTTGTATTGGGAAGTGTCATACATTGAATTGCGAAGCTGCATGCTGTGCTCCTGTTCATTTTGTTGCTCTTCAGAGAGTTGTGAGTTTGTTGAAGTGTAATGATTGGCATAGGCTTTCAAAATTGATGGGGCTGTCATGGCAAGATTTGTCACTGGAGAGGTCTTTTTCGATGATGACTTTTTGTGCTTCCTTACACACATGTTGGCACTGACATGAATGAATCGCATTGGCTTGTTAGCATGTTGTGGCTTTGGTATGATGGACGCCCTGACACCTCTAACGACAGATTTTGAACCAGATTTAGGAGAATGATTGCTGCAGCTGAGAGATCGGTCGTCGTCGTTTTAGAGTTGGATGGGATTGTTTCTGGGTTGAGTGATGGCACTTCTATCGTTGTCTGAATTGTGTTTGATGCTGTTGTTGGACCTGAAAGTAATGACGTGGTCGTCGACGAATAGAGAGATGAAGAAAAATCATGATTGGTCTCAATGCTATGGTCTTTAGGCATTCTCTTTGAGTGGAAATGATTCAAAGAATATTCGATAATTGAGTTGTTGTGCGTCATTTAAATGTTGAGTGGAAGAATTTAGATAGTACGACACCGCGTCACAAAGCTGGAGCTATGTTTGCCTATCGGAAAGCAGTGTGTGGGTAGTTCTTAATGAAGGATTTTTCTTGTTTGGAGGCTCAACAATTATTTGAATGGGTGGACCAACACCCATCGACAGTTGAAACTCGTGTCAAAGAGTGTGGCGTTTGGTCGGTTTCATACTCTTTTTGATGGCTTTATTCTTGATTGACCAGTTTACCATTTTTGAAATTTGAGCACAAACCGGAGATTGATCGTGATAAAACCTGAACGGGTGAGATGCATGTTTGGAACGTCTTTATTGTTCACAAAAGACAAGTCGTTTGTGATGGGTATTAGATCATGAAACCTTCTTGTCGACGACGTTACACAGAATAATCTTCAATTGACTTGTCACAGCGTAGTTGCATGATGATTTTAAGCATCTCACACGAAGGTGATTGGAAAACATCAAAATTGATGTCTCTCATTGTCGCAGGTCGTGCGCACGTTCAAAGCAAACATGGAAATTCAGTACTTGTGTGTAATGCGATTGGTTATGATATTACGCGAAAATGCATTTCTTCTTTTGTGTGAAATTGTACAAGACTTGTAGCGTTTACAGATGCTCAAATGTTAGAAGGTAACGAGTTCACACGTGTGTGATCATGACAATATCAAACAACGAATGAGGATGTTCTTCACTGTTGCTATGATTCGTGATGCTATTGTAATGTTTCAATTGATAGAATAGTTTGGATTTCAACTGTTTTTCATATTCGTACTCATTGTCATATCTTGGTCGTCATGTGGAGAAATTCTTTGAATTTTTCTCATTCTCTGAAAATGTATAACCTACCTATGAAATAGAAATGCAATTTCATTTCCCATAGAAATCGAATTGAAGCGTTTCTTGGGAATTGGTAATTTTGTAAATTGAAAGACATTCACTGGTGGTTTCTGTTTCTGATAGTTCAGAATCACTTGGTTCGCTTCAGGATCCTCGTCATCATGGTTTGCAGAAAGACCCGTAAAATCCCACAAGCCAGACACATACAGATAGCCCTTCTTTGTGATAATACACGACTGATTATAGGCACATGTAAAATCATGGATGACATCGTATTTGAGTTGATTCAAAGCAATTCGAATAACTTCCTTGACAACACTATTGACACCAATTTGACCATCGACTGAATATCCAAATCCATACAATTCATGTCTTGAATTGAGAAACATGGTGTGTTCATTGCCACATTCTAGTTTGATGATATCTCCAAAGGAATTGGGAGTACTCTTTTCGTATCGACAAAAAAATTCATTTCCATTTTCATCTCGCACGGTTTTTAAAATTCCATATTTTGAGGAATAAATGACATTGTCAACACTGATGGCAACCATGTATTTCCAAGCAAAATCAAAATGTTTCATTTTGGGAATGTTCAACACTTGGGTGAATTTCAATACTTTGTCTTCTTTGGGAATTCCTAATTCCAAGTCGTAATTTCTGGAAGAGGAAATGATCGACAAGTGCAAAATAATTATGTATATGATAAGGAATGTCACAAAGTTCAACATTCATTATGAATGTTGAATTAAAATTATTAAAGGTTCATGCATTCCCACGTCAAATGCCAATCGATAGTATTGAATTTTGAAAAAAAGTTTCATGTCATCCATGTCAAATGCCAATCCATCGATATGAAAAATTCTCAACATGCAGATTGTTACACATACCTTCCACAACAATACAACTCTCCATTTTCACTCAAAATCCCACTATGTGAAAAACGACAATGCAATTTCTTAATTCGATTCATGGGTGTTGTTGTTGCATTCATGGACGAAAAAGGCATTTGCAATAATGGACACGAACTCAAATCCACTCGAGTAAATTTTTCAATCTCCGATCCACAAGCAAGTGCTACTTGTGCAGGCATACTTATTTGTCCATTCGAATTACTTCCACACGCATAAATGATATTATTTTCACATAAAATCATGGTATGTAGAGCTCCACAATGAACCGATCGAATCGATAGAGAAGGAAGTGTATTGTCATTGTTATTTCCAGTGTTATTTCCAGTGTTATTTTCAACACTAGATTTTATCAACATGGAACAAGTCAATGAATTTGCGTTCGTAGGAACCGGACACGAGTGGTGGTGGTTGGTCCCAAACAATGGCGTAACTTCATAATATCCAATGTGTCTCCATAAATGTTACTATTGGAAGGATTACTTTCAATGCTTAAATTCAATTGTCCACAATCATTTCTACCAAAACAATACAGTTTTCCATTCTCACAGAGAATCATGACGTGACCGAACCCGATGGAAACTTGTCGAATGGGTTGTTGTAGAAGAGAGAGATGATCCAAGTGTTGAAAGGATTTTCCTAGAATTTGAAAATTAGTGAATGATGAATGTGGTTGGTCCTCCTCGTGCTGACGATGTTGGTACGATCCGTTGGAGGAGAGTGATAGTGTCGTTTCTTGTTGTGAAGACATTTTTTGTGTTATGGATCGTGAAAATTTCATGACAGAGGGTGAAGTGTGAACTTGTAGCTTGCACGCTAAACAAATATTAATTTTCATCAAGTGAGACAGTTACTGCCAATCAATTCGCTGTATTAATTCTTGATTTTGCCCTCAATGAGTGAGGAAGATAAAAGAAGAGAGGATGACTGCATGAGTGAGGATGTGGGAGGGACAGAATAATCAGAGGAGGGTGAAGTGGAGTTGATGGAAACATTGGCTTTGTTTTGTGGAGTACTAGGTAACATGTCTTCTACGAATTCTTGTTCATCATTGGATATTATGACACTGCTACTTGCATTCAATGATGATGAGGATTCTGAATTTATCAAGTGTGACAATTGACTGCTAAAGGATAAATTCATGGCTGCAGATCTATGTCTAGTTCTTGTGGCATTGGTAATGTTGGATTCTTTCGAGTTTTCTACTTCCAATGGAGTCGTCGTGACACCCTCTAAGAGATCATTATCATCATCCTCATATTTGCAAACAAAATAAAAATTGTCCAAAGGCATGGGTTCGAAATGCAACTCTTCCAATAACTTTTTTGAATAAGCAGCTTCAGTAGCACATATCTGAATGTCAGCTTGCCGTATCAATTCATTTTCCATACTAATCTTGCTAAATGTTTGACAATGGTGAATCCACGTTTTCATCAATTCAAAATTTGCTGCTTGCAATTTATAAATTCTCTGTGCAGTCACAATTTCAAAACAAGCCAACTTGGGATAAAATTCTGGCGACACTCGTACATAGGCATCATTCAATGGAATGTATGCAATTGCTTTTGTTGCTTCATTATTCTTGTAGTAAAATAATTTATCATCTTCCAATATGAAAAATCGTTCCTTCCATGACTTGTTGACCTCTCCCATTTTACACAAAACTCCACTCATCTCATATTTGTGAGATTCTTTGGGTTGTGGAGAGGATTTGAAATTTGTAAATCGGACCATCACTATTTTAATGAAAATTAGAATTTGCAAACAGCAACGGGTTCTTTGCTCTCGAAGATGATGAATAACAGATACTATCAAAACCGCTTAGCGGAATGATCTCTTTGGATCCAAATGAATGAAAATAAATAGTAGTGGATCCACAAATGATTCCAATGATAAAATCACAACGTTTTTAAATTACAGAGAGAGAGAGCGAGAAAATCAAGCCTATTCCGTGATACCAATGATGATGAAAGGCTTTCTGAGAGAACAATTTTTTTTTTTCGAGTTCGTTCAATTTCCCCGGTTGTGATTTTATAATGAAAGTTGATGAACGACTGCATTAATCAACTTTATTATTCATGTGATCTTTCAATAAACATAAAGGTTGAAGGGGAAAGAGAAGAGTGGACAAAAAAAAATGAATAAAATACCAGTGCAGGCAAAAACACTTCCAGTAATCACAAGAAGAAACGAAATTCATCATCTTCATCATCATCAGTATCATCATCATTGGAGAAACAAAATAATCATCGGAATAGAAAAAGAGTACAACACCAAGCTCTAGCAAAAATTCAAAATCATCATCTTCACCGAGAGAAGCCTCTCCGAAATCAAATGCGACCATTCTTTCGTTCTTTCAACAACAAGGTAAGAAGAGAAGCTTATCGGGTGAGATGAAGCCTCCAAGCTTGTACACTGATAGTTTGGAAGAAGAGGAGTTTAAAAAGGTGAAAGGAAACTCTTTGGAAGAGGCACTGATTATTGACAGTGATGATGAGCTATTGAATGCCAAAAGTACTTATTCCGATAAACGCTCTCATCGATTATCTACGAGCAGTATGAGTAGTCTCAGTATGGAAACGATAGACGAAGAAATGGCATCAAGCATCTCGGTCAATAGCCAGTTGTCATCCATGATGGAGACGAGGCAATCGTTGGACTCTGTCGACTTGGAGGAAAACTCTCAATCTTTATATTCCGATCGAAGTGGAGTTGAATCTCAACAATCCAATTCACAACAATTTTCACAACAACAAGAACAACTTGAAGAGGATCGAGTAAGAAGCTATTATTTGTACCATTTCTTGGAGATTTTAGAAACAGTCACGAAAAGAGATGGACATTTATTTATTGAGGAAGAGCAGAAAATTATTGAGGCCTTTAAAAATCAATGCAAAGCGTCACAACGATTATTTATTCGTTTGTTTAATAGAAAACAAAAATATTTCACAATCACTGAGCTAGAAAAATACCGTAGAGAAATTGAAAAAGAAAAGGAAGATATCATGTCCTCGTGGGTGAATAGTGACGAAGCCAATATGCAAATTGTGTGCTGCGAGAACATCAAAGATGCTCTCGAACATCTCGTAAAATCTGAACTTTTTGAGTGCCTTCATGTAAACAAGGAAAACAACAATGAAAGCAGCTCTTCCAGTAAGAACTTTTCTAATAACTGGACCATGGATGAAATTCAAGAATTATTGAGAGAGTTCACTAACAAGCAACTCAAATCCATACTGGACAAGAAAAATATAAGCAATGTAGTGAAGAAGCAACTCTCAAAGAGATCATCCAAAGAGTCTCCAAAATCTGATCTAATCAAACAAATTATCACACGACCTGAATCTCTTGTTGATTTGAAAGATTCTGGAGGCAGTGGAAAACAATCAAAACTGAGTGGATTTTTCAAAAAACAGACAGTTACAGCGAACGACAAGTGTAAAGACGAAGACAAGGAGAAGAATATGACATCATCTTCAAACTCCTCACCCAATAGCTCCACACTTTTACGTACACAAGATGTACTAAAATTAATCCACAAAGCCTCAAGTACTAATAAGGATATTGCTCCCGTGTATTATAGGATCCACAAGAATGTTTCTAAAATTTTCAAACGAATTCACCATCTCTATTTTATATCACAAAACTCTGATAATGCCTCCATCATGATATTGGAACAAAAGAAAATTACTATTTTTCCAAAATATGAAGTCCAAGAACAAAAGAGCCTATTCGAAACAAGAGAAGACCTCTTACGATATGAAGAAGCGTTTGAAATTGCAAACACATGGGCTGACTCTCTCGACTCTCCATCCACAGAAAGCACTAAAAGCTCGTACGCAAACCCATCGAGTGGTGACGTTCAAAATACTCAAGATCTTCTAATTATCGAAATTGAAACTCGTTTAGAGTCCATTCAGAAAGCCAATGAGGATGGTCTATTGGAAAAACTTGTCGAATTTTCCAAAGATATTTGTCAAAGACTCGAAGAAGACACAGAATTAATTCGAAAGAAGTATTCAAATGATTCTTCATCGAACACACTACATATGGATTATTACCTCATGAGATTTAGATGTGGCTATGTCTACGCTCGAATATTGCATTACTGTACGAAACTATTAGAAAAACACAAGCAATACGAACTTGCAATTTCACACTTGAATGCCATTCTGAAATCTCCGTTTATGGTAGGTAAGCGTGGAGAGTTCTACAATCGTATTGCTCTCGATTATGAACATCAAAAAACTGTGGACTGTTATGAAAAGGCATATGAAACATGCAAAATTGCATTATCTGATAATAACAGCTGTGAATTTTTTGGATCCATTCGATTACCTCCCAATAAGAGATGTACACTTGAAAAACGATATTTGAGAATTTGTAAGAAACTTCAAAAATCAGATCCCAAGAAATATTCAACTCTTGACGATTCCAGTCTCATCTCAACTTTTATTTCAACCAATGTGAAACCTCCCAAGTTAATATACATTCAAGGAAAAGTCAAGAAATTAGAAAGTAGAAAAAAGGGAGAAAAGAGGAATCACTTTATATCCCATTTGGATCAAGAAACAGGCAAGTATGAATTACATGTATTTTACATTTTAAATGATGATGATGATGTATGCGATGGACAACACTAACAATTCCATTATTGAATGATTGATGGTCAAAAAATCTATCATTTCATGGACAACACATTGCAAATTTTTATATTTGAAATGAATTATTGAAATAATTTTCACAATAGTGGTGAGTGTGGAACAATTTGCTCTGGAACATTACCAAATGA
Source organism: Naegleria lovaniensis (assembly GCF_003324165.1). NCBI lineage: Eukaryota > Heterolobosea > Eutetramitea > Acrasida > Naegleriidae > Naegleria > Naegleria lovaniensis. Next base: position 457,693 of record NW_025407856.1, on the reverse strand, counting down.
AACATGCCATGGAAGGTATTCATAGTGAAGGTTCTATTTGGGCCATGTTATTCATGTTAGTGATGTGGGATATTATTTTCGATTCATCCATACCCTATGTGTTTCAAAACAAGTATCAATCTTGTCCTCTTGATTTCATGACTGATGCATTCTATTTGAGAAGAAGAGACAAGTTCAAGAAACGACTTGAAGAAATTGAACAACTTGGTTCTACGTATTTGATTGAAAAAGTGACAAATTGTTGGAATGAAAATTATGGAACGAATGCAATTAGTTGTAATTGGAAGGATATGGATCCAACGCTATCAGATGAAGATGCAACGATCATGACTCATGAAAATGATGACGAAATTGTCGAGGTATTGGATGAGAATGTGGATCATGTTGTTGAAAACAAGCAAGAGACAGCTGTCACTTCACAAAAAGAAGCACAAGCTTCTGAATCAATAGACATTGCTGAAAAACCTTCGCAAAAATTAACATGCCTCATTAGTATTTGTGAATGCTTTCCAATTAAGGTGATATGTACCATACTTCAATCTCTTGCTGAGGACATGAAAGAGAACAGAAGTGGTTTTCCAGACCTCGTTTGTTGGAAAAAGAGTGATGTCAACACAACAAATGCCTCTCATGAACATTTACTGAGCGAAATTAAGGGTCCTAACGACAAGCTTAGCGAGAAACAAATTATTTGGATCGATTTGCTTGCCAAAGCTGGAGCCAATGTTGAAGTGTGTCACGTTCGAGTGAGAGATGGCAGTTGTGGAGGTACTGACAACTCCCAGGAAGCAGACCAAGAAGAACCCACGAAAAAGAAGAGAAAGAGCTCCTCTTCTTCTCAGATTACCTTTGCAGATGACGATTTATGGAAGCAATTGGAGGATGATGTTTTTGAAGAAGAAAATTGAATTGTGTGAAAAAGGTTATCCTGCTAAATGCAATTTTTGGTGAACAGTTCAAAACAACAAACACAAATTGAACAAATAAACCACACACATGTATTTAAATTACACAGTTAGCAGTTTATCGGAGTTGGGATAAAGAAGTTTTTAACACTTGTACAACTTCTTCAATCTGAAGACGAGCTTTCTTTTGATAGCCTTCTTCTTCTTGTTTCTTCTCAACTTCTTCAAAGCACGTCTAATCTTTCTGATCTTTCTTGCTCTCTTGGCACGCTTAGCCTTGGAGATTTTTCTGCAGATCTTTCTTGCTCTTCTAACCTTTCTCTTGTATCTTCTGCAGGCCTTTCTTGCTCTCTTAGCAGCCTTCTTGGCAGCCTTTCTAGCTCTCTTCAATGCACGTCTTGCTCTCTTCAAAGCTCTTCTAGCAGCACGCTTACCCTTCTTGGTCTTTCTGGCAGCAACTCTTCTGAGGTGTCTTCTGACCTTCTTGGCGAGCTTTCTGACTCTTCTAGCAGCCTTCTTGGCAGCACGTCTTGCTCTCTTGCATCTCTTGGCTCTCTTCTTCAAAGCACGCTTAATCTTTCTTCTGACAACTCTTCTTGGCTTTCTAGCTCTTCTGCAAGTTCTTCTGTGTCTCTTAACTCTTCTAGCAATCTTCTTGGCCTTTCTAGCAACCTTTCTTGCCTTTTTAGCTTGCTTCTTTGCTCTTCTGATTGCCTTCTTGGCCTTCTTTGCAAGTCTTCTGAGAGCCTTTCTGAGTCTTCTTGCGAGTCTCTTAGCAGCTCTCTTGGCCTTCTTGGTGGAGGCTCTTCTAGCTCTCTTCAAAGCTCTTCTGAGTTTTCTAGCAGCTCTTCTCTTTTGTCTTCTGATCTTTCTAGCAATCTTTCTTGCTCTTCTGACAGCTCTTCTCTTCTTCAATGCTCTTCTCAATCTCTTCAAAGCAATTCTGAGTTTTCTGCAAGATCTTCTCTTCTTGACAACAACAACTCTCTTTCTCTTTGGAAGGAGTTTTCTTGCTCTCTTAACAGCAGCAACAGCCTTTCTAACAGCCTTCTTGACTGCTCTCTTGACTGCCTTTCTAGCCTTCTTTGTGCTCTTCTTGGCCTTCTTTGCCTTTCTAGCAGCCTTCTTTGCTCTCTTGGCAGCCTTTCTAGCTCTTCTTCTCAACTTTCTAGTTGCCTTCTTTCCGTATTTACGGGAAGCTCTCTTGGCACAACGACGGGCCTTCTTAGCAGCACGTCTTGCTCTCTTGGCAACCTTTCTTGCTTTTCTGGCAGCTCTCTTGGCAACCTTGCGAGACTTCTTGGTCTTTTTAGCAGCAGCAACTTTGGCCTTCAATGAAGCGAGTTTAGCCTTCTTTGCAGCACGAGCAGCCAACTTCTTGGCTCTCTTTGCCAATTTACGGCATCTTTTAAGTTTTCTAGCAACACGTCGTTTGAGTCTTCGAATGGTTCTTCTCTTCTTTGGTTTAGCCACGAGTACAGGCTTTTTCTTGATCACGACCGTAGTTGGTTTAACGGTTGGGACTGCTTTTACAGCTTCGGTTGCGGCGGTTTGAGTGGTTGCTTGAGCCATGGCAAAGGTGCACACAGAGAACAAGGCAACCAACAACAAGGCCACCAACCACTTGGAGTTTGATGAAGTGGTGGAAATCATTGTTGTGTGAATTATAAAATGATAACTGGTGTTATTGTTGAATTTTTTTACGGATGATGACAGCGAAACAAGTGGGTTTTTATTTGCTGCGTGTGAAGTGCAGGTCGTGTCACTTGATGTGATGTGTGACGGGTGGATCTGTATTTGTGAAAAGAGACTTGTTAGTAGCAAAGGCATCGAATCATTAATTGAGAGGGTGAAAACTTTGAAGCTCATGTTAAGGTTTTATGAGCATCGTTGATGGGTTTCTGGTGTTCTCAAAGGTTATTTTCCCCATGGATTGTGATCAAGTGTTAATGGAATTGAAATGTTTTGAATACACGAAGTGTTACAGTACAGGAGCGACGCTTTTAACATCGCAGTGATCGCAAATGAACTCGACCATCGACGCAGTTCATCCCTTATGCTCAGTGACTGCTAAATTGGCACTTGACAAGAGTCCAGATAAAAATGAAGGGCACACTCTTTTGAGGTCCAAATTGAGTCGCCTTGTTTTTGTCAAATGAAATTGAGATGAAGCTACACGGGTTGGCTTTAATAAAGAGAAGGTACAGTTAATTTGTTCTTGTGAAAATTGTCAGACTCTACACGAAAGACTTGTTGCCATCATTGATTCTTCCTCATGAACGGGAGTTGACCTCGACGAAGAGACTGTAGACATGCCTGAACTTGAGCAAGATGCCATCTGGACAGTTTCATTTTCCTTTACTGTCCTTTCTTCTTCTTCCTCCGAAGAATGATTCAAAATAAAATGTAAGGACATGGGGTAAATCTTTTGAAACACCTCCAAATGCATCAATTCTAAATAGTCTTGGGGCCACTTGTTCAATCCAATTTCATCTTTCAATTCGTAGAATCTTCTCTTAACGGTTGAGAGAGAACATCCGAGAATTTGAGAAGCCTTTTGTTGAGTCAGATGGAGCACTTGGAGCATTTCGTGTTTGGTGATGGAAGAAACAGCTCTTCGTTGAGCTCGTTGTTGTTTGAGATGAGAAGAGCAGGTGGTTGAGTGATTGATATGGAAAGTAGGGACATTGGGTTCATGATGATTTTGAATGGATGAAGTTGTTGTGGTTGCTGTAGGTGTGGTGGATCCACCCTCCCACAATCCAAAACCATACACGTACTGAGTATTGGGCGTAAGATTGCTGGCACCATTATTGTTGGATGATGACTTGTTGTTGGAATTACCATTCTTATTGGCCTCGGCTGCCAGCAAATGTTTGTATTGATACTTTCTCTTAATGACCTTCTTTTTGGAAGAGGAAGACTTCTTTGCAATTTTAGAGGGTGGAAGATGGTGAGTGTTGCTGGTGGTTGTGGTTGCAGCTTGTTGGATGTCGTTCCCCAATGATGGACTTGTTGATTTTGCTCTTGCGGATGAGGAGGCTGATCGATGGAGAGTTGGATTGTATTCTTGGGTCCTGTTCAACTCAGCTGAATTATAGGGATGATATCTCTTTCCATCATCAAGCACCTCCTGAGGATGAATCGATACCTGTTGTTGTTGTTGGCATTTAGGATAATTCAATGTTCCGTTGTTGCTCATCCGTATTCTGTCATCATGATGACTTTCATAACCTGAACTTGGATACATGACACTTGTTGAGTAGAAGGAATGATGCTCGGTACAACCCGATGGAGATGAATACTCATTGTATGGCTGTGAGGAAAACTCCTCTCGTATGGGTATCTTGTATGGACGAGCTCCATGGATCAATGGTTGTTCTTGTTGGTATTCCGTAGTAGGTTCTTGCAGGACCTCTCTTCTATGACTCGAGAGATTTACATTCTGGGAAGATGCACCGAATCGAGTCAAAGATGCATACATGTTGGGTCGAGGTGAGGAATAATGGTGGAATTTGTTGCTTGGATTGCTGTTCTCTTGATTGGTAATTGGAATGACAGAGGAGGTTGTGTTCGTCATCAAGAGAACTATGGTAATGAATGATCACGAAGAAAGATTGATGACGTTTAGGTGGTATTAGAGTAATGGCGCTTTGTATGAAAGGTTCGTCTCTGTGAGTGTTTGTTGAGTTTGAAAGTCAATCAACAACCGTGAAGGAGATGGCGTTGTTTTGTTTTTGTTGAGATGCAATTTGTGGTGGTGTCTAGAGGGTGAAAGTAATGTTCTGAACAGAGATGTCTTGTGTGGTTGTGAGTGCAGGAGTTGTTGTCCTTTTCGAGAATGCATGTCCGTTTGCACATGTGCTTGTCGTTTAAGGATGGCATTTGACAGCTTCTGACACCTGCAGCGAAAATGGCGTTGTGATTGCGGCCTAATAATTTCGACGAAACGTCTGCCGTGGCTTCCCATTTGATGTTTTTCGATCCAAACATTGACGAAATCTGGATGGGCCCCTAATTCATACAATACGACATTGTGGTTCAAATACGTATTTTGGTCTACAAGAACAGCTTTGCATGAGCTAAATACCTCAAGAAAGTACTTCCATATAAAGCCAAAAGATGGACTTGTTTGTGTGAAGAATTAGCGGTAATTTGAGAATCTTGTAGACAGGATATTAGGATAAAAGTTTCAACATCTGTCATCCAAAATGAAAGTAGAATTGAGCTGAAACTTACATCAAACTATGCATGTCAGCTAACTGTACATGTAAATATTTTGTGTACAATAATGTTTCTCATCACGACTGTTCAAATTCTGTCAACAATTAAATGACAAATCATCATACTAATTGATCGCCCTTGTCATCGCTTTACAAGACCTCAACCACAGGCAAATGGACAGTATACAATGATGCTCTTTTTTAAATGCAAGTCTCCATTGTTCATAAATTGAGTCATGTCTAAAAAGATCGCATGTTGAAAATGGAATTAAATGGCGTCGGTTGAGTTTGAAAAGTGCTTCACATTGCAAATTCTACAGAATGCACACTTCAATGTTTGGATGTTCCATTCAGAGCTTAAAACGTTCAAACCAAAGACAAACTCTCAATAATTTGAATAAAATCAGGTCTCAATTCAGGATTACAACTCCAACACTTCAAAAAATAATTCCCACATAATGATTGCAAATCGATTTGTAAAATAGTGTGAAAATGGAATTTCACTTACATTGGCCATGTAAAAAAATGTTCCAATATTTGTCGTTGCTGTATTGGAACAGCCCATGACAGTTGACAATCCAAAATCACAGACCTTACTCATCAAATGATGATCCATTCCACATAACAAAATATTTGCTGGTTTCAAATCTCTGTGAAGAATTGGATTTGGTTTCAATGAATGCATATAAGCCATTCCTTTGGCAACCCCTAATAAAATTTCCAACTTGTGTGAAAACGTCAACACTTGATTACCAAGTTTACAATTATAAATTAGACGATCCAAACTTCCCATAGGTAAATATTCCACAACCATACACTTGGTAGAGTCTGAAATGCTAATTCCATAAAAATTGACAATATTTGGATGACGAAGAGTGCTCAACAATGCTGCTTCTTTCTGAAATTCGGCCGATTCCTCAGAAGTCACATCTGATTTGAGAGCTTTTACTGCAACTTCAGTGCCGTTCCAATTGGCTCGAAACACACTTCCATTAGCTCCTGGTTGTTTGAATAATAGAAACAGCAAGTTTTTATGTAAACATCATTTCAATATATATTTCTAAATTTGTGAAATGAACATACCTTCACCAATTTTCTTAATAATTTTCAAATCTTCGACTGGAATCAAATATTTGGTTTCTTCGTCCGATCGTCGTTCAAGAAAATCATTCTTTAACAGAGAGGTCGAGTAACTTGCTTCAAAATAGGTTTTCATTCTTATAAAATTAGTCTCCAATTGTTTTTCAGCACTTTGTAGAAAAGACATGTAATGTTGACTGTTAACACATACCGTTGCTTTCTTTCCAATGTTTTCAATTTTTGAATGACCTTGTGACATGTGTAAGCCAAGGACAATATTCCTGCTAAAAGTAATTAATGTGACAACGGCCACGACAGGAATAATGACATGCAATGGAATATCTTCAACACAAATATATCCGTCTATGGAATATCTGTTTTCAAGATGAAAATTAGGCGGGCATGGCAAAATCTTGATTCGAAAAGGTATTTCATTGCGTGAATCAATCTGAAGATGTGCTAAAATTGTCACACTTGGTAAAGTGTCACTTGGAAGTTTCACTGAAATACTTTCGACTTTGCTTGTGTTCCTTGATGAGGTTAGGTACTCAATTTTTGTCATGCTTTCATCATACCGAATTGAAAGAGGAGTACGCAGGAATTTCACACGAGTTCCATCAAAGTTTTGAATATTACTCAATGAGAGTGACATTATTCTCTCTCCAGGATAAACAGACATGACAGGAATAGTCGATCCATCACTCGATACTTTCTTTCCATCATTAAATTCAACTGTACTCGAGAAGGACAAGTTTTTCAGAGGATATCCATACGAGTTTCCATAACCGAGAGCCATATTATTTAAGAAAGAAGAGTCTCTTTCCCAATTTTCCAAGAATTTTAAGGAATAGAGACAACCTCCACTATACCTTGCAATATTTGAGGTACAAGAAAAGTGATGAGCATCTACATGAGAGTGTTCTGTTCCCATGTAAAGAGCTCCACCATGAATATGGGCTGTATTTTCTTGAAATGAGGTATAACCAAAGCTATAATTTGGCACAATTAAATCATTTTCTGGTTTCAATAAATAGATAGCTCCACCATTCGTTGCCGTATTATTTGAAAACTCTGATGTGTAGAGCATTAAATGTTGTGCTTGGATAATGCTCCACCATTGCTTGTTGCAGAGTTGAAAGTAAATTGACAGCGTCTAAAAACAACTAGATTTGCAAAAGCTACTGACAATGCACCTCCATTGTTCACAGATGTATTGTTGGTAAATGTGGAATCGGAAATTAATAATTTTGCGTTCGATGAAATGTCTTGAAAATCAATAAAAATTCCTCCCGTGTGTGAAAATATTGAATGTTCAATAATCACAGCTGAAATACTGTTCACTGAAACTGATCTCGCCTCTGATCTTGAAAATGTGCACTTTTCAATGCGTAGACTTTGTCCTCCAACGACTCTAACCATATTTTCCTTCTTTGAAATGTTTTCAAACTTGGATGAAGAAATGATCAATGAGAAAACTCCTCCTGACATTAAAAACGAATGTTCAGTAAAGGTGCATCCATGAATTTCCACAACATTTGAAGAGGCAATTTTGGAAAAGCTTGACACAAACTTGGAGTTGTTAAGTGTGACCTGTGAATATTGTAAAATTTGAATGAATAATAGTGGTATTCGTGATGGAAAAGTGAGCACTGATGGGTTGATATTCTGAATCAGAAATCCAACTCGAGTCAAACATGACATTTTCTAATATTGAATCTGTAACTGTCCAATCTTGTATCTCCAAACTCGAAGAATGTTTAAATTGACTATTGATGATTTTTGAACGAATGATTGTCTTTTGAGAACGAAAACTCCATTGATTGTTTTGAATCACACTATCCACGACTGTGACTCTTGTATCTCTAATGGCCACATTTCTTAACAGACATTCATAAAGTGTGCATTCAACAACGACATGTCAACATTCAACTCCAAATTTCGAACGATAAATTCTGAAGGATATTTCTTTTCACTCAGATCCATCCAAAAAGATGCCTTACTATTGGAACAATCCACAATTGCATCATTTCCTTCCACAACAATAGTTTCAAATCGTCCAGATGGAAATGCCACCATACAATCAGTGTCACTCGAATAAATTCCTTTAGCAACATGTAAAGTGTGCTGACGTTCATTTCCGAGTAGAGATTTGAAATGATATTTGAAAAATGTTGACATGGATTTTGAGGAGTGTCTCCACATTGGATGGATGCATTGCTCCGAGCGTCAATATAAAAGAAGAGAAAATTGGTAGAGTTGATCGACGAGTCCATGATGAGTGAATGGATGGGAGGAGGGAGGGATTGGCCGTTCACAAATAAAGTCGTGTGATGGTGGTTTCGGAGTAGATGATTGAAATAGAGTTGGGCCGTGTTGTGAAAAGTGATCAAGTCAATGAGGCACCCAAGCAACAAGAAACTGACAACTGCCACGGATTGTAGCATTTTTAATTGTACTTGTTACCAACAAGAAGACAGAAATGTTACACTGAGAAATGAGAAGAACTTGTTGCAGAGCTGAAAGAAGTAAATTCTAGACACGTAGTTGCTACGGGCTGAATCGCCACTCCGGTTTGGCCAAAAATTTTCGAAAAATATCACCTCGTTCGCTATTGTTGTACATTGCTCAATATTTTGAATAATAACAACGAGAAAAGAAGAGACCATGGTGTAGTAAACTCAGTTTCCTACATCTTCATTTTTTTGTTTTGAAAGTTTCATTCAAAAAGTGTTAAAAAGTACTTGTCGGAGAACCCTCCGACAATTTTGGCTGGGCTGCAACAAAGTAGTTTTGGCTGCCATCCATTGGGCCTTGAATTATGCCACTAAATTCAGCAATGATGAAGAAATTGTGCTAGAAGCCGTCAATAAGAAGGCACTACGTTGGGCATCCATTCGGTTGATTTTAGATTGTACATTCATGTTGAAAGCTCTCCAATTGGTATTTCCAAATATTGAATCATTTTCCAATCCATATTCTTGAGTAACCATGTGCATGGAATATTTTGAATTTGCCTCTGACGGGCTGAAGATTTCTGTTGCTCTCGTTGCTAATAATTTGATTGCATCCGGCTAGTAATTTCCAGAGCGTTTCGGAAATGTGGATTTTTTGGGCAGGCTGGACTAAGGGGTTTGTAACTCACCAAACATCCTTTGAAAAGGATTGGTGTTTGAGAGATTTTCTGCATATTTTGTCATTAGACTTTGTTGAGCAGAGTATTTGAAAAGGGGTGTAGAAGTTAAAAAACTCCAAAAACCGCTCAGCGGAAAAAAAGGAGAAAATTAGAGAAACGCAAGGAAGCAAGAAGGAAATGATGAGAAAGAGATGGATTGTGATCAACTCACATTATCATAAATAAACCAAGTATCAAAGGTGGTGACAATGTCACATTAATGTAAAATAAATAAATATTAAAATAAGGTTGTAAAAATAAATATTCAATTACTTGTCGAAAAGATTCGAACAAGGCAGTCCCGCACTGTCATAATGTCCTTCCTTACCACAAGAACATTAAGGATCAGCGAAAAAGGAACTTGAAAAGCTTAAGAAAGCATGATAAGGGTGGGAGTGCGATGGGAAGTCACTAAGCAAAGCAAATGGAGACGTCTCGAGTTGGGATGGATAGGTATGTGAAAATAACCTTTCGATAGGTCTATTTTGCAAGCATACATTCCAGGAGTAAGGATCTTGATAAACTGGCTGAGGGATTCCATTTTGAACGAGTCCAAATCTATACCGAGGTTGATGGAAGTCTTTGTTTGGATTGGGAGAGGGGCAGAAGAAATCGTCCAATACTAACACAGCTAATAGCCCGGATGACTGCTAAAACACTGCTTAATTGCAGCAACTACAGCAATGGCCGCTGTTGGTGACTTTGTTGCGTTCATCTTCGGTATCTTTTACCAAGATGGAATGTTAATGATCATCAATGTTTCGCTGTTGTCTTCCTTCTTGCACTGTTGTCCTCCAATTGAATGTGATCATGAAAATAGTGACATATTTTGGCAACGACAGCCGCATGATTTGTTCTGAACGTAGTGAAGGCCAGGAATGTTTCGATTGTAAACAATAAAGTCTTTGCATCTTGTTCATTGCAATTCAATCACAAGTGGGTCATGGAGGCTCTTCACTGCAAATGATATGTGAGTGAGTGTCAGGACAATCATTTATTCGTTCGTGCAAGAATGGAACAACGAATGTCAAACAATGTTATGTTGGTGCTTATTTGGGAACTGATGATACACGCAATGAAATTTTAACAAATGACATATTGACATAACAGCGATCATTTCGATTGAAATGGATTAACCGTACCAAAAGCCTTTTGAATGCAAAAATAAAATTTTGGACTTGCCGGGTATCGATCCCGGTACCCCTTCCATGCTAAGGAAATATTCTACCATGTGAACTACAAGCCCTGTACTTAATTTTGGTTTTGTTTAAACAAAGATGTACGGATAGTTATTGACGGCCAGATGTCAAATCCTTCAGAAATCAGTTAACAGCAAATCATTGTGAATCACCTTGTTGCTATCAACACGGACTAGAGAATGGACCTATATGAAACATCGAATTGGTTAAAAAATAATTTATCAAGTTACTTAGATTTGCTTAGAGGTTAAAAGTATGTGAGCTCGTTTAACATCCAGTCTTATTTCACTGACTGCATCTCCATACCAATTTGCTCTCTGCTCTGCATGTTTTGTTGGCCTTTCTTCTACGCTCTATTTTAGACACTACCTTTTCTCAGAATTTTCACTGCTGCTCGATTGTTGAGATTGTTGACTCTTCGCATCAGATCGGTAATAATTGTCCAAATTCTTCTCAATGTTGTGTAAGGGTGACATGTATTGTTGAAGGGTTGGAATGTACTCCTCTTGAATGGTTTTAATGAGCTGAGAGTTTTCATTCTGTATCTGCTCATTCATTTGATTGATTAATTGTTTGTGATGGTTCATTTGTCGTAGAAGCTCTCGCTTAGTCTCTAGATAGCTTTTTAAGCTCGCAAGACAATTCTTTTTTCGTAACGTGTTCTCCTCTTGCTTCATATCGGGCGTCACGACCACATATTTCGACTCATTTTCACTGGGATTCCTCTTAAAATACACCCAATGGTCATTAATTTTTACAGTTCGATCGAGAGCATTCAATTTTTGTTTGAGCCCATAATTCGACATAAGATCGTTCAAATCCTCAATAAAACGAGTAGGTTCCGTTCGTTGCATCTTACTAAAACAATCTGACAGAATGGGTTCATATTGTTTTAGGAAAGATTTTGGGAAAGCTGAAAGAGCTGTTTCAAATGGAGTTGTGTTACTGTTGTGACTGATACCCAACCTCATGACATTTTCAAACATTGTCGTGGTAAATGCATTAAGAAAATGCACTCGTTCCAAATCAATGTCATCTTCCAAATATTTGGAGGAGGACCTTAGAGCTGTTTCAGCAAAATTTTGTTCAAACGAAGTGTTTTGAATGGAATGTGCATTGGTAGTTGCAAGAGATTGTCCTGCTGTGGAAGTAGCTGCTGTTACGGAGGAAGGAGAGTGTTCACTAGTGGTGGTGTTGGCGGCGGTTGAGGAAGAGATTGGTTGAGGAAGGATGGTGTTGGTGGTTAATACTTTTTCTTCGGCCATCATCATCATGAATGGTTCAACATCATGATTCATATTCGGAGAAGAGGTTTCTTCCACCCCTTCCATTGTTTGTTGTTGTTCATTAAAATGTGTGATCGGTTGGTTTTCATCTTGATGATGAGAAGATGCTGAATCAACCATATGGATCATGGGATCATCTTCCTCTTCATCCAACATGGGTGTTGTTGCCGATTGGTACTCACGATGGTCCGATGCTGTTGTTGTTGCTGTTGTTATTATTGGATGAGCATTAGAGGCTTCTGATGATGCAGCCGTGGACGATGGCTCAAACTCATTGGCTGCAAATGCATGAACATGTTGTGCTTCGGATGATGGAAAAAATTCATCTTCTGGATTTTCACCAAAATCGAGAGAACGTTCGTCTTCTTCGGTCATCATGTATTTTTTTTTCTTTTTGAAAAAATTTAACGGTTTTTTTTAAATTAGGCGGTATGGGAATTATTTGTGTGAAACGTGCACATAAAGACAAGCTGGTGTCGTCCAACAACATTGAAAATACAATCAATCAGTAAACTCACATTTCATAAACTTAGTGTTTTATATTTTAAATTATTTGTAAAATGTAGAAAACTATCGTTCATTGAATGGTTGCCTTATTCATCTGCTTCCTCTTCGTCACCATCTTCTTCGTCATTGTCACCGCCTTGTGCATTGGAACCGGCTTCTCCTTCATTAACGCCCTTCTTCTTCTTTCGCTTTCTAATTCTCTTCTTCTTCTTCTTTTCAGCCATTTCGTAATTGGGTGGAGGTGGAGAGTTTTTACCTTGTGGTTGATTTGCCTCTGATTTTCCAGCAAATATATTCGCCACAACTGTTTTGACTGGAGCTCCTCCTGAAGAAGGTTTCGATGCATTCAAAGATGATGACGGATTGAAATTACTTCCTGGAGGTGGTCCATGAGCAACATCAGCAGTTTTTCCTCGAAGGTGTGGAGGAACATAGGCAGAAACTTTAGCTGTAGTGTTGGGAGATTGTGAGTGGAATTGTTGAGAGGAATTCTTGTTGGCTGAAGCTGAAGAGGTTCCATTGACGACACCTTGATTAAGGACACGAGGTGAAGGAGGACGATTCTTGTGTCTGCTTGCTAATACAGGACGAAAGATGGCATGATAGAGGAAATCATCTTGAGGCAACGTGAGTTGATACATTAATTGGCCATTGTACTTGTAAATTTGGAACTTGTTGGCAACACGTAACTTGGGGTAATGAGTTCCAACAATGAAGAGTCGAGAGTCTGGAGACCAGTGTGCAAAGGTTGGTTCTGCAGCTTGATTAATTCCCATCAAACGTTTTCTCTCTCTGTCAAAGAAAAGAAGTGTACCAGTGAAGCCTCCAAATCCAGCCAGCACGAGGAATCTTCCATGAGGTGCATAGAAAATTTTGTTCACTTTCCAGTTGGTAGTGTTTTCTGGTTGTTGTAAGAATTCAAAAATTGGTTGAGATTGAGCATCAAACAAGGTTGCTCTCATATTTGGGCCAGAATAGCCATAGACAGCAACAAATTCGTTTCCTCTTGGAGACCATTGCAAATCGTGAACTGGTCCTTCTTCCTCCAATTGAATATCCTTAGAAAGATTACCATTGGATCTCACATAGTACAGCTTGTTTTCACCATAGTAACTCTTATCACTTTGGTCGGTGTTTGTTGCTGTATACACGAGTAAGGCGGTACCAATCTTATTCCAACGCATTTCCACAGAGTCAACATCGTGTGAAAAATGTTTGGTTGCTGCTGGACGTTTGACATTGGACAATTTGTACAGTCTCACACTATTTTGCTCAGTTGATTTGTTAGTGTTGTGTGTATAAATTGCAAATGTACTCTTTGGAGAAAGTGCAAATGCGTGCACTTTTCTTTGAATGACAATATCGTTACGAAGTTGGAACGATATTTGTTTTTGTCCTGTTTGCTCATTCAATGTTTCCTCAACATTGTAAAAAGTGACAGTTTCTTGAGAAGGATTGAAATAAGCCATGAGAGTTTCATCTTCATTCCATTGAATCACTGGCCATAATCCGCTCTCAGTAGGCTTGTGTGAAAATTTCATAAGTAAATGCTCGCTCTCATTCAATTCGATTGGAGTGGAAGACAAATTCAAGGATAGTCCACCTTGTGTGCTTGCTGATGGTTTTAATTTCCACACTCTCAAATTGTAATTCAAAATATTGTCATCTTGTCCTGTTGCTTCCCCGTTCCACTTTCCCAAAGTTATTAAATAGCTATTTCGAGGAGAGAAATGAACTTTTGTGATGGCAATTTCTTTTTGCTGAACAAGAATGTATCTATTGACGCCTGAGAATGAGTCCATGACAAAGAGTCTGGAAACTTTGTTAGGTGAGAATGGATCAATCTTATCAAGGTAAGCCAAATAGGTTCCGTCATCAGAGTACATCAAGAGGTCAGAAGGTTGAGTGCTCAACTGTGGAACCTCCTCGGAGGGAATTAGTTCAATCTTATCAGTAGTTGTATTCGATTGATCCTGATAACGAATTGAATAATTACGAATACCACCCGACTTGGAGTTTACTAATATATTCATCAATGCCATGTTGACAGTCGTATGGTTGATGGTTCGGATTGTTCATATGAATCCAAACGTGTTATAGGGTTGTCATCATTACATCATTCAAGAATCATCATATAAAATCAAGACAATTAAACTTTGCACATAAGAAAACAATTTTGAATACATACCGACAAGTTGAATGGAAGGCTCATCCATCACTACACCACTCTCCATTTGTCTGTACCCTTCGGCATCTTCATCCATTGACTGCTGTGTATTGGGTGAATTGACCACATTGGTTGCAAGTGTTGGATTGGATTTCTTTGGTTCTGCTGATGATGGCTGGCTAGGAGAAGTTGTTGTTGTAGTAGTATTAGCACTACTACCTTGCCATGCGCTTGGATTGTTGCTCGTAGTACTCTTAGCACCTTTGTTTGCAGTAATAGCAACAGAAGAAGGAGGATTCTTCTTTTGTCCGGAAAGAGAAGACTGATCATTCTTTCCAGCTTGCTGCTGATTTCCACTTGCTCTGTGTTGCTGTCTTTGACCACCACCCGACGATGATGGAGCATGATTTGTGCTGCCACTCGGAGACGAAGATATCGGCTGCTTATTGTTGCTCATTTTTTTTTGAAGCAAATGGTCTTCGAAAAAATGTCTGAAAACCAAACCGCCCTCGGCGATGAAGACACTTATCACCTTCGCCATCACGCCTCTATCAAAGAGGTCGCTGATCGCCCGCATACTGCAAACAAATCTCTCTCTACTCAAAAATCGGCACATGATAAATTGAGAGAGGAGATGGAAAACGAAATTTTAGAAACTCCGTCCTCCGTCAATATAGCCAATTTGTCGGTAATACAACCCAGCACTGTATGCAACTCTCCTATGTTGTCGCAACCGGAGGTCTCTAATATTACTACAACCTCTGGCGTCTCAGTTTTTAGTACCTCGGCCATGACCGACGACCATTCTACCAAACTGAAGCGACATCATAAACTCTTCAGAGTGGTGGCCTTTACTACCAACTCTGTCGAAGAAGTCCTTGCAACCGTCGCAATGAATGCCGATGCGTTGTACGGTAGTAGAGTTGTCAGTGAATTGGAGTGCATTATTCTCTTCTTCAAGTCGCGCAAATTGGCAAACCAAGCAATATCTTCTGGTGCTAAGTCCAAGCTAACCATGATTCCTCAAACCGTCAAAACGTCATTCCGTTATAAGGTCGACAAAGACTTAGATAAGACTAATATGCACTCTATTATCTCAACTCTTGGTACTTCTATCAACAACATCAATTTTAGCAAGATAGATGATCAAGAGTTTTGGGCTATTGGTACTAATATTGAATTACCAGCCAATCATTTGAAGAAATTTAAGCTTTCCAAAATGAGAACAGATATCTCTCGTTTCCGTATCGCCTTTAACGGTAAAGAAAAAGATCTTCCTAAACTCAAGGGTGCCATTAGTTCCCAATGGAAAGTCAAGATTGAGAGTATCGAGTTGGCTAATAAGGTGGCTGTTGTTGGTGTCAAAAAGGATCAAATCACCAATAACATTACCAAGTTCGTCCAAGTTGGAAATCATAGTTTCAGAAACCTCTCATTCTCTACTAGAGTTGCCAACTCCATCAGTCACAGAATGGAAGCTGTTGAAAAACAAATGTCTGAAATGTCATCAGCTCTCCAAAAATTGACAAAGGAAATGGCTGTCTGGTCTGGAAAAAAGGTCACTGAAGGCTTTAATAAGATCAACAAAGCTATTGAAGAAATTAACCAAAAAGTCAACGCTCTCTTAGGCACTACTACTCGCAAGAGTAAAAGTGGGCATAAGAAGGGCCGACATTCCCTTTAATGGCCTCTCATTCTATAAGAAACTCCTTCAATTTAGGTACTGCTAATTTCGGAGGAGTTGGCTGGGTAAAACAATCTCAATTACTTACCCTAGCCCGAAAATATGAACTGGATATCCTTAATATCCAGGAAACTCATTTAAAATCCAGTACGGAAGACTATTGGAATGTATGGTATTTCAGGTCCTTCTTTCGTGGCTACTTAGTCTATACTTCCAACGCCACCGAGGGAGATAATGGAGCAGGAATTGCTACTATTGTCAAACCGTCACCTTTTATTAAGGTACTCCAATTCATCGAGCATATTCAAGGCAGACTATCAGAAGTCATTTTGGAACATAAATGCCTAGGTGTGGTCCGTATTTTCAATTGGTATGGCCCGGCTAACAAAAACAAATTAGAATTCATGAATAAGGCTCTCAATATTATCAACATTGCTGCTCAAACAGCGGTCTTGCATGGTGAACGTATTGTCATATTGGGAGACTTGAATGCCAATACTAAAACATTCAATAAGGTATCCTATGCTGCCCATGAGCGACTATTAATTGACCAATGTGACAAATTGAAGCTCTTTGATGTTGTTCCCATTCCAAACACACCTTCGTTCTCTCAACGCAACAAATACTCTCATGGTTTTTCTCGCCCGGACCATATTATTACTTCCCACAATGATTATTCTAATGTAGATGATGTTTCTACTGCTTATTCTCACAAACTTTTAACTATCTCCTTTCCCAGTAACCCTATTTTAGACTTCCCAGAAAAGTTCAACAAATATATTATTCATCCTAAAACTCTGCAATCCAAGATGAAGGAAATTAATAACGATTTTGCTATGGACAACCCTAGCACTCTCTTAGAAGCCCAAAATACCCTTGCTAAAATTGTGAAGAAATATGGCTCTCCTAGCACCGACAAGCCTTCATTGATTACTGATAATCGTAATGTTAGACAATTTCAGACGATCATTTTTGATTTGAAACAGTATCTTTATAAGCGTAAATATGTCTCTACTGTCACCAGCCAGTTCTTGAATAATAATTTTAGCCTCAACAATATTAAGGCTAAATTAGAGGAAGCTAAAGCCTCGCTTAACAAGCTTATTGGATCTCTATTGGCTGACCGTAAACGGGTCTTCGTGAATAGAATTAACAATCTTAGCTCTAAACAACCGTACTCCTATGCCTTCAGAAAAGAATTAGTCAGTTCTTCTATACTCAATGTAGTCCAAAGTAACCATAACTCGATAATTGTAGATCATTTTTCAGCCATGTTTAACACAGAACAAGAAGTGACTAAAACCCTTCCGGAAATCAAGAAAAATAATACTGTAGCCCAATGGAAATTCCAACATATCACTGCCAAAGAGTTGGGTAAAGTTATTTCTAAAACAAAAAATTCCATGGCTGGCTATGATAATATCTCGGTGCCGTTGTTGAAAATTCTAGACAACAATTCGCTCCAAGTACTTGCAAAATGTATCAATCACACAATTGACAGTGAAATGGTTCCTAAAGAATTGGGTATTGGTATTCTACTCCCATTACCCAAAGTCAATATGCCTACAAAATTATCAGACTTTAGACCTATAGTAGTATTATCTGTGATCTATCGCCTATTTTCTTCTATTATCAACAAACAATTCATGAATATCCTTGAAGAGGCTAATTTAATCCATACTGCTCAGCGAGGATTCATGAAAAAAGGCTCAACATTAGAGCACCTTATCAATCTTCGGACTGCCCTAGCATACAAATGTCAGCACAAACAAGAAGTATTCGCTATGGCTTTAGATATCAAAAATGCTTATGGATCAGTAATCCATAAAAGATTTATCAGCATTCTCAAAAAACATGGTTTCCGTAGCTCTGTCATTAATCTCTTGACATCCATGATTTCCAATAGCGTTATGAAAGTACTAGTTAACGGATTCCTATCCTCCCCTTTCGATGCGAATGTTGGAGTCCCACAAGGCGACCCTTCAAGTCCAGCATGGTTTAATCTCTATATTAACTCCTCAACTAATATACAAGAAAAACTAAAAGGAGTCCAAATATTTGATATTACTATCCTTTTATTATTATATGCCGATGATATTTTATTGATAGCTAATACTAAGATTGAAATGAATTCCTCTCTTAAAAGCCTCGGCCGAGAGTTAAAGAAAATAGGACTCGCTTTAGCTCCCAAGAAATGCAAGCTCTTAGCTATTACAGCTAAATCTAAACTATCTAAAGCCCTAGTCACTATTGGACAGGATACAATTGCCTCGTCTACTTCTATTGAATACCTTGGGGGTATATGTACCTTTAAGGATAATCTTTCTTGGTCCTCTGATAACCCAGTCAACAAAATCTCGAATCGACTTGCATCAGCTAAAACTTCTAATCTATATCTCAACAGTATCACCACTACAATTATGTCTAAAATTATATCATTGCCTAGATATGCCTGTAGCTTCAATGGAATCAGTAAGAATTCTCTAGACAAAGCAGATATTATGGTTGCTAATTTTATCAGAAAGGCTATTGGATTAGATTACACATTATCAAAATCAGTCGTTTTTAATTGCAAACAAATTGGGGGTCTTGGTATTACTCGCCCCTCTATTTTATTCTCTATTGAACCTATTTGCACAGCAGTTAGATTATTCAATTCCTCATCCTCCATCACCAAAAATATAGCTTTGGCTGCTTGGAAAGATACTACTTTTAACGAACCATTTTGGAACCACGTGAAAAATATTGCTGCTCAAAATAATTGGTCTCTCCAATACATTGATGAACGATATTCATTTGTCAATGAATACGAAACCCCTGTCGACCCTAGAACTGAATTGCTAAACAGTGATAGATCAACCATGAGCATTTCTGGCCTTGGAACCTTAGACCATAATAGAATCTGGCATCCATGTACCATCTCCTTTTGGAACAATTATTCACTCAAACCATTCCAGCAACGACTGTTATTTGCTCACCTGCACAAAGCAGAAATCCTTAGAAATTTCGGAAAAGATTACCCTAATTGCCACATTTGCAACACCAAAGCCAACTGGGAACATGTATTCACCTCATGCGCCATGTGTAGCCCAGAAATCAAATCATTATACACAAAATGGGACAATAGTTCCCTCAAATTCAACGCCCCGCTTGTCAGACTTCCCTCTAACCATTCTCTCTCTTGTATTCCAATGGAGTGGAATGGTAGTATCAAAGACGAATCTCTCCAACAACTAGACCTATCTCCCCCAGCCTTGACTGATTGGCTAAATGAAATATATCTCTCATTCGCTGCTTATGTTGGCAGTTGTTACAAAAACGCCACTTGGAACAGTTCTACTGTACTCAAGAAGGCTAGAGGATATATAATTAAACCCAAAACTGCAAAATTTGCAACTGCTTGGGAAACATGTAGCAATCAGCTTGGCGAACTCAACTCCGACAACATTTAAACCCCACACATACACACCCATTAGACACACTCTCGTCGGACAATTGAGTACCTATAATTTGTTTATTCTTCAATAAACCCATCCCTGTATTTTTTTTTGAAGCAAATTTTCTATTCAATGAATCTTTGAGATGACGAAGATCCTTCTGGTACCATAGAAATCCATGAAAGTAAGGTGAGAGAATATACGAAGGGATATCACTGCATTGGCAACCTACTGTTGTTCAGTTCCCGAAACGCAATGACAAAAGACATGGCCCCAAAATTTAGAGTAACGTACAGCTTTAAAAAAAAATGCAAAAAACAACTAGGATCAATTCGTTAGGGAGAAAATCAGTCGTCGAACAGAAACCACCGACAATGTCATCAAGCAATGCTCGGAGAACTAGTACCATGAATGAAAAAGTCTCTCCATATGCTAGTCAACAAAAACAGCAATCCAATCAAGCTCCAAAGTACAATAGAGGACATTCTACTCCGGTGCTGTCATCATCATCACAAAGTCTTAGAAATCAAAATGAACATTATTCACGATCATCTACTCCACAACAACACAAACGACCGAGTAATCAAGAATCCTTCTCCCGAAATGATCATGAAATTTCAGATGAAAAGGCTTTGAACGGAGAAAAATCCATAACAATTACCTTGTTGACAAGTTTTTTATCTGAGGGAGAAAAATGTTTGAAAAATCGAAATTGGGAGAGAGGAATTATATCATTCACAAAAGCGTTGGAGTATGATCCTTCAAACAAGTATGCATTTGTGTGTCGTTCAAAATGTCACATGAATTTGGGAGCGTTTGACAAGGGAATTGAAGATGCAGAACAAGCATTAGAAATTGACCCAACCTATCATCGAGCATATTTGGCCAAAGCTGAGTGTTTATATGCGTCAGGAAAGTTTGAATATGCCCTAGTTTACTATTATAAGGGATATGACTTGCGAAAAGATATTGAGGATTTTAAGAAGGGAATTCGGAAAGCAAAAATTGCAATCAACGAATCCATTGAACAAGACGAAATTGACAGAAACATCAAAAACATGAAACAACCATTATACTGCCGAGTGAGCACCGCTCGAACAATGCTCTCTACTGGTCGACCTTCGTCAGCAAAGTCTACAAGGTCTGTCACAAGTACAACCACATACAAATCTAATATGCACTCTGTGACCATTCCCTCCTCGAGAAGAGTAGTGTCGCCAAGAGAGGTCTTTCAAGGAGGCAAAACAAGTGTCTCACCTCCCCCAAGCTCGATATTGTCAAGGCCTTCCTCTGCAAGGCATGTCTCATCTCAATCGAATACTTCTCGAGGAGGAACAGGTCCCTTTGGTAGACCTCAGTCTGCAGGACCCACACGAAATGGATCACAACCCTTCTCCAATTCTCAACCATCTAGTAACACCTCAAAACGACCCATTTCTGCATCCAACTCCATGCAATCCAAAGACGTTAAACAAGCCAACACTAATTCCTTTTTAAACACAAGTGGAAACGTTTCAGCACGCTCGACGTATTCCTTCTCTCGACCACCTTCTTCCCAAAGACCAAAGAGTGCTACCACCACAAGAAAAGAAAAGTATTTACTTGGAGAATTTACCAAAGATGAAGAGTACCTGAGCGCATTGCTCACCGATAAGAGTAAGTAGTAGTTAATAATATTATCAGCTATATATTATTTCTCACCGAATGAAATGTATGTTTAAATAGCTTTGAGAAAATCCATGTCAGGAGATCCTTCTAAAAAACCACTCTCAGACATTACCAACATTGTACAAGATACCTTAGAATTTTTAGACAAGAGAAAAGAATTTTGGAGACACTCTATAACAACGGGATCCACCACGTCAGCCATTCACGTCACACCCACTACTCCAACTCCCGTACATGCAAGCTCGTTTAATCCTTTCAGAAAAGACTTTTTCCACAACACTTCGACGGCATCTCCATGTGCGCGACCGAAATCAGCAAATGCAGTCATGTCATTCAAAGGAAGTTCTAGTCACAACTTGGCCCTGCTTTCCACTGCTCACAAGTACTCGTTATTCGTGTAATGGATGCACCCCCAACAGAATTGAAGAACCCAAAATCTTTTCTTTCCCGCCAAAAACCGTTAACGTTTGAATTTTAAAAAAAATAAAGAAAATGATGAAAACACCAAGCAAGGCCAAGATTCTCTCTTCACCCACTCACCATCAAACAGCCCTATCAGAAGGCGTGAAAAGTCCACAACCACAACAACCTAGATTTCTCTCTCCCACAGCTTCCTCCTCTGCCAGACGAAAGGAAATACTCTCGGCACGAGGTCAACAACAACAACAGAATCATCATCAGCCAACAACCACAACAACAACGAACAGTACTCCTCATAATCCACTTGTAACCCCACCACGACATGCTCACAGTAAATTACCTTCCTTCTCCTCCTCCTCATCCTCTACTCATTCCGTTCCTTCCAAACGAGGAACCCTTCTCTATGATCCGCTACTTTTCTCTGCTCCTTCCACAGCAGCCTCTACTAAATCCTCATCTGGTCGTGTTCCTAGCCAAGCAATAGCAACAACAACAACACCCAATAGAAACAATTATCATTACTATGCTAACGGACAGAAATTGAATCATGATGATGATGAAAATTCATTAACCGTTCCTACACTCCATTCACCCCGAAGCAAAGGAATTCTCAAATCTCCACCTCCTCCTCCCATTCAACTCATTCCAGAAGTATATAGAGATGCCTGTACCAATCTTCATACATTGGGAATTTGTAGTCCCTCTGCAAGTCGATTCTTCTCGCCTTATTCGTCCTTCGCAAGTGTCATTACTGGTTCATCCTCTCATCCACAACAACAACAACAACAACCCTTCTACAAGAAACAAGGTAAATTTGGCACGCTCATTCTACAAACTTCTCTTTCCAAACTCACCAAAGGCATCTTGTTAGATAAGGAAGAATATTTAACCATTGGATGTTATCGGGAGTGTAACATTCGAGTGAATCATCGATGTTTTCTCAAATTAGATCCCGATTATGATGAACAGGGAAATCCATGCATGTTTTTATGTGTCTATGAAGGTGCCAATCTCATCAAATTGAATGGAGAAGTATTGGAAGGATTATGGGACGACGAGGACATGGATGGAATTTTACTCAAACACGACGATGAAATTCGAATTGTGGACAAGTTGTTGTACTATGAAAATTATGAACAGTATGAACGAGAACGTCGTCTCTCGTTGTTGAATGATGTGGTTGCCACGTTACCTCTGTTCAATAAGGAAAATGTCATTCCTGAACTGCCAACCACTCCCAATAAGAACAATCAAAAAGCAATGAACACTGCATCTTGTGGTTTGAAAGGTCAACAACAACAACAACAACCATCAACATCCTCCCAAATGGCACCACCTGTTGTTATTGTTGCTGATCAGGAAATGAAGAGTCCTCCAATCAACAAGGGTTTTTCATCATATGTTGACACACCCAAGAGAAAAGATTCCATTCAGAAAAAATCCATTTCCACACAAAGAAAATCCACAACACCTTATTCATTCCATGTAGATGCTGTTCATGTTGGAAGTGTTACGGTGGCTACCAATTCTTCTCTTCTTTTTGACTGTGGTCCAGCAACTGAGAATAGTAACAACAAGCCCTCATTGGATCATCAAGGATTGAACAATCATGGAATGACTTCTTCATTGTGTAATAGTGCCAGAAAGTCCGTATCATTTGGTGAGACCATCGATATTCAATATTACAAGCCAAGTCATGAGCCAAAGAGAGTATCTGCGGCCAATCGACTTGTCATTGATGAAGATCTTGTCACGACATCATCCTCCCAAACCACTGATGATTCTACCATTTCATTTGGATGTGACAATGACACTACTTCTCATGCCGATGATTTGACTTTGACTCAAAATAATATTACTAGCCTCAGTAATATTTGTCAAATCATTCACATTCAGGGAGATCAACAATGCACAGTACAACCAGTTCTAGAATCTGCAAAACCACCCACAACTACACCTTTCCCAGTTCTTGATGCAGATGTCGATTTACTTTTGCAAGAGTTTACCATTCCCAAACCACCACATACAGTCAATCAAGACGATGTAAAGGACGATGAAGATAACATGAATGAAATGGAACACTCACAATCGGTACAAGATCATGTCGTCATGGAAAAGGAGATTCAATCTGAAAACTTTAATCTTGAACGACATGACGACAATGTCTTACACAATGATGACATGATGGAACAAGATGTAGATCCGATAATTCCACAAACAACAGAATCACAATCTGTATTATTTGAGGATGAAGATTCACTGGACGCTATTCCTACACCTCACAGCGGATCTTCGAGAGGATCTTCCCAACGAAAACGTTCCACACCTGTCACAGAAGAATCTGAGTCTGATGGGTCATTGTCATCTGCTAGCTCAACAAGATCCTTCTTTGGAGAAGATGATGAGTCTTTCCTTAATATGAATTTTTATGCTCCTCCACGAATGAATGTCACTTCATCATTATTTGAAAGAACAAGTGAAGAAGTGTTAGAACATGTTGATGAACGCATTGAATTAACACATGACGATCACTTGGATTCTTCAATGATTGAAGATGAAAAGACTCTTAATGGTAGTGCACAAGAATCTGTAGTGGAACAACAACAACAACATCAACTGAACACTATTTGTAACACTCCGCCAAGACAACAAACAGCCAAGAGAGGTAGAGACGACGAAGATTCGAATTCCAATTCACCATCCATGAGAACTCCTTCATGTTCTGCTGAAAAGGACACTAAGAAGACGAAAGAATGTGTTTCTGACATGGAAGCTGAGCCGCTTCTTGCTAGCTCTGTGAATAGAACACTTGAATTTGAGTTACCAAATACATTTGAATCTTGTGTATTGGACGAGACTGTACAAACTACAACTTCACCATTGAAATCAATTGAAGTGTCACACAGTCCTCAGGAAGATGTTTCGAATCAAACACAGGAAGAAATAGTAACTCCAACCACTGAAGAGTCTAATGCTCTTCAAGATGAAGTTGTGGATGTTGTATTGAAGAAGAAATCAATTAGAAGAAGAAGAGCAAAGAAAGAGTCCTCTAGTAGTGTTGAGGATGAAGAACAAACAAAACCCTCAAATAACATCTCAACTTCACCAGAGGCTTCAGTCACTCAAGTCCCAAGACGAAACAGAAAATTAAAGAAGTAAATAATCGTTTCTTTAATATGAGATGAAGTTAGTAGTGATTGTGTTTCAAACGAATGCCGTTCAATTTATTGTTGAAGGCTCTTTTAAATTTGTTCCAACACTTTTTGTAATGTGTCAGAAACCTCCTTACTGATTAAGGTGTTAATGAAAAAAAAACCCTTAATTTGTTTGTTGGAATCCAACGATTGATACTTTTCTTTCATGAATGACTTAATTTCCTCTATAGAATAATTGTCACCCTTATATTCTGGAAATGTAGAATTGAATGACACCTTTCGCTTCTTCAAAACTTCCTCTAATAGATCCGTCTTTGTAAACACCACAAAGATTGGACAATTATTGACATACTCTAAACTCAACAATTCTTGAAAGCAATCAATCGTTTCCTTCGATCTTGTATCATTGTGATCGGTAAGTATAATAATATTTTTTAACACAAAGTTAAATATTTGACACTTCAACACACCTATTCAACTCATGATCTTCATAACACATTTGGAATGCTTCTCTCATTGAAACCATAAATAAAATTGCATCGGTGCGCTGCGAGAGTGCCTTTGCCCACTTTTTTCTTTCATTTCGTTGACCTGTGGTTCATTAATGAAACAATTTCGTAGTCAAAATGTATTTAAATGTTCAAATAATATTTTGTTAAAATACAAACAAACCTCCAGTATCAGTTCTGTCATGATAATGTCATTCATGTTTCCACACCAACAATTATTATTAAAAACAATCATGTCACCAATGATTTTCACACTTACATGGTAATTTTGTAATTTTCAAATTCCACTTCCTCTCCTTTAATGACACCCACTGTTTTGAGTTGCATTCTTTTAAAATCTTCAAACGTTGGTTGATACTCTTTACATGCAATTCTAGTGTAATGTTTAAAGAAATACTTGTAATCTCCAGTTAAATGCAGTTGTGGATACAATTCACAAGATTCAATAACCTCTCGAACGTGGTGATGATCAACGAGTTTTTGGAATATTGGTCCTTGATTGACAAGTTTCTCTCGATGGGAATGGTCAAATCGAGAATCGACATATTGATCGACCAAGGATGCCAATTCCGAGGCCAATTTCTTCAATTCCGAGTTCAATACCACTGATGGATGTTCTGTAATTGTTTTTAAATTATTGAATATCGAGTATTGTATGGTCTCTGCATATTTATGTCTTTCTTTTGTATTTAATTCTTGATTTTTCAAATGATAGATTTGGCGTTGAAATGTGGTTTTTCCTCCTTCTCCCGTACCCAGAAGAATCAATGATTTGGTTCCTTTCCAACCCGATGGAATGACTCCTGTGATGAATTGAAAGTTAAGAAGTGGTGAGCTGCTTTTTTTCATTCTTGATTTGTCCGTGGCAAGTGACAGGTCACCAGATTGACCCGCCCTTTGTGACTTGAGCGTACTACAACAAAGAGTCTCTAATTGAAGTTGTCAATCATCTTGTTGAGTTCTGACCCATGAATGCTCTTCAAAGACACCATACGAACCCTTGTAAACCACAGGAGTAGTTCTTTAATAATAGAAAAAAGATGTCATTTCATAATTTTTAATCTAAAAGGTTAAAACGTAACTCCATACCAGTTTACAATTCTTCAAAGTTGCAGTCTTGTGCCTTACTGAAAGATTTTATCAAGAGGGATCCCTTTTGTTACGTCCACACGACTCTCCCTTAAACCTGAATGTGATTTTGATATTTCAAACAAATGACATTTCACCAGTCTTTGAATCAAAAAAACGTAAAATTTTGGGAGAATACATGACAAAACAAGGTCCCAAAATAATTACTAATGAGGATTACTAACGAGAACAATGACCGTTCAACAGCAAGATGTCATTTTTCTCAACAGTAACCCCGTTCTTCTTTTTTCCATAAATAGTGCTCAATTCACACAACAATTACATTGCACACAAAAAAAACAAAATGCCTCTCGTGACCATTCAAGCACCTCTGACCTGTCCTTGGCAAAATTCTACTCTTGTCGCCTACGAATCCACAGAAAACTCTTCGTTGAAGGAACACCATGTTTCTCAAATGAAATGGTACTCTTTTGGAAAACCTGAAATTGTGTGGAACAACCAAGTCCATTCCCAAAAAACATTCTATCATGTGGAAAAATTGCCATTTAAATTCGTTCTGTATGTGAAAATGGCTCTCTCAGAAGAGGAGAAGAAAGTTATTGCACTTCAAGCTTCTCATGAAAGTGGTGCTTCCAGTGTTGGAAAGGTTGTCGATCCGCAACAGATCAAAACTCTTATTTGTGATGAAATTACTGGAAAGATTGAGTTGGAGATTGATGGTGTTCGGCATGTGCTGACTGGTCGAGTTCAAAGTGTGCTTCAAAACAATCCATGTGAATTGGAATTTCCAATTATGGATCGTGTAGTATTGGAAGAACTTGAGAAGAGAGTACTCGATACTACCGGTATCAGCGTGACCTTATTCGTTGCGTTCAACGGAACAAGGGTAAAAGAGCAATCCGTTCAAATGACCAGTGACAACTCTGCCATTACCACTTTAATGGATGACGTTTTTGGAAAAGGTCAAGAAGTGTTAGTCACTCGAAATCAAATGAGTGAAATTTCACATCGACTGTTCCACAGTTTGACCATCTTGGAAGAGTACAATTGTTTGGACGCCAAAGAGTTTGAAAAAGAATTCCTTCAACATTTGATAGGAATGACCAATTTTCAAAATCAGATCCAGACAGATTTTACAGAATTGGGCCTTTTGAGCTTGAGCAAGTATGGACTCAATGTGAAGGGCGATTTTACAGCTGACACCATTCGCAAGTCCTTGGAACGAACTTTTACTCGAGAGAAGCGTGACACACATGATTACATTAAGGTCAATTTAGAGAATCAGAATAGTGGAACTGAGCATTCCAGTTTCGACGCTGAGGTGAGCGTTGGATGTGGTCTTACAAGTGTAGATGCATCTATGGCCATGGAACAATCCAAATCTTGGGCCAACAGTGATAAGAGTTTGAACGAGCAATTGAATGAACTGAATACTCTTATGGAGAAAAAAGTGAGATTTGAGTTTGAGGGTGAGAAAATAGTTCCAAAATCGATTGCTTTGCAAAGACTTCAAAAATCATCATTGGTGAACTTTGTTTCCTTAACGTACCGCAAGAGAAAATTGTTTGAAGGAGGTGAAAAATTAATCTACAAATTGAACACAAGCGATGTGTTAAGCCAAATTTCACCTAATGAAATAGTGACCAAGTTATTGATGAAAGACACAAATCATGTGGTCATTTACGGTTTGGTTGAGCAATTATTCCAGCAACTAGCGAAAGTTGAGAAGGAGCTGAAACACCAACTTCGATTGAATGTTCCTATCGGGGCTATCAAACTATTTTCAGGCCATGTCGAACCAGAGGGTTGGAAATGGTGTGATGGTTCAGTATTGAGTTGCTCCTCCTATCCAGATCTGTTTGCAGTCATTGGTACGACCTTTGGAGGAGATGGTGTTTTAAATTTTGCTCTTCCTGACTTACGAGGGAGAGTTCCAGTGGGTGCTGGACAAGGATCAGGTCTGACAGATCGCAAGTTAGGTCACAAAGGAGGTACGGAAGCAGTGCAATTATTCATCCAACACATGCCAAAGCATGCTCACAGTGGAAACACTGGAAATGAAAGTAATGGGCATACTCATAGACAACACGCGGTTGCTAACTTCAATCATGGTGGTAATGGAATTCGAACCACTTACACCGGTGATGGACAAGGTGCCTTGGCGTATGATACTGGTGTGGATACTGGTGGCAATCATCAACCTCATACCCATACTGTTGCTACAGAAGGAGGTGATCAAGCACATGAAAATATGCAACCGTTTGTCAATATAAATTTCATGATCAAGTGTGTTAAGTAAAAACATTTTGATAAATCTTTAGGTTTTGAACAACAGATGGTGTGCAGAGGTGAAAGCTGTCACAGAGGGTTGCAGCAGAAAATTGACGTTGTGAAAGTGAATCTTTCACTTTTAAGAATTCAATAAAGCATCCTCATAGCGACGTCCATGAGCAATTGTTTCTAGAAAGTTTCAACATTATGTCCTACGAACAGAATTCAGGTTGTGAAAATGGTTGTTGCCAAACTACTCAGTTCTCTTCTTACACAATGCGAACACTTGGGAATAGCTTTTCGAAAATACCTTCTCGACAGACCAATTCAAATCGCTCAAACTTGTGACTTGAACAAACTTCAGTGAGTCTTCAGTGTTACCAGGGAATCTTCCAGAACAAAATGCAGTTCCTAAAGCACTTATGAGGATGGTAAAATCAGGTCCACAAACAATCTGTTGTATTCCTTCTACTTTCAATTGGTGAGGTAAATGAGGAGTGACATCCACCAGTCGACACTGAGACGTTCTGGAACCAATACCTAGTTGACCATTAAAGTTGAGCCCTGCTGCAAAAACTCTTTGATCTCTTGCCAAACAAAAGATGTGACTCTTTCCACAAGAAATGTCAATAAATTTGATGGTTTGTCCTTCTGCTTTCTGTTGATGTGAGGGAAAGTATTTTTGCCAATGCGCCGAACTCGAAGCTCTACTGACAGGAGTGGTTCGTACTGTGGATTGTGGTTTTTCATGACAGTAAGGTAGAAATTTAGGAATGGGTGGTTGAACCATCTTTACATCAAGCGTCATGTCAACATTCACGTCCAGTGTATTGGGATCGGAAGAGCCTGATGCAAGGTTAATTTGTGTGACAATGGAGGATTCTGTTCTTGGAGATGGTGCAAGAAACTGACTTTCAGTGGGCTCGAAATTGTTGGCGACAAACGTTCCATTACAAATGACTCCAGTCAATCCGTTTCCACAAAGCCATAATTGACCTTGTTTGGTTAAGAATGCAGAGTAATCAGCGCCACAACAAATTTTGTCCATCTCAACGAAGGTTTTCTTTGTTCTTAATC
Organism: Naegleria lovaniensis; assembly: GCF_003324165.1. Taxonomy (NCBI): domain Eukaryota; phylum Heterolobosea; class Eutetramitea; order Acrasida; family Naegleriidae; genus Naegleria; species Naegleria lovaniensis. Next base: position 427,844 of record NW_025407856.1, on the reverse strand, counting down.
GACGATATTCCTCAGTTTCTTGTTGTACTGGCCTCATGACTTGCACCAATCTGGGCGAGCAAACGTACGTTAATTGAGCTTTTTCATGGATTTGTAAATCATGGTTTCTATCTAGAAAGCTCAATATTCCAAGTTGGCCAGAGCTGCCAGATCCAAATCCATAAACAAGGCCTGTACTGGTTAAGCAAAGAGTATGATTGTCACCGCAAGAGGCTGAAATCACTTTGATATCTCTGGTGATAAAATCGTCAATAACTCTCGGCACATTCTCATTCTTAACAGAGCCATGTCCAAGTTGACCATATTTTCCACAACCAAATGTATGAACGTTTCCTTCGTTAGTGACAATGACAGAATGATTTTTTCCGACTGCAATATCTATAGCATTATCCATCAACAAGATGGGTTTTCTTATAAATGGATGATTGTTTGTTTGTTGTGGCTCATAACCATTTCCAAGTTTACCAAATTCTGAATCACCCATACTGTAAACAACTCCATCCTCTTTGAAAATTGAATACAAAATTATTAATATTATTAAAAGTTATGTTGCTGGGTACTTACTTGTAAGAAGTAAACAATGATTGTGACTTGATTCAATTTTAAGGATATTTTGTGGAGACAATAGTTCAGAACAGCATGATGACATATTTACAGGAGCTAGTGGAAATGATATTTGATATTCAGGATCATATAATTTTCGTTGGGGCACTTGTTTTTCAGACCATGGTAATTTGTAAACATCCAATTGCCATTTTCCTCGAGAGGGTTTGTTGCTCATTTCGGAACTCGGCAAGTCCAAAGACACCATTCTGATCTTGCGAGCCACTTCCGCTGCTTTGAAATCATTCTCCTCTTCCTTGAGTAAGGAATAGGTAAATCCTCGCTTACAATCTCCGTGAGTTTGTACTTTTTCAAATATCAACAATTCCAACGGATCCTCCGATTGTTTCTTTTCATCTGTAACTTCTCCCACAAGAGTAGTAGATGATGATTCAACGATCCGAGAATCTGAGAAGTGTTCCTCCTCTTCCTCTTTCAAAACCACAACTTGTGCCGTTAACGACGACATGTGAGTCCAAAATTTTTTTCAACTATTTCATTATTGTAAATTTTTGGCGCAATTTCATTCCATCAAATGATTTAATCATCAACAACAAAAAATCAATCGTCATGAGTGGTCCACTTGTATTCATAATGGCACACCTTTTTGGATCATTGCATAAATAAATGAATAAATTAATTCATCATCATCATCATGGATTTCTCTTCCAAATTTCTTCCTCTGGTCTGTCAATATCTGTCACAAATCCAGCATTTCTTCGATTCAATCCCGAACACTTTTTAAAGGCAGGTCCACATTGAATTTCATCACATTGATAACATGGATTCAATTGGACTGTTTTTCCGAATTGTTGTTGTTCCGAATTCTCTTCCAAGTTGTTCTTCTTCACATTCTCGTGCGATTGAAATCCATAGAATGACGACACCACATTCTTCCATAACACGTGCTGGACAAAATACTTGACACAAATCGGAGCACATTGTGCAGTCGTGCATTGAATATTCGAAATCCAACACTCGACACATGAATCTGTTAAATTCGTTAAATGTTTCATACAGAGTCGAGATGAAGTTTCTCCTAAAAGTAAATACGAAGCGGCACATAATGTTGCCGTTCGAGTCAAGGTCAATCGTGTGGATTTGTAAATTTCGTAATCGTGTGGATTGGAACAAATTCCGCAAGGTCCTTTGTGCATGATGGAGTTGAGAGAGAATGAGGATTCGAGAGCACCTGGTGCTTGTTCTTCTTCGGCAGTGAGACTCGTGTTGTAATACTTTCCATCCATGCCACAGAAACCTTCTTCCTTGTACGGAACAATTCGGGAACGAGGGGAAAAGCTTTCTAATCTTACCACGATTAAGTAATAGAGATAGCAAGAGGAAAGAATGGAAATGAGAAGGAATGTGAATGGTGACATTTTTTAAAGTATTTGGATTGTGTAAAGGAATCATAAATTCATTCTTGAAGGTAAATAAGTTTTCATAAATAATTTAAAATTATTTGAATGTAGTTTTCATGATAAACTTTAGGGCTTGGTTGTGTCTTCTCGGTGCAATAAATAATCCACATCAGGTACGCATGAAAATCGTTTTGCAATATTTCCAAGAATGTGGCAATTACCTTGTTTGTCCTTATCTGCAATGTCTATACAGGCAACATGTTCAGGAAAACTAAATTCACTTCCTGGAAACACGTCTAACACTACTTCTCCTAGTTTCAATTTCACTTTTCCACTCTTATAAATGACCATTTCTCCAACGAGACCGCTTGGCACTTTGGCAAGAGTATTTTCAAAGGGTTGTGTCCAAATATTTTCTGCATCGTCGACACTTGTTGATACAGCTTCTTTTCTTGAGCTTGTTGTCGTTTTCTTTCAGCTGCATCCATGTATGGAATTTTAGAAGGAAGTTGAATAAAGAATAATTGATCTTCAGACATGAGTGCCTCACCATTACTCTTAAAAAGACTTTGTTGAAGTTCATCGATAGAATCCTCAATGGCCTGTCTCTCCACGGATTGGGCTCGTTGTGCCTCTGCCCTCAAGAAGGCCTCCTCGTTGAATGGTAAAACAGTTGGAGGTTGTTTAATTCCTTTAAATAAATTTTTCCTCCTGTTCAATTCTCGTTCCATCATGGCATCATCATCTTCGTCCTCTTTTGGAGCGTCAAAACCACTTGCTGTTAGATTCATTCCACTTGTTGATGTATGTTCAAAGCCGCCACCAATATCAATTCCACCAAATCCCGATGAAAAACTTGAACTTGGAGTAATTCCAGTGACCAAGTTAAAAGTAGTAGCCTTGTTCATTATGCTTTAGTACTTGGTTTGTTATATGCAGGTTTTCGTTTTCCAGTTTGATTAGAGGCTTGTCCCATAAAAACATCCAAATTAATATCATCTTTCGAGGAATCTTCCGTTTTAATGGGTTTAGGTTTAAAATTAGGTGTAAAATTCATACTAGTTGAACTTGTCTTGTAATGTTGTGTTGGTTTATCAATATTTCTCGGAGGAAGTATCGATTGAAGCCTTTGTGGTTGTGATGATGATGAGGGAGCTGTGGTGATATTGGATGCAGATGCAACACCCGATGATGAAGCCGTTGCAGACGTTGTAGGTTTTGCCAATAACCGAGAAGCATCATACACGACTGTCTTTTTCTGTGTTTGTGAGGATGATGGTTGTTGTTGAGAGGACGATGACCAATCATATCATCATCATCATTCGGTGTTTGAAAGGACATTTTTTTGTGAATTAAATTATTGAATCCAAGAATTGCGCAGTTTAATTGCAACATAGATCCACGAAAAAGTATTCATAGCGAGGGTTCGGGATATAGAGAATGCAAAATGGTAGTTGAACTCTTTGGATAATAATGTTTAATCAAATATAATTTAAAAAAAATGGTGGAATCAATAACGAACGATCATGATCGCAGCAACGACCGTGAATCAACCTGCAAAGATGACAATGCGAGTAGATCAACCACTGCAACCTCTCGGACCACAAACGGAATCAACGGTTTTCATTCCGATGAAGAAGAACATCAAACCAATAATAATAATAATAACAACAACATTATCCATCAAAAGATTACAGATGAAGAACAACTGAAAACCTCTTCATCATCATCATCAACCTCCATGGATTCAACACATTCCTCAGAAATTTCAAAGAAGAGAGTGAAAAAGCCACAAAAGTTTGATGAATATTATGTACCTGAGAGTATTCTCCGAAAAAAGGGAATTGAATTGAAATTTGTGTGTGATGCAACATTAGGAAGAGTTGCAAAGCACATTAGAATGATGGGAGGAGATGCTTATTATGATGCTAACATGAATACTAACTACATGTTGTACATTGCTCGAACAGAGAATAGAATAATATTAACCAAAAATAGAACCTTGATTAATCAACTAGGTTATCAAAGGAAAGAAAATGAATTGAAAAAGAAAAAGTACCAAGAAAGGAAATTATTGAATCAACAACAAGAGGAGAAATCAGATGCTTTGAAAGGAGACGTTTCTCGTGATCATGAAAGAGAAATGCAAGAATTGGAGCAAATTTACAGAGAACAAGGTCTCGAATTTAACAGAGAAGATTTTGAGGAATTTGAAGAAATTGACGAAGAAGATCAAGACGAAAATAATGCAGATGATGATTCATATCCAACCGATGGATATGTCTATTATTTCGTGAAAGGCCGTAACTTTCGTGACATGATTAATGAGGTTGTCAACTTTTTCAAAATTGAATTTGAAGAGGACCGAATATTTACAATATGCATTCAATGTAACCATTCTATTTATCAAGTTGAAAAAGAGTCTATTAAGAACCTTGTCTATCCTAGTGTTTATAATCTTTATTCTAGCTTTTATAGATGCTCAGGATGTTCGAAAATTTATTGGGGAAAAGACCACAGCAATGAACACATTAATTTCAAGACTGCTAAATCATTTGCAAAAATCTATTCTTACAGCGAACATGACAATGAACATCATGAACATTCGAAAATGGAGACAGTGAAATAAGATTCTTATTAGTATTATTAAGAATTATTTGATGAGTCATGATATCCTCATACTATCGTACAAAATTAACCTGGAACTATTGAACTATTTATTTCAACAAATTAATTTATTTTCAAATATTGTAAATTTAATAATACTTCTCACAATGCAATTAATTTAACATCACTTAAATTTTTATTGCACGAATTATTTTTCTTCTTCCTTTGCGTTTGAACCAGTAATGAAACCCAACACAGTGCCCAAGAGACCTGACGACTGTGACGTTGTTGACTCATCCTGCCTAAGTTCTTTCTCAGTGGTTGGTCCCACAAAGATATCCTTCACTTCCTTAATACCTTTCTGCATTTGAGATAATTCCTTATCTTGGAGCGTTCCCTCATTGGAAACGGTAGCCGTGTAGGGGTTTTTCACCAGCACTGTCAGCTTGGATTTCTCTTTGGATGGCTTTGGGTCGTTGATAAGAAAGTCTGGAATGTCTTCTTTACGTGAGTTGACCATGTTGTTTTTTGATTTTTTTTGATTGACTTTGCAATACCCATTTGTTTCTATTTAAATATCATATGCATGAGTCGCGGACGAAAAAGGTAAAAACCCACTTATGTAAATTTGTTCCTACATGTATTTCTAAAATGCGAGAATTGAACTTTTTTATGCTACTTGACAAATAATTAAACAGATATCAAGTTTTTATTACTAATTGTTGGTGTGGAGTTAATTTTTTGAGAAATTATTGTTCCTGATCCAACACTCGAATCAATTGATCCAGCATATCGGTACGTGTAATAATACCAACAACGTTGTCGTTATCGTCAACAATAGGCAAAGCTCCAATTCTTGATACTCTCATCATCTATACGGAGTTTACACATTACGGATGAGCAAGTTCAAAATGGAAGTTACGTAACAAATCATTCATTGAAAAACAAACCTTTGCAGCCTCCAAGACTGAATCATTCTCCTTAACAGAGATTACAGATCTTGTCATGATGGTAGATGCCAATTGCTTTGCAAATTCATCAATTTCTTGTTTAATATCCATATCTTTATGAATGAGTGGGCTTCCGATGGCAAGACGGATATCTCTATGGTTCATCAATTTATTACCAAAAGTATGATTTCAACAAATAAGCACATTCGTAAGCATAGTAGTACAAGATGTGAACTTACCGTTCGGAAATAAGACCCACAATCTTCTTACTTTGTTCACTTTCAACAACAATCAAGTGTCTGACCTGTGGTTATTATCAATCAAATCCATCATGAGAATTGGTCGTAGCAAGAATCATCATCAAATGATCACACAAAAACACATTACAGAAATCGGAAGTAAACAATGATACGTATTTGTACAAAACACTTACATCATTTTCAACCATGGCCATCAAACATTTATCGAGATGGGTATCAGGGGTTACAGTGATGAGAACAGAGCGAGAGGCAGAGGATTTAAGTTCAGCACAGGTTTGAGGAATTGATCGTGGAGCCATTTTTTTGTTATTGTTTTTTGTAAGCAGCAAGTGTTTAGACCCTTTTATGGATGTATTGAATTTTTTTTATGTTTCCTTTTATAGACGTGTTGATCTTAATTGACTTCTTTTGTTACAGTTGCAATTGAATAATTCCATAAATGAGCCAAAACAATTGTCTCTCTTGTAGATATGGAAATTGTTGGAATGAGTCAAACTTGGAAAATTCGAGTGAATTGTTCGAGAGAATCTGTTCGTCTGGAATGATATTGGTTGTTTTGATTCCATTTTTTTTGTTGAACCTATCGATTCATGCTAGAGATGGACATGATTGGCTTTTTTCTCGCCTTACTAATAGAACTTGTTGTATTGGGACGTCTCTCAATAAAAAAGTTTGGTGACTCAGATCGAGAGGGTTCATAACGTTGATTTTGGGGTTTTCGTTTGAGGAACATTTGGTTGTTAATGGTACCAGAAGAAGGAATGGGAGACAGGGTAGAGATGGGAGAGGTGGAGCGAGGATTTACAGGAACCCTGAATTGAAGTTCAGGTGCATCAGTCTTGGGATGAGATTTCACTGGCGATTGTTGTCGACTCTTGTCTAAGGCAGCAGTGAATAAATTGCCACTTTGTACAAGAGTGGAAGAGACAGAAGGGCTTGCAAGTGGACTCCTTCGAAAACTGAACGAAAAAGATCCTTGTGATACTGTCCTCTCTAATTGATTAAGCAATGAATTGACATCTTTTTTGGTGTGTTTTCTTTCCTTTGAGGTAGATTTCCAAATGCCAATTAATCGAAGCTGTTTCGTAATTTTCTCAATGACACCTGAAACTGTGAGAGCATCTTCTTTACGTCGCTCTTCAAGGTTGATGGGAAAGTTGAAAGGTTTTGGGTTATTGATGGAGGTGTCATCCATGATCTTGTCAAATTCAGTATCGTTCCATTCTTTAGTTTCTTGTCTGAGAGAATCCATCAATTCTCCTCCCATTGTCCAAATCATGGAACAACAATCGAGAGAGGAAGTTATGATACAATTTGGTTCTCTTATAGCTTGTATTTTCGTAACAGCTTCATTGTGTGCCTTCCATTGAGCCAATTTCTCTGGTTTCATTTTGGCAACCTCGCTTAATGGAACTTTTTGGTTGGAGAGCATTCTGGAAGAGAGTCTTATTTGGGCCATCTCAATAATTGGTTCCAAGTTATAAACGCAAATGTATCCCTTTTCATCTCCAGTGATCAACTTGTTTGTGTTAAAATCATACTCAGTGCAGTGACAGGATAATTATTTACAAAACCATTTTCCTCTTTTCGTGGCTGTGGTTTGTCATTGTTGATGTATGCCGATCTAAAACCTTGAGAAGAGCAAGGTGTGATGGTCAGGGAAGGATTTTCAGTTATGAAAGGAGTGGTCATTGTTTCAGAATGAATAATAGTATCTTCCTCTTTTTTGGGGCTGCTTTCTGAAGACTTGGACTCGTTGTACCACTGAAGGACAGCAATATTGGGCGAATAGTATGGTCGTGTTGTGTACATGATGAGACGTCCAGTGTTTTCTGCAGCTATAAAAGCAGGCAATACGCCTATAAAACAAAGTGCAGTGATTTCACCTCCTTGACCCTTAATTTCTGCAATTTTGGAATAGTTTTTCATGTCCCAAAGATAACAATTTGATGCTGAATCTCCTGTTACAGTGAGTGCATAGGTTCTCGAGAACGAACAACACTTGACTTCATGTTTGTGTGTATGCTTGAAAACCCTTGTTTCATAGCTTGGTCGATCCAACACAGTAGCAACCTCTCCTTCTGCTGAAGTTGCTACGATGCACTTGGAGCCATCATCACAGTAGGTAATACTGGTAATTTCAGAATCGAATAACGGTATGGATTTTACCAGGCTTGCATTGGTAAAATTAAAAGCAAGAATTTCTCCAACATGAGTCCCTACAATGAATTTTCTTCCTCTGTCATCAATGCATGCAGTTGTGATATCACAGCTCGCCAAGTCTCTGAAACTTTTTGAACATGCTCCGCTTAAGGCATCCCATATTTTCACTCCTTTTCTTGAACATGTCATGAAGTGAAAATTTGTTGGATTGTAAAGCGAACAAAATATGGATAGTCATCGGAGCCTTTTGGTTTTTCAGTTCTCTCATATTCATACACCTTCAATGTTCGACCAGCTGTCACAATCTGTTTACGAGCTGGCACATATGTGAATGAATTAAGGTAAAAGTTTTGAAAGTCAGTCTTGGGAACATTTTGCTCGGTGTATATGGTTTGAGAGCATCTATGTGTTCGAATGTCCCAAATCTTAATTAGACCTCTATGGTCTGCGCTAATAATTTGTGGCGTGTTTGGAACTGCCCAAACTCCAATCAATGAGTGCTGGTGTGGGCTTCTTTGATCTCTCAATCTAAATGGAGAACGATTTTCAACGTTGGCAATCCATACCAGCGGCTCCCGCTCAGCACCCGCACTGATTAGAAAATGGTACTCGTTTTTCCAGGCAATGGAAACCACTCCCTTAGTATGGCCAAGAAATTCCTTCACTTTGACCTCCTTTTCAATGTCAAATATTTTTATGGTGGAGTCGAGCGAAGATGTCACTAACCTATTGTCATTTGGAAGTGTGATCATATCAGTAATAACATCAGTATGAACATTAACTCTCCTACTCTGATAGAATATTTCTTTTGAGCTATTTTGATTTTGTTGCTTTTGATATTTTGGAGTATTTCCAATCCCCACCATCTTTTCCAAGTGAGTCTTCTTCCTGTAGTCATTGGGTGGAGTGCCATGAATCCAATAGGTAAGATCTCCAGTTCTGGAAGCACTAAATAATATATTATTTCGAGGATAAAACTTTAGAGCTGTCTGTGTTGCGTCCAGTTGTTCCATATATTCAAGATCAAATTCTAGCCGCGATGCATTCCAAAATCGCACTGATAAATCTGCAGAACTTGTCACAAGTAGGTCATACGGGCCCGGTAAGTATTCTGCATGGAGAATGGCTCCATCATGGTCTGGAAGTGATGCCACCACAGAAAGATCGTTTGCTTCATATATTCGACATCGTTTCGTTTTACCACATGTCACAATTTTATCCCAATTTTCAAAATAGCAAACTTTCTTAATGGCATCATCAATTTCTGTGCCAGGTGAAGCAAACGAAAGACCATACTATGTGTTGATTGACAACAAAATATTCAGTTGTCACATTGTTTCCTCGTCAATGATTAAATCCTTACCTCTTTGATTTGATCCTCTTTTGTTGTTTGATCAGATACAGCATCGAGCAAATAGGACATGAAATCATCCCAAGTGATGTATTTTTCTCCTGCAAAGTCAATTTCATTAAATAGCTCACATAAATTAAGTACCAAGTTTCTTTCATCTTCTGAAGAGTTTTGAAAATACTCAGTATATGTCAACCCTGTACCGGTATCGTCGTCCATGGAATTTCCAGGAGGCTCAGCCAGTGAACCAAAATCCTTTTCTGAATATTTTAAAACAAAGTCTTTCATTACTGCCATGAACTATTCATGAAAAATCCGTAAATTAACAATAATTGACATTGCGTCGATAATAAAATTCCTCAATTCTCCATATCAACAAGTGTCGAAACGTACATCATAACGAGACAATTTTCCATGCTTAAACTCTAAAAATTGAGGCTTTAACTCTCGTGCTCGTTCGTCATTCATAAGCAGTAAAACTTTCATGGCAATTCTCTTTTCTCTTTTTTGTTTTCTCTTTTCTCTCATATTCCGTAATTCATCTTTCAAAATTTTTCGCCTCTCCATCTCCTCTTTCAATTTTTGAATCTCTTCAAAATGCTTTCTCTTCTCCTCTTCTTCTTTTGCTCTCTCTTCCTCTTTTTCCATAAGTTCAATTAAACTTTCGGGCTCCTCCTGATTTGATCCTGTTGACACATGATCCAACCGATGAAAGAAGTTGTATTTCACTCTTCTATTATTGTTACTGTTATTGATCGTATTATTCGGTAATCGGATTGATGCCGATGATGACAGGAAACTTGCAGTAGGTATGCCCGTACTCATTTTTTGCTGTTTTGCAGAGTTGTAAAAATTTTGGCGGCGGCTATGAAATCTTGCGAGATGAATAATTCTCTCTTTCAAAAGAGTTGATGTAAAAACATCTCGCAAGTGTTCATGAGCTGTGGCTAAAAGAATGCATGTGAGCAACCTGAACATATTGAATTGTTGAGAAAAATGAAATCATCGTCGGATCAAGCTTCCCGTCGACATGATGAACAAGCACATGCAAGGCTTGAAATTGATTCCGATCATACTTTGAACCATCACCAACCACAAAATGATACACTCGTAAAATTAATTTTCAAATTAACTGGTGTCGCTATCATGTTTAGAATTGCAATAATTTTGTGGATCATCATTGTGGATTATTTGGTGAAAGATTATGATTCATCTTCCTATGTGGATACATTCTTCAATCACGCTACTGGCAACATCAATGAAGACGGGCATCAAATGAAAATAATTAATTACACTCTCGAAAATCCTTTATATTACGGAAGAGGATTTGCTCATTGGGATGGTGTTTTCTTTTTGAGAATTGCAAGCACGGGTCAATATGAATTTGAGAGTTTTTTTGCTTTCTTTCCTCTCTATCCAATGGCCATTAGAACTTTGACACTGTATGTGATGAGGCCTTTCATGTCAGTTCTGACCTCTGTCACTAACTTCCAAGTACAAAATAATCATGGAGTCACACCTTTCATGATTAGTGGCGTTTTGATTTCGAATATTTGTTTTGTAATATCAGTGGTAGTGTTTATCAAGCTAACTTGGGAACTGGTTGGAAGGAATCCAGCCTACACAAATTTTGTTCGTACGAGTACTCTTCTTTACATATTCAATCCAGCCACAGTTTTCATGTCTGTCGTGTATACTGAGAGCATGTTTTCTCTCTTTTCATTGTGTGGCATGTATTATCACATGAGAAAGAGACACTTACTCTCATGTTTGTTTTTCTCGCTTGCCACATGTACACGAGGCAATGGAATTGCTCTTGCTGGATTTTACATGTTTCAATTCATGCTGGAAGAGTTTTTGAGGTGGAAGAATAGCAAAAGACAAGATTGGACGAGAAATTGTTTCAACACTATTAAGGGATTTCTCAAGTATATTGTATTTGGATGCAGCATGGTGTGGCTTCCCTATGTTGCGTTTCAGGCATTTGGATACTACCAATTTTGCACAGAAAAATCTAATCAACTTGCCTTAACAATCATTGAAACACTCAATGCCAAAAGGCATCCTGCAAGTGTGAACATTCATTTTAAGGATTACCTTGCTCGAATTCATCCCTGGTGTTTGTCAACAATCCCTCATCTCTACGGTTACGTACAGAGTAAATATTGGAATGTAGGGTTCCTCAAGTATTATGAACTGAAACAAGTGCCAAACTTTATGCTGGCATTTCCAGTGGTAAGTGCATGATTGAAATGGAGACTACCCAACATTCACGATGATGAACCTTCATTTTTCGAATGACATTTCATAATTGAATAATTTTCATGATTTTCACTTGGTTCATTTTCCAACATGAACTCGTTGCAATTCCAGATTTTCATTTCATTGAGTGGCATTGTACAATACGCTCGTCACAATAAGCAATTCTTTTTGAGCCTTGGCTTGTTTCCACCAACCTCTCCAACTTCCCAACCTCATACTCAACAGACACAAGATCACAGCGAATCGAGTGCTCAATCAGCCCGACATGATTCAAATGACACCACTTCATACTATCTCAACAACAAGTCCATGATAGTATTTGTTTATTATTGGCTTGCTCTCATTCTACAAGGTTTAGCCATCATGCACATTCAAGTATTGACACGTTTTGTAAGCTCTGCACTTCCCATTTTCTTCTGGTTTTCAGCACACATTGTTCTCACGTCCACTTCAAAAATTGTTTCTAATCTCATTCTCATTTATTTTCTAAGCTATGCCCTTATTGGATGTATACTTTTCAGTAACTTTTATCCATGGAGTTGATCAAGTAGTTAACAAGTTGTTCTTGTCTCAATGATGATCATTTTGATTTACTGTAGCATATTTTGATTGGAAGTAGGTTGTACTTTCATACTCTACAGTTTGTAAATATTTAACGTTGAATGAATCCAGACTTTTGATACTCATCTCTCCCAACGTTCAATCGATTCCAAAACCTTCGAATAAGTGAGCTTACCGTAAAGAAGACCAATCCGATCCAATCAATTCCTTTGCTTTGACGTGTCTCGTCATTGATGAACTCTTTACAACGATTTTGTTGTGAATTTGCTTGCAGCCCAACGTAACCTTCCCTCAAATTCCATGTTCCCAAGTTCAAAGATTTTCCTTGAAGGGCAAGGAAGTTGGTTCCGGTCAGCTCGCACGCATTAAAATGAGGAAATTCCCAGAGGTGTGCATGCGTCCTGGAAGGAACACTCTTTCCGCTCCTCTTCTATCACAGTTTTTGACTTGCAGAAACACGTACACGTTTTGAATTGGAGGAAACATATTTTCACAGGTTCACCATTTCCTTTCACTCTCTTCTTCAACAGCACAGTTAATTAAAAATTTCCAACGTTAAGAATTCGTTCGAACACAAAAGCAATGTGCTGTCAAAATATTCATCGAACCTTTAAATTCTAAAAATAGATACAGTGAAATCTCAAAACAAATTTCAGAAAAAATCCACTTTCAATTCGAAAAAAAACATCACAACCAAAACCTCCATCTTCATTGAATCACTGAATATTCAATATTGAATCAGCACCAAATAATCCGCAAAAAGAACATTGCAGAACTCGCTCCATGACTACCTCAAGCCGATTCTACTCAACTAACGAACAACTTTCATCATGACCAACAATAACAACTCCTTGATTAGTAATGTAAATAACAACAATATCAACAACAAGCCTAACCAACCTCCATCAAACCTGTTTGAGGAATCATCGGTCGGGAATGATCCCATGATGATGATGAGGATGCAACAACGTCATCCAAGCTCTCCACCTCATCTAACAAGCCTCAACTATTCCAATAACAACAGCAACGGATCTCTCAACCCAACAACAACCACGAATCATTTAATCCCAAGTGCTCCTTCTGACTTTCCTCAAATTCAACACGTTGTAGTTCCAATTTCCCGAGTGCCTCCTTCTTCATCCATAGTTGCAACAACGTTGCCAAGTTCCAATAGCATGTTGCTTCCTCAAAAGAAGCGATACCAAACTGCCATGAAAACTTCACCATCGAGCATGAATTCTGTTATGAATCCGCATCATCATCATCCGCATCAGCACCATCATCATCATCAAGACGGAGATTCTGATTCCTCACACTCTTCGCATTCATCCTCAGAAGGTCCTCATTTGAGCAGTGATGAATCTGAATTGCCTTCCTCTACTGCTTCATCGAATGCATTAATGATGGTGGACATGTCGACCATAAGACTTCCCTTATTCAGGTACCAGAAGATCAACAACAGTCTCGCTCCGCATCCATGATTCCAATTCCAACTGTTGCTACTACGGTGACGACCACACCTCAAAAACAGGCTAGAAGAAGAAAGCAATCCAAGGCATCGACCGTCTCTAAATCCTCCTCCTCCTCCTCTGGTATTTCTTCAAACTTGTTATCTCATTCCACCTATGAAGTGAGTCATCATCATCCACATGGCAACCCTCCAGAACCAACTCTCAGCTTTAACAACCAACATTTTGTAACCTCGAATTTCACATTCAAATGTGTTCAAGGCTTTATTCTAAATGACTCTAAGAAAGCACCACCTGACACTGATTACAATTTGACCATTAGAGATTCCCTTTTCATTGAATCTCCACATTTTTCGAAATGTGTTTGTGTGTTAAAGTTGAAGGATGGATCATCGAGTGGTGTGACTGTTTCTAAGGAAGTGTTCAAACCAAATAATTCGAATAACTCCACCACCTTTGAATGTACCATCATCATTCCACAACGAATTACAAGCATGAAGGGAAGCTCCTCCTCTCGAATTGGTTATATTGAAATTTTGAATCCAAACGATGAATGTATTGCTGTTTCCAGTTCATTTTGGATTCGATCCAGAAGTAGACTTCAACTCGACAAGGACTCGAAGAGAAAGCAAGAACCTGTTCAAGTAGCATCAACGGATTTGAAGAGAAAGAGAGAACATGAAGAAGATCATGACTCGAGTGACATGGCCGTGACGCATGAACCAAAGATCAAGTCGGTGAAGGTTGAATCGAGTATGATAGACTCAGAACATGTCAAGCAAAACTTGGTCGTTGTGGCCTCTGAGCCACATCAAACGTTTGAAAACTCATCGATGAGTAACACTTTGCCACCCATTTCGAATTTGTATTCCTCAGTGACATTGGAATCTCTTTTTGCTGAAATTCAACAGTTGAAGCAACACATTTATTATCAACACCAGCAAATTGATTATCTGCATCAAAGGTTGGGAAATCAATCCTCGTCGTCGTTGAATAAACAATAAACTGGCAAGAGATTGAAAGTTCGAATTATGCTGTGTGTCTTTCAAACTTTTCACCTCACCACAGCACAAGTGAAGATCGCCACAAATGGTAGCTCTCACATTCAATTTCAAAAATAAATAAAACAACACAATTTATTTAAAAAGTAGCATTGTTAATGTAGAGTTGCAAAACGCTCATCCATCCAAATGCCCAAATAATGGTTCTAACAAAAGATGGCAAACCCAATGGATACCACACTTGGAAAATGGTTCTTGCAATGACAAAGAAAATGCTTTCCTTTACCAAAGAAGCAGCCAACTCCAAAGAGCGAGCATCAGTGTTGGATCCAATTCTAAACAATGTGACAGCAACAATAATACCAAATCCAGTCAAGGCTTCGAATGCATTTTTGTGAGCTCCGTCGGCTCTTGAACCAAATCCAGTCATTCTCGCTTGTTGTTCTCTTGGTGTGGAATTATCCAACTTTCCATTACCTTCAATAATTTGTCCCAAAATGACTGGCAATTTAGAAGTCATGGTGTAAGCAAAGGCGATCAACAAGGCAATGTATGGAATGTTAGCCACAGTGATTGAAACATTGACATATTCATTCACTGGGAAGATTGGATTTTAATTCCATTATCCCTCATGAATGGATATTGATTCACAATTCTCACAACTTCATTGATAGGATTTACCACATTAGAAGGGAGAGCATTAAATCTATAAGTAAACAAGGGTTGAGCCTTGCTTCCCTCTTTCCATAAATTCTTCAATTTGCCATCGTGTTGAGTAATGATCGCACTCTGATACAGCAAATAATTATGAGCCATATGAACAACAAGAAGAGAACGATCAAGATGGTAAAAATAACATAGGAACTGAATAAAATTTTAAACCAACTCTTTGGTCTGGCCGATGATGATGATGATTGATCTTTGACCTTCTTCGCCTCCACGGTACTCGCAGTGGAAGTAGCAGAAACAGAAGGCGGAGTGGAAGTACTGTCTTGTTTCTTGGGCATTTTTTTTTAAATTTTTTTTGACACGTGTCGCAAGAACAAGTTTACAATTCGAGGCTTGTCCAAAATTTTCCTGTCATTCCGAAAGTGTTTTTTGCAAGTAGGTGTGTTAAGCTTGAGCACCTTCAATTGTTGCATACTTGTAATATTTTTTTTTATTTTATGATTTGAGATTTCGGGGTTCATGAAGGAGGAGTATTATTAATCTTCATTTTCATACAGCTTGTCAGAAAATCTCTCCAAGAAAGAATTCCATACATCTGTCACATCATGATCTCTTGTAGATCTTTGGCCAAAGTCAGAAATTAAGAAGTGATGTGGTCGATCCATGACATGGAGCAAACTAAAGGCAATTTGAATGGATGAATATTGAGCGATCCTTTGGCTACCAATCAAACGCTCTAAAAATCCAGACTTGCTACAATTATCGTCAAAAAGGTCTTTCTCATTAGAATAACACATTTCTAGAGTTGTGGCTGAATTTCCGTCTTGTTCAGTTGTACTTGAAATTGAAAAATCAACGAAGGAATCACCATAACCCGCAACTTGTGTTCCTTGAAGAACAAGAGTCATTAATTCTTCTGGTTTTTCTAATCTTCTAAAAGTGACCTTAGAATAACTATCTTGTTCTGTTACATACTCTCCAATACATGTCGAGAAGGAGTAACTTTCATGTCTTGTGACCAAGTTGCTTTGAAGATCTTGTATCAATTTAATGCATCCTTGGGGAGGTTCCATCTTTGACAAATTGACCCTTGCGCACAAGAAGTTGAGCTTTTTCCTTAAACATGTCACACCTTCTCTGATTTGTGCAATACCTTTGTTTCGTGTTGGATTTAGAAATTCTGATATTAATTTGTCCATAAACTCAATCCCAGCTACTTCATAATCTGTTTGTTTCATGTTTTCATGATAGGCATAAAGCAGCATTGGTCGCTGTTGGAGGTAAGGATTTTCACGATCGTAAGTCTCTTCATCGTCTTGGCACTCTTCATTTTCGTCCTCCTGGATCGTCATGACAGGTTTAATTCTGTTAAGGGTATCTGTAAACTCACAATTCTCAATGCTATTCAATAATGAGCTCGAACAAAGCATGAGAAACGAAAGAAACTTCTTCGTGTTCCACTCACTTGGTAGCTCACACTCGTCTAAAATTCTTTGCAATCTTCTTTTGTGATATTGTGCTGTTCGAAATAAAAGCAAAAAACATGAATGATTACTTGAGAGAATAAAACAGAGAGATCATCTCACGTACCTTCTCCTGTGGGTTCTCTATAAAATAAACTCTCTAGAATGGGAATAGTTGCTCGGCCCTTCCTTTGCACCAATTGGTAATATTGGTCACTGGTTCCCTCTCTACAATTAATTCCTAAACCATGTTGTTGAACCAAGTAAATGTAAGGGTTTGAATCTACATCCTTCAAAACACTCTTTCTCTTAATCTTAATTTCACATTTCGATGATTGTGAATACTTGTTACCATATCCAATCCATTGTCTGTATGAGACAATTCCTGTTTTAAATAATTCTACATATTCTTGATTCTTCAATAATTCTTCAATATTGGGATCTGAAACGTCTCGATAGTGTGATTGGAAAGGATCTTGATTTGTGAATAGAGTTGAATACTTAATCATTAAATTCCTCAATGCTGCATTCACGCTTAGTAAACATCCATGCATCACATGACGCAACGCAAGTGATTGTTGCTTGTCATGCTCACTAGTGGTCTTCATCATGTCGTTGTTTTCATCCTCTCTGCCCATTTCTAAAGATTTCTCAGTAGATGCATTGCTCATTTTGGAATGAGAACAACAAGTGGTTGAAAGATTAATGGTTTGATGAGCGAGAGGTTCCAACATTAAAATCAATTGATGAGAATAGAGATGAGGAGCTTCTTTCAAACCCGATGAGAGAATATTAAAGTATTCTTGATGGAAAGGAGTTTGTTGTGTTGCTTGATTCGTACTACTAGTTCCAAACCATGAAGTTGAAGATGCGCCTTCCATCATGGTTTTAAATTTCCAACACAGAGACGATGATGAAATTCCCAATGCGGTATTGAACGATGAATGGTTGATCAACCGAAAATTCAATTGATCGCTCATCGGAAGATATTCAAACACTTTCAGCAAGACTAACGAATTCAACCAATGGGAATATGGGTGAGAAATAATTTCGCCAGTAATATTCATGGATGAGCTTGAAAACTTGATCTTCTTTTTCAAAGGCTCTACTAATCGAGTGCTTTCCGGATTTGTAGTTCCAATGATGGGGTTGGTTAAGAGTCGTATGGTCGACCATCCTCGTGGTTGAGATTCCCATAACGCTCGTCTGCGCCTTTTTGCTCCACCGTTTCCCAGTCCTTTACCTCCTTTGGACATGTGTTGAATTTTTTTTTGTGATTTTCTTGTATTTTCCACTTGGTTCTGGAATTTAACGTGCTGAGTGTTTTCGAAATAAGTTCCAAAACAATTAGTCAAGAGGTAACCTCTCAATGTGTCGTATACGGCATCGTTGAATTATTATTCTGCCTCAACTCGTTACAACAGAAAGATGTCACATCACGGCGGTGTTACGACTGGAAAATTTTAGATGGAAAGTGTTGCACTAGTATTTTTTGTAAGGCGTTTGATCTTTTTAAATTCTTATAAGAAAATTCAACTGTGTGGTATGGTGCCTCTGTTGTTTCGGTGGTGTTTCTTAATTTTGTAAAGTCAAGTTACAAAAATATTAAAACATGAACGACGAAGCTTTCTCTATTCGGTACAAGGCTCTTCTGTAAATTTTAGTAGTTCAATGGATACATGTGTCATTCTCATTAATCAGTTGTTACACAACAAAGATTGGAAGCCTATGATCGATTCACGAAATTTGAAATATGTGAAAACTCTTTCCAAGCTACCACTTTGCATTTCCAATCATATATGATCCAAAGATTCGTCTTGATTTCACATGTGCCAACGGTGGTCATTATTCTGTCAAATGGAGTACTGTATTGTTTTGGTGTGATTCAATCCTACAACAGAGAAAAAAGCACAATCGAGGTTTTTCTTTCTTTGCCTGAAGATTTTGAAATCATTGCTGCTATTGCTGCTCAGTCGATACAGTTTGAGCCTCTAAAGGTTGAACAATTGTTTGAACATGATGTTTCTCTTTCAACAAGTACGTATTGGTGAGACCCTTTCCTTTCAACTCCATTGTTCGTTCCTCAAATTCCAATCCAAGGTCATACACACGCTCATACGTCGATCTTGAAATTTGAATTCTGCCAGCAAGAGACGTTGACTCCATACGAGAGGCAGTATTAATGGTATCCTAAAGTGTTACATTTTGGAACATTAAAACAATGATCCTCAAAAAAGCAATTCGTACTTACACCCCACAAATCATATGCAAATTTCTGTAAATGATCAAAACGTACGAGTAACAAGTTAAAACAAAAGAACACTTGTCACTCTAAAACACCTACCTTTCTTCCAATAACTCCTGCAACGACTCCACCTGTATTCAGACCAATACGAATGTTCACTTGTCTCTCCATATTTTCCAAATTATATGATCGAATCACAAGCAAGGTATCTATGGCAAACCGTAGTGCTCGCTCTGCATGTTAAAAAAGGGAAACCAAGTTCCAATGAAATATTCAATAGGAATGCGTGATCAAAACACAGCTGTTTACCTACCTGGATGGTCCGATTGTGAATTATTATGAAGTCCTCCTACACAAAAATAGGCATCTCCAATGGTCTTAATCTTTTCAAGTTGATACTTGTCAATAAGGTCGTCAAAGCCATTCACAATCACATTCAACATGAGCACCAACTCGGAAGGATTCATTCCAGAACTCATCTTGGTGAAGTTGACCATATCACTAAAGAAACAAGTAATGTCATTGAACTTTTCTGCAATAAAGGTCTCACCTGATTTCAGTTTGCTAGCAACAGCATCTGGTAGAATATTTCTCAATAATTTGTCACTATTTTGTTTCTCCTCTGCCAGTAAACTATTTTGTTTCTTTTCCATGGAAATGTCTTTCACAAAACATGTAATGACAATAGATCCCTCTCCATTTCTTGTCACTGATAGATTGATAAGCCCAGGAAATTTCGTTTGATTCTTTCGAATACACTCAAGCTCAATAACTTCGCCATGCTTTTCGTCAGGAATGTCCACATTGGCTTTACAATGGTCAGTGACCTTTTTCAAATAGGCCTCGGAAGATTGATCGAAAAGAGTGAAGAATTTCAAACCTAAAGCATCGGTGATGTTCTTTCCAAACATTTTTTGAGCAGCTACATTAAACAAGATAATTTCTCCCTTTTCATTAGCCAGCACAGCTCCTTCGACCATAGAGTTCAAAAGATTCTTGATCGAGTCTTCTGTATTTTTCTTTTTCGAGGTTTTTTGTTGTGATAGAGAATTATAGAGTAAAAAGTTCTTCAAACTCTCATGACTTTCGATATATTCAATAGGAAGATAGTTTAGAAATGTTCGTAACGTAGTGATGTGATGGTCGTATTTTCTAAAAGCTCCAAATATAAGGTAACTGAATAACATCAGTGTTAAAACTCCAATAATAAAAAAGCATGACGTGAACGCTCTCGAATTCACCTGTGTATAGGTCACAAGTACTATTAAAAATTCTAGCATTCGATTGAAAACGTCATCTGCCAAATTAAACAATTCCAAGTATTTAAAAAAGGTTGCAGGATCACGAGCAAAATAAATGTTCCACAATTCGTCTCCCCACTTGACCGACTCAACCGTGAACATGGACAAGAGACCTGCAAGGTGACACAAGAGCTCTTGTTCTGACAATTATAAACTCCGTTTACAATATCGTCAACTCTTGGATACTTTCCAATGATAGACTCAGTTCCATCACCTCCATATACAAGGGAGTTATAGAAATTTTGAATGTCTGTGGTGTATTGCTTAACATCCGCTCGGAAGGTGGCAAGCTGACTGGCTGATCCAACTGCTGGATTGTTAATGAATTTTCCTGGTGATATTCCATTAAACGCAAAAAATTCACTCGTTCTTACAGACGTTCTTGCCACAGCTGATATTTTCAAAATAATCAACACGTTTCAAGTTCGCAATTGGTCAAATCACAAAGAATATGCACTTTACATACCTCTCATGATAGCTGTGGCTATATCAATATTAATCATGGTCGTTGAGGTGGTCAAAGTGTTGAGGTACATTTCATAATACATCATTCCAAAACTCAAGCTCACAAGCAGCACCACAACGACTCCATACAGTATTAACAAATTCTTTGGTCGAATACCTTGTTTCATGTGTTTGGCATCTTGAGTCGTCTTTTTTTGTAAATCCTGATAAATCACTCCAACTAAATCTTTGGGAATTCTATGATAGAGTTTGATGATTTTTGTTGACGTATACATGTCGACTCTTGCCAAGACAAGTAATCCTCCATAAATTAATATAAAAACTCCAT
Source organism: Naegleria lovaniensis (assembly GCF_003324165.1). Taxonomy (NCBI): domain Eukaryota; phylum Heterolobosea; class Eutetramitea; order Acrasida; family Naegleriidae; genus Naegleria; species Naegleria lovaniensis. The sequence continues at coordinate 406,785 of NW_025407856.1, read as the reverse complement.
TCGAAATAAATAAATAAAACTTCATGGTGTCATCTACCGATTGATTGCTCAATCGCTTACTGGTTTGGAATCTCGAACAAAAAACGCCATAAGCATCAGATGCTGTCCTTCGATTGAGATAAATATACATGAACGGAAAGGATGTTGTTGTCTTGTTAAAGTCGGCATTGTTCCATGTCAAGAATAAATTAGTATGGTAAATGAGCTCTTGGGTAATTTCACTCATGGATGCATTCTTTTTAAAACTTCCTGTATATTCCATTAATTGTTTATCAGTGGCCATTGGTAAGTTGATGATATTGTCTGTGTTGGTGTAGTCATGATACATGTTATCACTGTACTTGTTTGAGACTGAATTTGCCACCAAATTGTGTAGGAATGTTTTAAATTGCTGAAATCGTTGATGAGTTGAGTTTCTATATTTCTCTAAAGCAAGAGCTTCTCTTGTGCCGTTTTGTGGAACTGGCCATTTCTGATTTTCGAATAACTCCACCATAATTTGTCGCATTCTCAGTTCACGAATGAGTGACGACGGAGTAGCTCCTGGTAAGCAAGAGTCCAGTGCAAGAGGAATTTCAGTAATTTTCGCACCGAAAAGCAGGCATAGAACGAGAGCTACCATCAACAGAGCTAGAGAAAGTGCAGAAACTACAATAAAACTGTAGTTCCGTAATGTAGATTGATAGGGAGTATTGATGGTATTTCTAAAGAATACTTGTTTCTTATCAATGGCCTCGTTTTCGATTCCATCAAAATTCATCTTGTCGACATTGTCATTGTCTGTGAAAGATAACTTTTCAACATTGTTGTCAGCAACGTTGGGAATGTTATGATTATGATTTACATGGATAGAGGCCACAGGACTGGTTGGAAGGGGTATAACTTTGTTGTTATTGAAACTTCTTGCTTTTTTAAAGTATCGGCTTTTCGAATCCTCTTCCTCTAGCTGAATGGAACAAGAATATTGACAAATTAATGATAAAAAAAGAATATTAAAAACATACCTGACTGGCCTCTTCATAAAGAGCTGCAGCTTGTTCCTTGTCAAATTTGAAATTTTCTACGTATCTGTGAATAAGAATTGTATGAGATTATGTGAGTAACAATTATTAACGAGGTGATCATTAGGTGAAATAAAACTATAATTTGATGAAACACCATGCTACTAACCCTGCATAAACCCTTAGAACGGTCTTATTCTGTCTAAAATTCGTGATCAAATGATAAAACATCTTGTCACAATATTTAGCAAGTTCACTTGCTCTACTGTTAATCTGCTCAATTTTTGGAATGTTTACAAAATCGCTCATGAATTCCTTAAAAAACATTCGGTGAATGGTCACAAGCTCTTCTTGTTTTTGTTCCAAATCAAGAATCATGTTTTTCACTTCGACGCTGTTGCGCCCATGTGCCTTATAGCTTGTCGTTTCAATTTCAATTTCACTTAATAATTCTTCAATTATTGTCCGTTTCCAAATATTTCCACAATTTTTGTGAGCACGTTTCAGTAGTGCTGATGCCAATACACCACTACTCGCATCAGTATTCCATTCATGTGATATGACATGACTTGACGTCAATAAGAGTAACGGAGATGAAAACACCCGATGATGACAAGCATTTTTCACAAAGGGACATGCAATATGGTAATCATTCTCGTTCCTCACAGAAAATTGAAGAAAAAGATTCAACGCACGAATGGAATCATTTTCATGACCTACAATATGTGCCAAAGCATCAGAATCATGATATCGAGAAAGATCCTCATAGTTCAACTCTTTTGATCCTAAATTTCTTCGAACAGGTCGACACACGAAAATCAAAGTATAAATTTCACTTGCTGCAATGCCCACTAGTAAGAACGTAATCGAGAGACCCAATGTAAGGCCCATCATACCAAGTTCCAAATCACTGTTAACCAGGTTGACTTGAGAAGTAAAGTTAAAAACACATCCACTAGTAATCATTCCGATGGAAGAGCCAAGTCTTGCGAGTAGAGCTCCAATAAATATCGAATTTTCAAACCTTTGAAAGAATGGAAAGGTGTATATGAAAAGAGCCAATTGAGCGACTGATCCAATCATATGAATCACTCCTCTCACATACATGTAAGTGGGCGGTATGAGAAATTTGATCATGACTTCAAAAGCAATGGAAACAAAATTCAAAGCAATCGGAATGTTATCAGTCGCAACAAAGAAAATCTTACTACTCGTATTATTCAATGGTAATAACAGCACGGCAACAAAACAACAACACATCATGAATAGCATGGAAAAGAAGGACAGAATGAAAAACACCAGAGTATCTTCCCCGAGGAAAAACAAGGAAGGTATTCGGGAGAGCGTCGATTGCATGGCTCCATACTTGTCCGAATAGAGGAGATGATTGGGATTGGAATCTACAAAGGTACTCATCACAAAAACCGAAACGGGAGTGATTAAGGCAATGAGTAGCCCAAAGTAAGTATTGAATTGTCGGAGCTTATCAAGTCCTTTTCCTTTCAATGCTTTGAATTCCATCATTAAGGTGATGAAAAACAAAGCTCCAATAGCAGTCAAGCAACAACTCAATGCAACGACTGCTTCGCTCGATAGAACGTCCAATGACAGAGTGATGGCATAATTTAAGACACGAAAAACCCATCCTCCGTAATCTCCATATGGAGAAGTGTTCATTCGTTTCATGTCATAACTATAATGAGGATGAGAGGAAAGAGTTGGCATCATGATATTCAAATACAAGTAATAGATGAATAGAAATCCGAAGAGGAAACGATCCAATCTGCTTCTTCTTGCTCCTGTTGTTTTCAATGCCAAATATACATGAAAGAGCTTTTCATTGGCAAGCTTCCAAAGTGAATTATGAGAAGAAGAGCTCGATACCGAATCTAGGGTGAGTGTGTGTTGAGAGTTGTGCTCCACACCTGAACTGGACCCCCTTTGCTCGAGTATTAAGGTTGGACGTGTGCTGTTTTCCATCATCTCGTAGCTACAGATGGGAATCTGAATGTTGATGAAGAGAGTTCAATACTACTTGCCTCAAGTGGGTGTTTGTTTTGGCTAATCTCAAACCCGCATCCAATGTCAATATTTGGTTTCGGCACAATGCAAGCAGCTCATGGTTTGCCGTTGTGGTTGTGTAGTGTCCAAAACGACTAAGGATTCGAAACAATGCTTGAAATGGTATTCCCGAACCTACACTTAATAAGCCACCACCGGTTTAATACCGGCGAAACTCTAATAGCAACGTGTTTGGCCGACTCGGACAGAGAAAAACTTTCAGAGCTGGACCAAGTCAAAATCATGAATGACTTCTTCATCACTCCAATGCTTTAAAGAATGATAAATATATTTAAATATTCATGTAATACTTGTAATTAATATCCGAAGTCATTGCTTTTTTCCGTAGCTAGGTTCAAGAATGAAATAATCATGGAACAGGAAATTTCAGAAAGTATGGTGCAATCATGATCATCAGGAACATTTTTTCGTTAACTGACATTAAATCAAAATCAAAATTAAAAATTCATTTCGCTCCAAAGCACGATTAATGATTTCGCTGCTCACATGCTGACTAAACAAGTAAAAAAACAGGAAATATTAAAACCTCTAATTGTTTGGACCATTCGGAACGAATATGAAGTGTTTTTCTAAAATATTGATTGGTACAGTCCACAAGAACACAAAGGCTCATCTACCACGCCATGGTACCCATTTCGTTCCATCTTTAGCATCATCAGCCTATTCATTGAAAAGATTTCATTTCTGCAATCTCAACAACAACCAATCATCATCTAATACAAGCATTCATACCACCAATACACAAGCATTGGATTCCTCTAAAACTTGTCCGAACTTGTTAAAAAGAATTCATTGGGTCAATGACGTTGGTGGAATGAACCGTACTCGAGTTCAACACATTCATTATCCACTCGATGAATGGGATATTCAAAATGTTGTGAAAATTGCAAATTTGGAAAAGAGTTCAATTTGCATACGAGGACAAAATCAAACCATGGGAGGTCAAACTCTCTTTCCAAATGCACATCGTATAGACATGGAGAGGATGAATCGAATTTTGGAATTGGATTTAGACAATGAAACTGTAACGGTTCAAACTGGGCTTACATGGGATGAGTTGATGCATTTTCTGGATCAATTTGGATATAGTCCAGCAATTTTGCAATCCTATGTGACATTCTCAGTGGGAGGATCAATATCAGTGGATATTCATGGCATCACCTCACATCAATCCATTTCATCCTCAATTTTAGAGTTACATTTGGTGGACAGTCAAGGAAATTTTGTGAAATGTAATGTGCAATGTAATCCTGAGTTGTTTCAAATGGCCATTGGAGGGTTTGGGTTATTTGGTGTTATTTACGTTGCAAAGCTGAAAATTGTTCCAAACACAAAAATTGATATGAAACTCAATCGATTTACAGAGCCAGAAAAATTTCACAACTATTATTTGGAAACTTTGGAAAAGGAAAATAATTCCATCCAATTAGCTCGTGTCAACTTGGTGAATGGAAATATTGATTTTTATGAATTTCCAAAGATTGGAAATGAAAAGATGTCGGGATGTTTGAATGGACCTCCACGAGAAATGTCTCTACTTAGCCAAGTCATTTACAAATGGGTTGGAGACACGCGTCTGTTTAGAAATTTACGTTTTAATTTCCTTGAAAAGTGGTTGAAACATCCTTTAGATTGGAAAGCCCAAAGCGATCGAAATTCTTTGCTGTACGAATCTGTGAAACCTGTCTCAAGCTTATTCTCTCCATTTGTTGAATTGAATAAGACTCACGTTTTACAAGAGTACTTTATTCCAAAGCAACACTTTTTGGAGTGGTACCCATTCATGATGAAAGAAATTAAGCAGTTTTGCAAATTATCCAAACACTCGAGCTTGTTAAATGTCACGATTCGATTTGTGAAAAAGCGAAATTCACATCCCTCTGATTTGAATTTACCAATTCTTACCTATGCCAAACAAGATGTCTATTCATTTGTATTTTACTATCGGGCTGATAAGAATGTAGAAGCAGATCATGAACTTGAAACGTTTCATCATGTTCTCTCAAATAAGGCTGCTGAATTTGGAGGAAGTTTTTATTTACCCTATCGACATCATTATACATTGCCTCAATTACTGAAATCCTACCCTGAATTTGAGCAATTTGTTGCAATGAAAAAAGCGCTCGATCCAAATCCAGTATTCAACAATTTATGGTTTTCAAATTATTCCACACTATTAGAACAGTTCAAAGCTAGACATGGAAGTGTTGACTGTAATGTTATTCCCATACCTCCAAATATTGTGAGTGACAACCCAGTTTCTGAGAATTTACAACCATCTCACGAAAGTGGCAATCCATCAAACCAAAACACAAAAGAACCAACACATTATTCGAAGTTGAATCGTAACAAAATTAGTGAGCGAGGTCTGTATGATTTTTTGAGATACATCTTTCCAGTAGTGAACGCCCAACAACTCTTCGATTTGGTAAAAGGAGAATTAGATAAGAACCACATCAATTCGTCGGCAACATCAACAACAACAACAACAAACGATCGTCATATCTACGAGTTGATCCAGAAACATTTTCGTCAAGGAATAATTTCTAACATTTCTATTTTATTCAACGCTGTAAAGTATAACATGAGTGTCCTCAATAAGGAAATGAAACACCAACTCCATGACTTGTTATCAAGCATTGGAAAGAGAAATGAACCCTTCCATGGCTGTATGACCTTGGGAGACTGTGGCAGATTTGTGAAAATGATGCGAAGAGAATTTCACATTTCAGGTCCCATCTACATTTGCAACGATCAAGAACGAGCAAGTGATCGAATAGAGAGAAGTTCAATGTTTCCAGTCGGTCAATTTGTTTCCTATCCAAACATGTCTCAAATTCCTTCTCAAAGTTTGGATCTAGTCACATGCTTTATTGGACTCCACCATTACAAGGACTCTGAACTTGATGAATATATGAAACATGTAAATCGAGTGTTAAGACCTGGTGGAATTTTCATTCTTAGAGAACACGATGCATACAACACGAATGTGGACTCAATGGCTCATGTCGCACATAACACGTTTAATGCATTGATGGGATTTTCATATGAAGAAAATTCTCGAGAATTTCGACATTTTCGTTCCATGAAAGAATGGAATACCATATGTGAACGCTATGGTTTGAAACAAGCTGGAAAGTATTGCATACAGAAATTTGATCCTACTCTTGATTTAATGACGTGTTATGTCAAGTGTGAACAATCTTCAATGCATTCAGAAAGTGCTTCAGCAACTTGTCATGTGACCACGACCACTGTGGCTGCCAGTGCGAAAGATTCATTCCAACACTCATCAAATGAAATTCCCAATGGACTCATTCAAAATCCGTCCTCATACCTGAGAAGTCATAGCTTGACGGATTATACCATTCCTGAATGGTTTGCAGTAGAATTGGTTCAAAAACTTGGAAGTTTTCTCAATCACACACCATGGTACGATTATCCATTCTTACATGTGATTCTTCAATTTTGGAAATTATTTTATCAAGCTGTGAAACGAGTGGCAAAGAGAGATGGTCTTATTTCGGCTCTATGGAATGGATATAATGTCATGAATTTTGTGATTGGATTGGTTTCGACCTTTCTTCTTTCTCAAATGTTTGTCTTGTCCATGATTCCAAAAATTGTTGGACGTTTCTCTTCAAATTCAACAGCAAATTTGACTCATATTCAGGCTGTGTTGAGAGTAAGAAATTCAATGAATGTGAACAAACCTTGTGAATTACCAAACTCTGTTCGAATTTTGAACAGTATGGTATCCAATAATAATAATTATTCAAAGGTACAAATTGAGAGGGAAGGCCTTAGAGACGAGTCATTCGAGTACTATCAAGTGGATGTTCCTCGATTTCTTCCATTCACAACATGCATGAAGGAACTATCACGACAATTCGACGTTCAAGTCATTGAAATTGCGGGTCAAACCAGTGTCAATATCAAGATTGTTTCAGCGAAAAAGGATCTCCAAATTGAAGAAGGCATTGAGGCGATTTTAATTGAAAAGTATCAGATTGTTCCAAACGCACGTGATGAAGACTATGTCCACATTTTCAGTGTTGTCACTCGAGATTTATTGAAATTATTGCAACAACTTGAGAAAGACGAAAGTATCAGGCACGTTCAAATTCACGATTTCTAAGGCATAATGTTCCTCAAAACCGTTTTGCTTGATGAATAGGTCCACAATTGTTGTTTGTTTGGTAAATAAATGGTTTGCTAACCTAAATTCCCTTTTTTATAACGACAACAAATAAAAACTTTGTTAGTCACAATTTCGGAAATCATCATCATGAAATATTCCAAAAAATTCATCACACATTTCCTCCTGTTAAACAAGCTCCCTTTTCGCTTTTATTGTATCAAATCGGAAATGATTCTTCTACTATTATTTTGGCAGCAAAACTCTAGATTTAAGCATCATAAGAGATGGAGAGACCGACCTTGGAGACAGACTTAGTGAAGACGCTTGACTCAACGGAGACGGCAGTGGTCAAACGTGGGTTAACAACGAGAGTGTAGGTAGCATTAACAACACCCTTGGTATTGATGTTAGCCTTGACGGATGATTCCTTGTCAATTGTGTATGATGTACCGAGAGTGAATGTTGGCTTATCGGTGGACTTCAAATCATGTAAGAATTCACCTGCAACAGTAACACTATCATCAATTTGTTGAGCATAACCAACTCTAATCTTCTTCAATGATTCCTCCAATTGAGCAGCAATGTGAATATTCTTCATGGAATATCTAGCACCGAGAGTGTACTTCTTCAACAAATCCTTTTTATCGACTGGTGGATAACCCTTGATTTGTGCTTCAGCACCAACAACCAAACCATCAACAACTCGACCAGTAACGCTTGAAGCAAGGAGCAAATCCTTTCCAGTGGTGTAATCAAAATGTCCAGTCAAATGGAACTTTTCAGCAGTGTAATCCAAAGTACCGGTAACGTTGTTTTCAGCGCCCTCAGTCTTCATCTTGGTGTTGAGATCAGCATTCAAACCTTTAGCAACACCATTAGCAGCAACGGAGACTTTAACGGTGGCATCTTGATCCAATGATCCATTAACAGTGCAAGCAACACCGTGGCACTTCAACTTTTGGGACCAAGAGAGAGCAGAGTCAACCTTTCCGCTTTCAGTTCTGCTTCCGCTAATACCAACACTGAAATCTGGATTAGCCTTGGTATTGACAGAGAGAGAAATTTTATCAGAAGCACCAGTGCTCAAGACGTTCTTCACTGGCTTGTACAAGGTTCCAAAGGAGTACATTTTGATAGAGTTGTTGTGTGATGATGAGAATGGCTTGTTGGAATATTTTTTTAAGAGGTTGGCCTGATGATGACGCCAAGTTGCCCTTGAAAGGAAATTTATGGGGTTTTACAAAGCGAATTTGCTTGGACTAACGAATTTTGAAAATTCAAAAATGATGGAAATGCATCGTGTTGGTTTTGGGTTCAATGCGGAGCGAGACGAAGCTTCTTAGAAAAGAGTTGTTGTTTTATTAATGCACGTCGTTGGAAAGATGACAAAGGAATGAAGAGAGAAGAATGAAAGACTAATTTCCTCCAAGGAAATGAATCTTCCGAAAAGGAGCTCACTTGTCACCACCAAAACGATTGACATTGGCCTAGAATTGAGCATGTTTCCGTTTGGTTTTGAGCAAATAGTGAAAGATGCTTTAGCAAATGGATGGTGGCTGATTTACAGTTATTGTTGTTTGGTTCCTCTTGTTCTAAATCTAGGTGCTTGATTATTCTTCTCTGGAACCAAGTGGTACTTGTAAGCCTCAAACAACAATGGATGTTGAGGAACCAAATTGGATGGCTCAACCACAGTTGCCAATTGATCCGAGCTCATCAAAGGATATCTCACGTGTTCAATGAGCTTGGCAATGCTAGAGGCTTCGAATGGCAAATGCTTTCTGAGATCGCACCACTTTTGAACAGCCTCAAAGACCAATACTTCTTCAAGAGGTTCCAACGAGAGAGAATCACGGGAAATAATCTGAATGATTGTGCTAACTTTGACGTGCTTGATCGAGTCGGATTTGAGGACCATCTTGATATTCTTATCAATGTATTGATAGCAATGCTTGACAAGATCGAGAGCCTTATTCTCAATGGCCATCTCTAACAAGAGAGCCATGTTCTCATAGTCACCATGTTCAATGAGGTACAATTCACACAATCTCTTGAGGCATGGAATACCGAATTCTTCTGATTGAACAAAAATGTCGAGAACATTGTCCAATCGCAATCTCACTTGACCAGTATACAAGTATTCCAAAACTTTGCCGAACACTTCTGGATGAATGTCCTCACGTTCCCAGGAGTAACGTTGTTGTGAGGTGTAGAGTGAGCTTGAAGTGTTGCTCAACAAGGCTCTGAAATAACTGGAACGAGAGGCCAAAATCACTCTATGAACATAGTATTTGGTGGAGAGAGAGGGTCCACATTGAATGACAAAGTCACTAAATTGCTTATCGAACACACATGAATTCAATTGGTCAGAAAGAGAGGAGAGATCCTTGTGAACCTCTTCAAGGTTGGTATCAGAGGGAGAGGTAGGAACATCCTGTTCTGTGGATGATGGCTTTGGAAGTGCCTTTTTCAAAATCTTCTTTTCAATTTGAACAGTTTTGTGTTGAGATTCATTCATGGAAACACGAATAGCCTCTGGAGATTCTTGTGGCTTTCTGTCCATTTCTTCTCTTGCATCTCCTGCAAAATCTTCATCAAAAGATTCACTCACACCACCGGCCTTCTTTGGTGTCGAGAGAACTACTTGTGGATTGGCATGCTCATCTCCGTTGGATGATCCTGATGAAGTGCTTGTAGCATCATTTTCAAAGTTAATGGCAGTGGATTTACGGAGAACTTTGGCCTTCATGTTTGCAAGCATCTTTCTTGGAGTTGAGACTTTTTGCGGAGTGGTGTTGAAGGTTGAGCTTTTGGTTGGACTGAGAATGTTGGTTGGAGGAATGTTCTCAGTGTTTTGTGGGTCCTTGTAGAAGAAGGCAGCAGGTGGAGAGGATTGATGTTGTTTGGAACCAAAGAGTTTGTTGGACATTTTGTTTTGTTGTTGAAAATCGTCAAATTGGCAGGTGACAGTTTTAAAAATTTAAAAATTGTGTAACGGTCAGTAACGGCGCATTGATGACGAACATAAGCCAAAAACAGCTGGGACTGTTGGTCCCAACGTTGAGCGGTTGATGAGTGAATACTATTTTTCTTGAAGGGTCAACACGTGTGCATGGTGTGAATCATTCACATGATTTTTCATGGGACAACATTGAAAACTGTTATAATAACTCACAATTACAACTTCTTTGCAAATTCAAATAACTGGGGATATAAAACGTTATGGGCGCATCATTGACCTTTTCTGTCGTTATGGCACGACACTACATGTCAAATCTAACAACTTTTCCAGTTGATAAAAATGACAGAAGAAGAGCACACAGCAAGAGACCCAACTACCGGAGCAGAAAACATTCAACAACACGAACCATCATCCACTGAAAATCATTCCATGTCGACTTCTAACACAACCAATTCATCATCATTGTCGCAGGACTGTACATCATCGTCGTCATCATTACAGGTACTGAAAGACCAACAACAACCAATTGACCACCAAAACAACTCTACAACAACTGTTGCATCTACTACTCTTATCACTCCCATCAACAATGAAAGTATACCACATGACAATGATTCAACTCAGTCCAAAACCATTCCGAACGACGTCGTTCCATCATCCCATGTGGATGACTCGCCACCTCTCAATCGTGATGAGAGAAGAGTCAATGAGGAATTTAAATTGTTGGAGCAAAGTTTAAATGGAGGAACAATTCATTCTTCTGAAAATTCTCCAAGGACAGCTGCTGTTGAGACTACTGATGGTGCTGCTGCTGTTGATAATGCCAATAATCATGAGACCCATCATGATGACAATTCTTCTACTAACAACCATGAGATGGATCACAAAAATTATTCCACTCCGACCAAAACATCCCAAAATGAAAGCAACAATTATCCAGATTATAGTATCACCTCAACAGGCAGAAGAATAAGAGACTCTCTGATTATTTGTAACGAGCCAACAACTACTAGCACTGTCCTCCCATTTTCAACCCTAAGTCTTGCTATTCATGATCATTCACATGGAGTGACCACTTCTCCAGCAATTAGCATTCAATCGAGCCGAGTTCGGGATAGCATTTCCAGCACTGGAAGTACAAGTGTACCAAGTGGAGGAAATACGGCTCGAAGAGGAAAAGATAAGAATCAACAAGTTTCAATTGTGACATCGACTCAAGTGGTGGAAAATGTAACACCCACCATTTCTGCATCTCAATCAAAACAACAAGAGCTGATTACATTGTTGCATCGTTTAATTTCTGAGCAACAAATTGATAAATTGGAAAAGTTATTGAGAGAGGAACAAGAAAAAGCAACTCATGCCAAACAACATGATAATTCCTCGCAAAATATTACTACTATCCAACCCGAGACGACATTCAATGATCAAAATAATTCCACAAATTCCTCTAAGCCATCCCATCCTACAGACAGTAGTAATGGCAGCACTAGTAGCAATAGCATTGGAGAAACTGAAAGTTCTGTTTCTACAAGCAACATCCAAGCAGACAACAAGACAACATCAATGACAACAGACCATGACAATTCTGAAGTTATAATTCCATTCAACGTCGATACCAATTATGTTTCGGAGCAAACTGGACGATCCCTACTCATGACAGCCGTGGCTCACGAAAATATTAAAATTATTCGGCTTCTTCACAAGGAATTTCATGCCGATTTAGAATACAGAGACAAGAGAGGACGAAGTCCAATCTTCTATGCGTGCAATGTGAGCCCACATCGAACAGCAGCTATTTTACAATATTTAATTTCGGAGGGTGCTTGTGTGAATATTATGGATCATGAGGGTTATACTCCCTTCTATTTGTGCATGGATTCACAAAATTTCCAAGCAGCTAGTGTGTTGTATGAACTTGGAAAAGCCAATGTCAATGTTCAAGTGGGAAGTGATCGAAATACCATCATTCACATGGCCATCAAGAAAGATCTCATTACGAGTGTACATTTTCTTGTGAGTCGTTGCAAGTGTGATTTGACCATTCCAAACATTAATGGAGAAACTCCAATTTTCATTGCGTTGCATCATCCAGCCATTTTGAATCAGATTTTAATGGATTTGATAGAGAGAAATAAGACTTCGTCTTATGAAAAATTTGATGTCACTGCGCATTACAATTTGAGACCTCTAGAGATTACAAACGAGAACAATGACACTTGTTTTCATGTTTGTGCAGAATTTGGATTAATTGACTCTCTTGGAGAATTACTGAGCGTGCTGCCTGAAGAGGTTGTGAGAAGACTAAGCTCCACACAAAATAAGGACGGTAATACTCCTCTCCATGTGGCCGTGAATCACAACCAATCAGAAATTACCTTCGTTTTACTCTTCATTAACCCAGATTGTATTTTTATTCAGAACAATGATTTGGACTCTCCACTTCATATTGCTCTCAAACAAGGACATTTCTGCTGTGCTCGAATTTTGTATCCGCTGGCCAAATATCTCAATTTGGAAAATGGAGAGGGTCAATCCATTCAATACCTTGTTCAATTGTTTGGACAAGAACTTCGTCAACAAGATGACACTCTCAAAAATTTGACTGAGGGAGAATTTTACAAACCATCCTCATACAATTTTGAGTTATTGCTACAAGACTTTTCTTTCATTAGCAAAATGAAAGATTATTTAACAACAATAGGTCAGCAAGATACTCTTTCTTTCTTTGAACACATTATGGAATATCAATTAACTCCCACAATTTCGGAAAGATATGAATTGGCTGAAAAGATTGTTTCAAATTTCATTGCTGAGAATGCAACACACAAACTCAAATTCATCAAATCGAAACGAGAGGAATTCATCCAACAATGGAAGGAACATTCAAAGGTCTTCTGTCCTGCCTATCTCTTTGAGAATTATTTGGATTTAGTGCTGGATGAGTTGAGACAAAATCTATTCCCTAAGTTCTGTTCGTCGAAACTATTTAAAACATGGGTGGAGAACAAGAGAAAATTGGATCCAACCTTTTATGTGAGATTCATGAAAAAGGAGACCATTCAATCCGAGCAAGAAAAAGAAGATTCTTCACAACTTAATTTGTTTGAAGACAATTTGGAAGAACAAGAGCAAGAAAATACAAAAGATAGGAAAACATGTAGCAAGTGTGGCGATGTGCTTGTCGATTTCAAGGATCCATTGTTTGTGAAATCAGATTTTGATAAAGCATTGGATCAATCCATGGATTTCACAGGATGGACACAAATTGAATCAGATTCAACACAACAAGGAAAGATGTTTGTTAGTCCCAAGGGTGCACACATTCACATTGAAGCAAAGAAAAAGCACACTGCTCTACGATTTTGTGGACAAATTGATCACTCGAATCACAATGTCTTTAACACATGGATTGATCCAGAGTATCTCTACATGAGAGATCCTAGTATTTTGAGTTCCAAACAAATTGATTATGTGTCAGGAAGGCATTTTGCCTCTGCTATTATTCAGTAAGTTTGTTTTAGAATTGTCGTAATGAAGCTTACCAAATATTAATTGCAACACATGACCATACTTGCTTTGCTTGCAACAATAGTGACGTCTATTCAATGGCATGGCCAAACTCCAATCGAGATTTCCTCACTGCACAATGCTGTACTTATCGAGAGAATACTAGTACTTACATTTTCCTTCAAAAATCTGTGACAAATGTGAAATGCCCAGAGTCCTCCAAACAGGTTAGAGCCAAATTGAAAACATTTTTCATTGTTGAACGAATTAGCGACACTCGTTCCAAATACACGTATCAAATCGTGAGCGATTTTGGAGGCTTTCTTGGTTCGGATTTTTTAGTGAACATGTATAAGGAACGAGGAAATCAATTCCATCTTCTTTTGAATCGAACTGTAAATGCAAGACAAACTCTGAAAAAAGAGAGACCTATCAATGGAGGACTCGTAGAAAGTTTGGAATTTTCATTATCTCACATGGGAAATAACGAGTAGAGAGGATTCAAGAAGGAGCTTTTGCATCACATGAACATGAAAAACGACATTGCAATAAGAACAAGCGCCTCAACGTGAATAGTACCAAGCACATTCAGTTTACTTGCCATTCGAACGTTCGTTTGTAAGAAGAAAATCTGATTCAAAATTTAATTCAAATGAAAAACACAAAAAATCCAGCGACCAAATTTGGTTGAATTGGAAAAAATATTTAAAGTTGATTTTAAAAAAATATTTAAAACTCCAACAACAAAAAAATGATTTCGTTCAACATTGATGACGGCTACCTAGAAGCTGTAGTTCAAGGCTTCAGAGATGGTTTGCTCAGATCCTATGATTATAACAATTTGATTCAATGTGATACTTTGGAGGGTAAGTATCGCTTGTTGTTTGTTACATGGCGTGATGTTTATGGAATTGGTTCTACTTGAATGTTGTTGAAATTATTGTTGTCCTATTACGGAATGGTCCTTGTTTGTGGATACTTGTTGCTGCAACGACTCGCTTTGGTGATGATATTTGATGATGCAACGGAATTCAAAATTGGATTTTTTATTTGGCTCCTCCTCCAACCCGACGTGTATGCTCCTCTTTCATCAACAACAACTAACTCTTTGATATCAAAACACTTCTATTTGCTTGGAACCGACGTTATTACCCCTCTCTTAGATATTAAACTTCACTTGACGGGTACTGACTATGGCAATTTCTTGCAAAACGAGGCTTCTCTGTCTTCCACCATTATTGTTGAAAGAGCAACTGAGAGACTTGTCAAAGAGTTCAATGACCTCCGTTTTCAAGCTGTAGAACCTCTCTCCACATTCCTTGATTTTATCACTTATGATTATATGATTCTCAATGTTTTGAAGTTGGTATTTGCTGTGAGAAACGGAAAGGGTGCTCTTGATATCTTGTACAAGTGTCATCCATTGGGATTGTTCGAATCTCTCAGTGCAATTACCGCAGCAACATCTGTTGAGGATATGTACGAGTTGGTATTGATCGATAGCCCTATTGGAAAGTTCTTCACAAAGACTGAAACTCGTGATTTTGACGAATACTCTACTGATTATTTGCGTGGATTGCTTCAAAAGAATTATTTGGAATCATTCTATGACTTTGTTCAATCACTCGGTGGAACTACTGCTGAGGTCATGAGCGAAATTTTAGAATTTGAAGCAGATCGTGCAGTTTTGACCATTACCAGACAATCCTATGCTGTTAAGGAAGATAGTGCAAACAAATTGCCAAAGGACGAAAGAAAGAAGTTGTATCCAAACTTTGGTCAACTTTTAGATGTTCAAGATAAATTGGCAGAATGTGATGACGACACTTCCATGTTGGAAATTCTTAAACCATATCCATACTTTTATGAAACATTGCAATCTGTTTCCAAACAAACCAGTTTGGAGTCTCTGTTGAAGAAGAAGGCTGTTGAATTGAACAAGACAGCATTTGAACAACAATTCCACTATGGCGCATTCTACTCATTTGTCAAATTGAGAGAACAAGAAATTAATAACTTATTGTGGATCTCTGAATGTATTCATCAAGGTCAAAAACACAGAATTAATGAATATACACCTATCTATGAAAATTAATTTACATGGAATAAACGATATTTGTCAAGGTCTTTGTTTAGTTTGATTGCCTTCACAGAGGTTAGGTAACGCAACGGAGTTCTTTCCATTCGATAACCTTTGCCCTTATTTAGTGTTGTTTGCACTTTGTTTATCGTGGAATTTGTTCATTTACAAATACAGAGCGTGATGCTCGGTACTCGAGCTCAAGGTCTTGTATTTGAGAGCAGAGTTTGGTGTGAGAGGAGAGAGTGGTGTTGCATTCAAGCTGTTGGCCTCCTCGCTGCCCGTTTGTTTGACTAGAATTCCAAAAACACTCTTCTCAAAAGCTTTCATGGTCACTTGTTCCAAAGCATGATTTTCTTCTAGAGAGCAAAGTAAAATTCCATTCAAATTTCTATGCTCGAGCATGGTCAAAATTGATGCAGCTACACCAGTCATCAAGTTTGGAGACTCCAAATATGGCGGTAAAAGCAATGCATGTTTGAATGAATTCTTGTCAGCTTGTGTCCTCAGACATCTCAAAAGTGGTGGTCTCACTTGCCTCTTGTCTCCAGCAGTAAAAGAGCTGGCCAAGATGCTGTCAAGAATAACAAATCTATTCGCTTTGATGTTATCAATAATTAATTTAGAATATAAATAGGTGACATATGCATTTTGATGAGTTTCTTTCACAGTACAATATTGAGCATTGTGTTTTTGTTCAATAACATTTCCGCCATCCACAATCAAAATTTTCAATGCATCATTACTTTCCAATGATGATGTTGATGAATAATAGTAAATCTTGTCGGTAATGTCCTTCTTTAATCGTGTTCTAGTATCGGCTTCTTGTGGTGATGCTCGGATGGAAGCCACATGAATCAATTTCAATTCATTCATTCGATCCACAAAGGCTCCTCTCACAAATTGGCTGCCAGCTCCATACACTCCGATCACTACCATATCAAATACCATATTCGAGAAATCTCCAATGACTTGTTTGGCTTGTTCCGTTGTTTCAAATATTGGACTTGGTGGTAATTCCAAATTTTCTTCTTCATCCACTTCATAGTCTTCAGCTCGTGATGATAAGCTTAATTCTGGAGAGAGTAATCTAAATTCCATTTGTTCTTGATATTATCTGTAGGCAACAACAAGATGATGAATTTTAAATGATTGGAAAATAAATTATGTAATAAAACACAAGATGTTCCGATAACGTTGAGGATGTGATGATCACGTGAAGAACAACTGAAAATGAATCGTTGCGAAGAATTTTTTAAATTTTCTTGATCAAGGAACCGAGCCCAAAAATAGAGCTCAAACTGTTGGACTTCTAATGAAATCGGTGAGTGAACTTCATAATAGTAATACCCGAGAAACAAGAATTGCTTGCCTTCTTGTTCTTCGAGAATAAGGCCAAAAGAGTGGCTCGAGAATTCTCCCTTAAATTTGCTCATTTCCAAACGCAGAAAGGTCTTGAAATAAGGCCAAAACGGTTCTAACCGTTGATCAATTAAAAGATCCTAGAATGGTGGTTGAGAAGTTTGAACTGACCTCTCGCCATCATTTAAGGACTTGTATGGAGTTGTTTCGTATCTCTAATCAACGTTCATCCTGGTGTGTCTATGAGAACGGGTGTTATCATGGTACATCTCTCTTCCACCATATTTAAAAAACAACCAAATATTGTTGTTGTTGGGTACAATCTCTTTCATTATCCTTGTGGTTGTGGTCGTTGTTGTTTCAATACTAGTATTGTTTGTTATCATCATTAAAATATATTCAGTCCATATAGTTATCGATTTGAACGTGAACATGATGAATATGGATCAAGATTGGCTTGAACCAATTTCTGTGGTCAATCTTGAAGAGGAGCATGAATCTCATCCATGCAAACAACAAGTCCTCACTAACACTCATCATCATCCTCACCAACATTCACATCGATCCAGTTATACAGGAACTCTTCATCCGACCTTCATTGAAGACTCATTAAGGACAGCCTTGAATCGAGCAATCTCCCATTGCTCATTACATCATCTTGGAGAAGAATGGCTTCAGGAACATGTTCAAACACATATTCTATCTTCCAATCATTCGGAATTTCCAAATCTCATCTTGAATTCATCTCAGAAAGATCTCACTCATCATTCCCAAATCAAATACTCCATCTTCCTCAAAATGAGAAGAATGAATCATCATGTCGCTCCTCATTCACATATTCATTGCAAAAAACCATGTCATGAACATATTGTACAATCGAGTGGATCTCTCCATTTTGTAAAACCATTTCACACGAGTTCTAATTCGTTATCGAGTGTCCATCATACGACACGAACTTCATGGAAAGACAAGATGATCCAATTTGTTTCAAGTGAAGATTTTGGAATGACTTCCATGATGATATGTCCACCCTTGTTATTGGCTCATTGGTATGCCACTTATCAAAGAGATAGTCCAGTATTGAATTGTGCTCAATACGTTGAATGTGGATGGTGCATTACTCAAAGCTTGAACTCTCTCAATGACCATCATACTCCAACGAGTAGTAGTTGGTATTTAGAAAAGATTGCCACACTGTACAAATATCCTCGAAAAATTGAAAAGAAGCTCTCCAAATATTCTTCAAGCGAATTACAAGAAATGTTTCCAACTTGTATTTCAGTATTAAGAGTGCCTTTGGAAAGAATGATTCAGAACGGTTTGAATATTGAAATATCGTCGCATCATGATGAAGAAGGTCATTCATTGGTGTATAATGTCCATTGTGGTGTAGATTTGATTTTGTGTCAATTCACACAAGAAGAGTTTGCAGTCAAGACTTGTCAAGTGTTGCATTCCTTATTGAAAAGTGTGATCGAGGATGGAATTCGGAAAACTATTCCTGATATTCAATACGATAGCGACATGATCAGACAGCAAAGGATTCATCATCGAAATTCATGTCCACCTGCTATGGAGAAAAATTGTTCCTCCTCCTCATCAACCACGGAGAATGTGTGTCATCTTCATACACGAGTGAGAGGAGCTTCCAATGCAAGTTCGAATTATATTTCTTTGTAATTGTTGTTGTTGTTAAATAGATGTAATTTTCAAAGTAATGGAAATGTGTTTTATCAAAAGCAGATGTTAATAGGCTGGTGCTCATGTTGTACTTTTCGTTTTTTTTTCAAATCCAATCAAACTTCAGCATTTTTTAAATTTTATAAATTGAAAATTGCATGTGGAAAATTGTTACAAGAATCCCAATGCTGGCTGATAGTTTGACAGATTTAAGAATGACCATACGGTGTCACACAGTGATCAAGAGCAACTTTCTTGGATTGCAAATCAAGACTATGATGAAGAGACCGATGCTAGTGAACGCTTGGAGAAACATTAAAATTTTTAAAACCAATTTGCATTTTATTCAAACGAACTCACACAAACGAAAATCAATAAAAAAATTTCGGTTGGTGCATAAAGATCTCAATTTTTTAAAAAAAGCAAACAAAATTTTTTTTGTACACAAAAAACGGCAGTTGGTTGCAGTATGTGAACGCGAATGACTTTTTGTTTTTTGGGCTTGTTTCAAGTCTTGCTTAAAAATTTTCAGTTTGGCTGCTTAGAGGATAAAACAAATCTCGAATTTGCAATCTCAAAAAAACCTTCATTGGCCTTCGACAAAGATTGCTTGAGTGTCATTGTCAGTTATTTTGAACCTCGTGATGTCATTCGAATGTGTAGCACCAACAAGGCCACCAGAATTGCCATTCATGAGATGTTTCAAAATTACGACCAAATCTTGTTGGAAATAATAACACAAACGATGGTTTCTTTGATTGAGAACAAATTTTTGGGTGCTTCCAAATCTCTCTTTAACGTGCGTTCGTTGTTGGAATCCAATGGCTTGACAAGTCCTGTTCATAATGGAAAACATCCTCTCTCCACCTATGTCAGAAATGACGAACAAGTTAGGGTGCAGTTGAGACCCTTGTTATGCTTGATGAAGTTTGCATATGGAGCTTGTCTTATTCGTCCTAATTCACTTGAACTTGAACCAGTGATTAGAAGACATGAACATACAGTTATTAAATTCTTATTAAACCATGAAGGATTGAGAAGATTCAGTAACGTTTTGGAATGGAGTGTGGACAATGATGACGAGAAGGAGCCTTTGATTATTTGTGAGCTCATCAAAATTCAATACAGTGGCAACAATGAATTTCAAATGTTTCTTATTGACGAGAACATCAAGATTTATGGTGTCGACGAATGGAAGATGGTAATTGAGAGATTGTATTATTTAAAGGAAAGAAAATGATGTTCTCTCAACATGGATCGGCACATACTGTTTCCCTCAATACCTTAATTTGATCATTAAAGGAAACTGTACATATTTGATTCAAATTTATGTTCAATAAACAAGAAGCCAAATGCCAATTGACAAACAAAATGACTTCAAATCCCAAACCTTCGTCGTCGTTACTGAATGCTCCTCACGAGAGTATATTTGTTGCTCAGGAGTTTCCAATTTCAACCTCATCATCCTCCTCTGATGATCATGATACAGAACCTGTTGATAAGATCAGCGAAATCGAATTGGAAAGAGCACACATGAAAGACGTACCCATTGTGAATATGAGACTTCATCGCAATTTTTTACGCCGTAGAAAGTAAATTAAATTCCTTGTTGACCATTATACAGGTTTTTGATTTCTCTTGAGGGCATACAGATTTCCTGTTTTTACGGGTCATTGAATGTAAATTGAGTTATTATTTTGTTGTCATTAGTACAGTTGATTCATATAATGACCATGATATAGCATGTGCTAATCCTCGTTTCATGATTTTAGGAACAATTCCTCTCAAAAACAAAGTTCGAAGGCCCTCTTCCTTAGGAATTGTGACTAAGGCATCCATAAAGCCAGAGTAACCTCCTTGATTTGGTAATTGTAGACGTGTTCGGATCAGGTCGAAAGGGTGCGTTATTAAGGTAGCGCTGGCTCCAGCAATTAGAGAGCTCACTGCGGCTACACTAATAATTTGGTTCGAGGTGGATGTTTTGGCTGACAAATCGTGTCCAACCAAAAAACTTAGCAAATCATTACTCTGTCTATAGAATAAATAGAAAAGTCCTAAATTCGTGTAACGTTTGACCATGTACATGTGAAAATATCAACACCAGAAATCACAAATGTGAAATTTCGCAACAGTTTTCGATCATTACGTGTCACATACCTGAATAAGGGATATCTCTTATTAATGTTGGTGTGACTCCTGCAAATAAACCTCGCATTCCTCCAGTACCATAAATTTCTTTGATGGTACTTAGTACGCTCCTCGATTTTAAATGTTCACATGCTTCTATACTCTCAAATCTAGTTTTAACAACCAAAATAGGCATGGTAGAAATGGTTGCACTACTCTTAGATATGGCTCCAATCAGAAAATCATTGACAGGTTGAGGAAGTCCATTATTCTTAGTGTTTAAAGGACCTATTTTCAAAAAGTGTATGGATCCAAAATACATGGCGCCCCCAGGCAGATATCTCCAAAATGTTGGTACTAAACCTCTCCAAAGACCTCTAACTCCCTATGTAATTATTGGGCGAACGTAACACGATTGTTGTTAATAGAAAAATATTCGCCAGTTCCTTCTCCGAACATGACGATCGGAAACTTACTTCTGTTTTGTAAATGGTCGTGAGGAATGAAATGGTACCTTGCAATTTGTCTTGCATTTTTCCATGCACTAGTGGTATTGGTGACTTATTGCTCCTCTCTCGGGCTCCAATTAAATTTGTCTTCAAGACATCAAAAGGTTGCGTAACAATGCTTGCAAAAACACCAGATACTCCTCCGGCTATGATATGAGCATAACTCTTTTCCTTATTCATTCTTCGGAAAGGTACTTTTCAACAATTTTGATTCCTAATTATTCAATTGTCAATTCCGATAGGATGAATCAATAATTGAACCGAATATAATGTTCCAAAAATTGAAATTGCGAATTTTGGAGTATCGTTGCAATAACAACAGTCGAGTTGCTTTTCGCGTATTTTTTTACTTTGAGGTTCTTGTTTGGTCATCAAGTAGAGAGTCGCACGACGGATTATTTTACAACTCGGATTCATGCTGGCTGATTGAACTTGAATGTGGCCATTGAATCGTACTTGAAATTCAGCATTGAATCCAAATTTGTGAGTAAAATGGTTTGTTGATGATGTCTAAATGTTGGGCAATGAATGACCTATTGTATCCCAGTTCAATATCGTTTCTGTTGTTGATTATTGGATGGAATATCTTGTTCAAGTGAAATCTCTTGATACACACTCAAAGCACCAGACTGCAAATAATGACCATGGTCTAATGATTCACGATGGTCAAAGAGAGTAGGGTCCTGTTGATAAAACTTGGATGGAGAGTTAATATTCTTAGTTTCCAATTCTTTCCATTTTGTTTTGTAAGCTCTAGCTCTTGCATTTCTATCGTTGATGGCATTATGAAGAAAACTTATACTAGTTGGTGCAATGACAATCCCAAAAATCACGACTGAGGGAAGGAAAAAAAACAAGATGGAAACAGTCACTTCAACAATGGAGGAGACTGCATTATAACCATTGGAAGCATAAACCACATTCTTCAAAACAAGGACACTAATTCTTACTGCTGGCAGTAGTAACAAGTAGCATCCTAAAATGATACTAATGATGGAGACTCGTTTCAAATGTTTTTGAATGAGAACAGGAAATGAAACTTTTGAGCGTGTCGTGAGTCTTCTTAGTACGCCTCCAAATATAATGAAAAGTATTGGAATGGAAATATCAAATATTAAGGTAATTGAGGTTAAGAAATAGGAAATATTGGATCGTGCAATTGTGAAGGCCAAAAATCCAATACTAGCTCCAAAGAAATATACTCCAATAAATGCCCAATAAATTCTTCGAGTGACTCTTTCGAATCGTTTACACATTTGTGGATTATAGTAATAAGAGGCATTAAACGTGAGCTCAAGCCAAAAAACGAGTAAGAGTAAATAGGTTGATTTTACAACAACAGCAGTGGAAACATCGACTACGTTAATTAAGGGACATGTTCTTCTCATTTTGTTAACAATAGTGTCCAAGAAATGAAAGCATGTATATTCATAGGTCGACTCAAAAAAGTATTGAAGGAAAAATCTGTGAAGAGTTCCAATAAAAAAGGCAATTAAAAACTGAAACGAAAATTGAAGAGGTATATTCCAAGGAATCACCTAGTGCAACGTTGTTTCAAAATTGTATCATTTTCATATCACAATGTCCATCATGATAAATTGCATAAATTCCATAATTTCTAGGTCCATACCTGTGATTGTGAATCGTAGCAACAGCAACAAATATATCTAGTCCAATATTTCCACTTAAACGATTGTAAACGTCTCGTAGAACTCTTCTTCCTTCTATTCAACACACATGTTTGTAAGCAACAAATTGCAAAAAAGATGACAATAATTATTAGCGTGAATAAAGAAAGCCATGGGGGAAAATGATCCATCACTGTTGAAACCGAAAGCGTTGAATTGGTATTTCCCGGATCATTATTTGAAGAATTTTGTTGTTGTGCCAAGAATTGATATCCCGACGACATGAAAGGGAACCCAACACGAAAACCGTAATGACCATGCCAATCCGCTACTGCAACATCATCCTCATACTTGAGATGTATTACATTATAATCTTTCATTACCATTCCGACCACTGAATTTACGTGTTGCAAAAGTGGTGATTTCCACACCCATTCCAATAACGCCATTTTTTTGTGACCTAGCGTTGTGAGTGCGTTGGTGAATAACCGCCATGAAGCATAAACGTGCCTCACAAAAGACAAAAAATGTCTATCGTGAATTGTTGTGATGATGTGTGGATTGAGATTTTTTCATTTCTTGAACCGTTGGATATCATTGCCAGTGTTTCTGGAACATGTAAAAGGCTGAATGAGCTTTCGGAGATGTGTTTCTTCTTACTTGATTCATCACAAGATTTTAAACAAGATTATTCAAATTTTGAGGATTATGTAAAACTTAAATTATTGAATGATCAAATCCAAATCAGATATGAAGAAAATGGTAAGGAGTTGAAAACAATGAACGATCATGGTGGATATTATGAACGCGTTTCAACAAGAGTACTACATTCCGATCATGAGAAATAGCAAATATTTCATTAGACACTATTTGTTGAAATTGTCAGTCAAGTTATCTGAAAGTATTGGACCACCATGGCGCTATGATCGCAATCGTGCTTTGTCTTCTGCGATTTCTGAAGACATTGAGCTTTTTCAATTTTATTTATCACGGTTTGGATTTGACAATTCCAATACCTTACTACAAATGAAAGACATTGACATTGATACAACAAATATGTATACCATCAAAACTGTGCTAGTTGGTGACCATGGGGTTGGAAAATCGACTCTTTTCACCTCTCTCACCAGGGAACAATTTTCGTCAGCAAGACGCCGAATGGGTGAAGAAATTTCCGGAAAGCATGTTGAATTTTTGAACCACAAATTTATCGTACAGTTATGGGACTCTGTTTGTGAGAGCTTCTTTTATATTCCAAAGATAGTGGTGAGATATTGTAATTTTGCTGTGTATTGTTTTTCTGTTTCTAATCGAAAGTCATTATTGAGATAATATCAAAAATATTTGGGTTGGTAAAGTGGAAGAAAAAAGTGATGAGGAAAAGATAGTATCCGTCCTTTTGGGTCTTCGTCGAACGTGCACGTCTGATCCCTCTTGCCTGGAGGAAAGGCAGGTCAGTATTGAAGAAGCGTTTGAACTTGCAAGAGTGACATTAAGGGGAGCATTGTACTTTGAAGTGGATTATAAAAACAAGCTCAATCTTGCCTACTCACTTACGTGGTACACAATTTTAGAGAGTATGTTTAAGGACATTGCAAAGTTTAATTCCGCGCATTTTTCCAAAGCACTTGAAGAAGACCACACACAAAACACAACATCATGGTGGAGCTGTACAATTTAATCAATTCAACACAATACAAGTATTAGTGTGATTTTTGAAGTAACATCTAGTACTCTGTGAAGACTGTTAACAAGGATTGAATACAAATTGGAGAGTTAAAGGAGAATTTTGTGGTTCAGTTTCAAGTTGTCGAATTTAGCGATTTTGATTGCAAGATTTAAAAAAAATGTCCAAGCAGCAACATTTCAACATTTGTATTGTCGGTGGAGGCATGATTGGAAATGCTCTTGCCAACGCTTTAGCAAAAGCCAAGTATACCAATCAATTAAAGATTGCCATGATAAATCCAGCCGTTTCTACAAATAATAATATTTTCGGATCGGGAAATTCCGTTGGTATTAGAACTAGTGCTCTCACTGGTACATCCATGAAATTACTTGAGAAAATTCAGGATAAAAACAAGGAAATTCCCATGACCAAATATTATGGTATGAAGGTGTGGGATCAAGATGGAAACTTTTTGAATTTAGATCCAAAGGAAAATGATTTCAACGGAATTAACTCACCATTTTCAAAGACTGTAAACAATAATAATATAATTTTGAAATCATTGTCATCCCTTGGAAATCAAGTGTTCAAAGTTGGACAGACCATAAATGATGGGCTTGTTAAGAGCGGAATTGGCTTCTCAACTGTGTCGGAACGAAATGACGATGTGATTGGATCTATTGTCGATAACAATGATGTTGTTTTTAGCTTGATGGAGGCATCCAAAAAGCTCGAATCGATTTCACTCTTTGACAGGTCCGAATTGAAAGCTATTGCAGATGGCCAAAGTCCAAATACCAAGAAATTGATCATTCAAACAACTACCGAAGGAAACGAGAAAAAGAACGAAGAAATTTCATGTGATTTGTTGATTGCCGCAGATGGTGCATCCTCATTTGTGAGACAGTTCTGTAACTTTCCATTTTACTCTGTCAAGTACAAGCAACGAGCATTTGTCACAAATGTTTACGTAGACACAGACAGCGTTCCATGCACTGGCAAGAATACGTATTGCTACCAACAATTTCTTGGAGACGGACCAATTGGTATGCTTCCAACCAAACAAGCCAATGTAAAGAATATTATTTGGTCTACTGATCCTACGAGAGCTGTTGCATTGGAAACTGCTTACAAGTCGGGCAACCAACAAAAGGTGCTCGAAGAGATGAATTCAATTTTCAGCAAATTGAAAATTGTTCCTCGAATTTTGGCTGAAAAATCAGAAGTGGTTCAATATTTCCCTGCTGGTAGCTTCCCTCTTCAAAGACTAAATTGCAAAGAGTATGTTCAACCTGGAATTGCCCTAGTTGGAGATGCTGCTCACTGTTGCCATCCAATGGCTGGTCAGGGTGTGAACATGGGTTTTGTCGATGTAATTCAACTTGTTAAGGCAATTCAAAAAAGTGTCAAGTCGGGCTCAGTGATTGGAGATTATTCAATTCTCAAGACAGAATATGAACAAATTCAATATCGAAGAAATGAGCTTTATCTGGATGGACTTGACGCTATTAAGGGAATTTTTGAAGTTGAAAGCCACAACGATATTTTGAAGGGACTTGGCCTTGCAGGTCTTGCAAGAAAAATTGGTATGGATGTCATTAACTCCAATCCATTGAATTTAAAGAATGCTCTCATTGGAACAGCTATGGCTGTCGACGTGGACATGTCACACATTAACTCTATTGAAAATTAACCTTAGTATTTTTTACTTAACGCATTCTCCTCAAGGGAATATTATGAGGAGCAAGTTCAACTTTTTAAAACAATAACGGATTTGTGTTTTTCCAAACCGTCTCCTGACGTTCTCTAAATTAAACCTTTCGACTTCAAAACATTGTTGAGCTTGTGAATGCTGAACAACAATAAGGCAAGTACGCTTTTCTTTCAGATTTAAAAATGAGTGATGATGTTTGTTGTTTGTGAAGGTGTGTTTTCACACAAATGCACCTCTTTCACTTCACAATGATGAAAACGAGAATTTGAATCTATTCAAAGGCGTGTTCATAGCTTTTTGCTATTAATATTCTTTTGATGATGATCATGATGAAAACCTAAACCTACACTCGATAATCTGAGAGGAAAGGTGTGTATCGGAACGGAAACTCTTCCCGCACAAACATCAAACAACACACACTCAAATAATTATTTTCTATTAACTTTTTTAATAAATATTTTCAAGGTTAAATACGCATACACATGATCATCGTATTGATGAAAACAAATTAATTCGAAATTTAATTCTTAAAAAATGTTTCGTTCAAGCGTGAAGGGAGATCTCTCCACTCTCTTTAGAAAGGCTTTACTGAACACGACCACTCATAGCTCATTCGGAACATCCACAACAACTTTATCATCATGGACCATTGGAAAGGGTGGTATGAGCAATTTTCCATTCATGTCCGTTCCATCCGTTAATAAAACGAAAAAGACAGCCTTTAATGGGGATTATCAAACTCCGATTGCTATTCAATTGGCAAATCAAATGAAAACTATTCCTCCGATGGATTTTGCCAAAATATTGAGCGAGCAAGTCATGAAACAGAATCAAGAAGAGGAAAAGTTGTTGGATCAGATTGAAATTGTTGCTAATGGAATCATCTCCATTTCACTCCGTGAAGAATATGTGAAACGAAAAATTATTGAAATTTTCAAGGAGAAGAGGAGACGAGAAGAAATGAATGATACTGCTCTGAAACAAGATAAAATCAAAGTGGTCGTGGATTTTTCAAGTCCTAACATGGCTAAGAGAATGCACGTTGGACATTTGAGGTCTACCATTATTGGAGACTGTATTTGTAGAGTTTTGGAGAGAGATGGAAGGTTTGACGTCGAGCGTGTGAATCATGTAGGTGACTTTGGAACCCAGTTTGGAATGCTGCTCGCCTATATTGAAACTAAGAAAGTGGACATTTCTTTTTTGAAGACCTTAGAACCAGCTCAACAATTAGAAACTGTTGAAAATTATTATAAGGAATCGAAAAAATTATTCGACTCGGATGAACAATTTAAAAGTCTGGCTCATCAAAAAGTCATTCAATTACAACAAGGAAATGATGAAAACGTTCAATCATTGTGGAAATATTTATTGGAGTGTAGCAGATATGAATTCGATTCAATTTATCAACGTCTGGATGTAAAACTTGAAGAAAAGGGAGAATCTTTTTACAAGCCCTACATTCCACATGTGCTAGAAACATTGAAGCCTGTCATTAAGGAGAGCAAAGGCGCAAGATGTATCTTTACCGAAGATGAACCAGGCAAGAATGACTCCTCTTTGCCATTGTCCACAATAGAAACAACGAACACCGAGGATCAACAAGAACCACCTCTCATGGTACAAAAAGCGGATGGAGGTTTCACCTATGATACAACCGATCTGGCCACTCTTTGGTATAGATTGAATGTATCTAAGGCAAAATGGTTGATATATGTGACTGATTCGGGACAAGCTTTACATTTCAAGCATATCTTTAAAGTTGGAGAAATGATGAACTGGATTGATCCGCTAGACTCCAGCAAAGATATCATTTGGCAAGAAAATATTTCAGAAATTGTGAATTCTCCTAAAAAGGTGAGAATTGACCATGTAGGATTTGGAGTAGTGTTGGATGAAGAGAAGAAGAAATTTAGAACTAGGTCTGGAGAAACTGTGAAATTACATGATTTACTGGATGAGGCTGTGAAAAGAGCATTTGATATTATCAAAGAAAAAAGTACGTACAAGTTGCAATTTTTGCTCGTAATCATTTTTCTTTGACCTTTTCATCATGTAACACAAAGATATCAAACGATGTGAAGAAGACGAAAGTGTGAAACCATTGAGTGATGAGCAAATTATGGAGACAGCCAAAGTAGTTGGCTATGGAGCGGTCAAGTATGCAGATTTACGAACCAATCGATCAACAAATTACATCTTCTCCTACGAGAAAATGTTAGATTTTAGAGGAAACACCGCTGTGTATTTACTTTATGCCTACGCTAGAATTTGCTCGATCATTGAAAAGTCTGGAGAAAAAGACCTGCTTCAAGAATTGCAACAACGAGCCGCTTCAGGAGATTTGTCACTGTTTTCTGATTTCAAAAGCTCAAAAGCTGAATGGAAATTGTCCTTAAAGCTTATTGAGTTCCAGGATGTGCTAAATTTGGTCATGGACAAACTGGAGCCTCATTATCTGTGTGAATACTTGTTTGACTTGTCGAACGATTTCAGCGCTTTCTTTAGAGATTGCAAAGTCATTCAGGAGGACAAACAACTGCAACGATCGAGACTGCTGTTATGCGAAGCAACTGCACAAACCATGAAACAAGGTTTTGATTTGTTGGGCTTAAAAACTCTCAATAGACTCTAATTTATTCAATAAATTCAAAATTGTGTTTCAAAATTAAGAAACACTGTGTTAGATTGGCCTAGGGTGTTTCAAATTAAAAAAATGTTGTAATTACAACGGGGTAATAAACAACCACGAGGTTTGTAAGAAGTTGCGCTTTGTTACTGGACGCAGCTAACTAAGCGGGGATAAATAACTAGCTCAAAACTCAAAGGTATTTTCTGGATTTTCTTTGAGCTCTTTCCAGAGTCTATACTCTTCAGTGCGATGGAACCTAGAAAACGAATCAATCATGTTAATGTACAAATCTCTCTTAAGCTCGTGAATAAGTTGGCTTCCTCTCTCTAGGTCAATGTTGCCACTCTTTCTCTCTTGATCAACTAGCTTTTTAGTTTTACCTCGTACATTAACCTCTTCAGTTGAATTCTCATCCAAAAACTTGTCATAGACCATATTAATAACCTTACTTCTTCTCTTTCCTGACATGTCAATAAAATTCTTTTCCATGTCTTGCAATTCATTCCAAAACTTCAAATTCTCGACTGAGTATTCGCTCTCACAAAAATCTTTGAATAGCTGATAACCAATTGCGTCTCTGAGCAAAGCATCAAGTTCATTATTGATAATACTTGGTGCTGAGGATGACCTTGCCACAGGGGCTCGTTGAGGAGACGAATCATCTCCAAAGGCATTTACTTCCTGAGAGATTCTTGGCTTACTGAACTCTGACTTGGATCTTGTGATACGACTTTGCAAAATTGAGGCCAACTTTCTTCGATCGTCCTTCTGATCAAAAGACATGGTTGTTTCTGATTCTTCTGCTCGTTGGAGCACATTTCCACTACTTGACCATGAATCAGCACTGGCAGCACTCAAATTTGATATAGAGTATACTCTTTTTGTTCGCTCAATACTTTCATTGCTTCTGTTCACCTCTCGAGTGTCTGTACCCGTCGTGACATGTCCAACACCGGTAGAAACATCTGTATTCGTGTTGCTGTTCACTACGTGTGTTTCTTGTAACTCAATACCATTTTTTTGTTGTTGCTCTTGCTTGTGTTGATTGTTGTCATCATTGGAAATAAGTGGAATTCCAGTAATAATGGTTGATCTTGTGTCTTCGGTGGTGGACCTTCTCCGCAGAAGATGTAAACTTCGCAGACTTTTCGTCTTTTCTTTAAACCAAGATCTACATTTTGGCAGCGAAAAAGATTGTCTTGATAAATTACATCTTTTGTTTCTAAAACTACCATGGTTGTTCGTTAATGTATCAACAAATCTGGTACCATCAGTAGCACTGTTGTTGACAACCACTGGTGGAGACTCAATAACTTCAGTATTATTACTGGTATTCGTCGAGGAAATGGTAAACCGTGAATAATATTGAGACGGTGGTGCGACTGTGGGTGAAGGTGGTTTTAATGTAGGCGTCAGTGACGATGATTCTGGAGGAATGTTACGGGTAGTGATGGTGTTAGCAGAAGGAATGATCGAAGAAGAGATGAATGGTGTGATGTTTGTAGAAGCGATGGATGAATCAGCGCTTTGAGTATGAGCATGATACGAAGGCATCAAGGTGTTGCTGTGACTCAAAGATTGAAGGGAATGAGAGGTATGGCTGTGATTGGAAGAGGAGGGGAAAGAGTGGTTGGTGAGTGAAGGAGAATTCGTTGTTGTAGTAGTCCATGAATTTTGAAATCGCTGTAAGGACGAGGAAGTGGTTGGATGTGGTTCTTCTTGTTGTTTGGTATTTGTTGTTGTTGTAGATGAAGTGTGGTGAGAGTTTCGTCTGAAACTGCGTATCGGTCCCATACTATACCACCGGCACTCTCCTTGATGATGGTTCTTACTATACAAATTTCCCATTTTAATATTCGTGATGATGAGGATATATATCTCTGTAATTGTGTATGTTGTTATTGAATGTTTCACCGCCCGAGGCAGCGAGTCTGAACTAACGATTGAATTTTCAAAGTCCAATAACGCAATAATAATAACAATACTATTCGTACTAGTCCTAAATTTCAAAAGGTCTCTTCCGCAATTTATGTTCTTGTCGTTAACAATGCCAAGTATATTCTTCTATTATTTCAACAATGACGAATACAATGTGTGTGCGGAAAAGAAGCGCTTCTATAGGGTGAATGGTTGTATCGTTGATGAACACACTCCTACAAAAAGAGCTCAAATACTCCAATGATTCGCTTCAGAGAGAGAGAAACGTGTGCAGGAAAAGAGGACCAGATACGGAAAGAGTTTTTTTGGTGGTTGTTGTTGTGATGGACGGTTGGTCAAACGCCCTTCACGCTCTTCTTCTCGCTGGAGAACAAATTGTTCAAGCTTGCCTGATTTTGACAAAAAGACGATCAGACTGCACTCAAAGACTTTTTAACTACCTAGTGATTGCACAACGAGTGGACTTTTAAGAGGAATAGGTTGAGAAAATTTTGAAACGAAAAGAACGTGTTGGAGTGTCTTTTTTTTCAAAAATCAACAAGTCTTTGCTAGTAACTCTTCTTCTCATCCAATTTGTAAGTAAATAATTCCTTCGCCAACAACGAAGAAGCGAGTAATCGAACTACTACATATTCTCATCTGGAATGGCAAGGCATGTGATCTAATAGAGCCAGTGCCCATCCTTTTCAGATCGAGTCGAAAAATTGAGAATGATACCTGACATGATTACAGTTTGTCATTGCTTGATTTCGCCAAACTCACCATTTGGAGATTTGTATTGCCGTTTTCTTGAACGATGGTTGTTGGAACGAAACACTCGGGTCGTCGTTAGAAGGTTGCCTTATTTCAAATAATTGGAAATGGAGAATAAGGACGGCTCAAGCATGAATGAAGCGTTTATCTCATTACCATGTGTCGGGGAGTGGTGGCTAAGTAATTCAACCAATGATCCATTCTTCCTTTGCGATTAACAAATTAATTTCAAACTACCGGTAAATGAAACAGATACAAATTTGTTGTTATTTTATATCTCTGGTGTGCACTCTATCTGTTCGTAATGCTTGAGGAAGCTGTGTAACACAATTTGCCTTATCTCTGTTTCATCGCTAGCAAGTGGGAAATTTCTCAACAGCTATTCGACAACAAATTGTTCAGAAGATTGTTTTGTGCAGTGCTTTTCTATTGTTCAACCTGTAGAGTGTAAAGATGTATCGACATGTGCTGTGCTTTTCTACAGTTCCCATGTTGGCACAACTTTACCATACATTCCAAAAAGTATTTTGTATTTTCTACAAATTTAGAAAGATCAACCGGTAATTGTCCTCGTTCTATGATGATTTTAACAAACACAATTCGATGGACACCATGCCATCATACAATTTATTGTATTGTATCTAAACTCTCTCTTGTATATGTACAAATACATTCGTTTTTCAAAATTATATTCTTCTCGGAAGCACATGACCATATTCCGTGGTCCATGTACTGATATTGTTACATGTGTGTGTATGTGAGGTTGAAGGATCCGAATGCACATGTGCATGTAACAATGTGATCCTCTCAATCATGATGCACTCGTTGTTATCCATATCACGATGGTTTACTGTATTGGAGAGGCTATTGCCATTGGTTGGACTGTTTGAATTCCATTCAAAGAAGAAGAACAAGATGCCGAACAAGTTGAGGTCGAGCTTGTACAAGGACTGGATACTTTTTGATTCTTGTCCAGCATGCCACCACCAACATTCGACACGACAATGGAAGGAGGAGGAGGAGGATTTGCAGTTGTTGTTACTTTCGTGATTGGATCTTCATCCTCTCGATTCAATATAAATTCCAAACACATGGGATAGACTTGAGGGAAAATGGGTAAATCTTTGATTTCTTCATAGAATTGAGGCCATCTTTTGATGAGAAGAGCAACAATGAGTGGAAAATAGACAATGAATGAATGAATGAATGAATGAATGAATAACAAAAAAATAGCCTTGTCTTTGACTTACCTTTGTAAACCCATGTCATCCTTCAATTCATAAAATCTTCGTTTCAGAGTGGACAGAGAACATCCAATTTGATTACATGCTTGTGTTTGAGACAAGTGAAGAACCCTCAAAATTTCTTCTTTGGTGATGGAAGCTTGTGCTCGTCGAGTCTTCTTTTGTTCCTCACCATTTCTCGAGACAAAGCTGACAGATGTCTTTTTAATGTCAAAGACAGTGGTGAATTCTTTCAGTTTGGAGTTTGTTTTTCTCTTAGATTGTTTTTCAATGCCATTTGAACTTGTCAAGTTTGTTTTGGATGATGATGATTTACCAAGATTCGACGAGGACAAGGTCGTGGACGAAGTGGTAGAGTTTCTTCTCGAATTCATGGATGAATTGTCTGGAGCATTGATGTCTTGGCATCTGACAGCATGTATCGGTGATGGCGTTGTCATATTCATTCGACCCACAACAGCAACACCACTGTTATTATTGCTGTTATAGTGATGCATCGTCGTGGGTGTATTCATCAGTGATGAGGAAGAGGTTGATGAACACATTGTTTTGGTTTGATACGTTGCTTTTGTCATTTCTTTGCGCGAATATAGGTTGTTTTTTTTGTTGTTTCGGTTCGTTGGTTCGTTTCATTAATTGTTGTTTAACAAGAAGATGCAGAAAGCCAAACACAGGTTGTCTCTCTCAAATAATACACATCTCGAAGTTGCCGGACCGTTGACTTCTTCTGCAACAGCTGACATAAATACGTCAGAGAATTGTGCCCAAAAGGACTGCACTTTTAGAGCCAATTCACCGTTTCAGCGCAGATAATGAGTCTATACAAGTCTGTTGACATCTCTCGAATTGTTGTTGCTCTCTTCAGCCGGGATTCTTTCGTTTGTCAGACAGAAAGGAAGAAAAATTTTGTTCAACTTTGAAAAATTCGCTGTGATTGGATTGTACGAATCGTATTATCCATAGGCATGCATATTTGATACAATTTCGTAAGAAGGGAGATGCGACCATGTATGGAGTAGCTAAGGATGAATGAACCCTAGCGTGTTGTTAAAGAAGAAGAAGAAGAAGGATACTTCTACTGTTGTAGTTGATGTTATTGTTTCAGCATTGGTTGTTTTATGAACTGTTAGCTTCTAGTTGGTCATGTGGAAGAGCTTTGAATTTCATACAACCGTTTCGTTTGCATCATGGAGTGCGTGGCATCTCAAATTTGGACCTCCCAGTACCTGAACAACAAATAAATTAATAAATACCTGCGTAGACGATTTGGAAAAGCCGTTGTCGCTCCAGGCACTACTTTTACTGTTTTGTTAAGGAATATCTCAAAGAGTCAAAAGAGATGGAACAGTTTCATCGCTTCATCAGAACTGGTCATTGATTCTTTTCTGCTCTCAAAGAATCCTGTTCTATTTCAGTCGTTTGTGTCCGCAAGTTTCTCTCCCAATAACGTTATTGTGTTGTTTATTCATTGGTTCAATCCATTTTGTTTACAGTAATGCTTCTTCTTGAGGTTCTTCCTCATTCAAAATAAAAGCCAAACTCATGGGATTCACTTGAGGATAAATCTCCAAGTGTTTCATTTCATAGAGGGATTGAGGCCATCGCATTAATCCAAATTCTTGTTTCAATTCATAAAATCGTCGTTTGAGAGTGGAAAGACTGCATCCAATGAATTTACAAGCCATGGTTTGAGGAAATCTCAAGACACGAAGCATTTCAGCTTTTGAGATCGAGGAAGGCTTCACACGAGGTCTCTTGGAATGAATAAATTCCTCAAACGAAATAAATGTATAGAAATTACCATTGGAATTGGAATTGGGATGACGTGAGGAAGCAGTACTCGGGTGTTGATTCTCGGAATGGGAACTTTCATCCATTAAGAGATTTGAATCAATGAGTAATTGCTTGTTAGGTGTTTTCGCCAATCGAGATGCATTGACCATACCGCTTGAAGTGGGTGAAGAGGAGCATGAAGAAGAAGACGACGACGAAGAGATGGAAGAATGTACAAATGATACAACACTGCTATTGTTGTAAGTGTTTCCTCTCACCCTCGTTCGCTCGCAAAGCCTCGACGTTGTATGGTTTGATCTTGCGAGTATTGAAGTTGAGTATGAAGAAACGGATGATTTGCGGTATGAAGGTCTAATGTTACTGTTTGTGGGGTTCGTGTAATTCGTATTCGGATCGAGAGATGAAAGTGGAGTTTGGGTTTCATTACCCTTTCCAGAGGTTGGCTTTTGATTCAACGAGTTGAAAGAGATTGAACTGTTGGATGATGTTTGGGGTTCAACTGTAGTTGCAACTGTAACAGTGGTGGTGGTGTTGGAGGGAGTTGTTGAAGGGGTGGTTTCTTCATAATATCTGCTGATCTGTATTCGTGGAATGTTGTGGCCGTGCTGCTGAGCTTGTATTTCTCGTAATGGCAAGAAGTGTTGCTGATCGTCGTTGAATTGTTGTTGTTGTTGAGCATAGCAGGCTGCTTGTAAATCCATGTTTAAGGTTCGAGGTTGGTCCAAAAACAGTTGATGACGAGGGAAATGTTCAACGTCATCATGGTGGTTGTCGTGATGGGCAAAATCTTTTTGACTCGTCGTGCACAGGCCAAGAGAAGAATTCTTCACCTTTTCTGTTCTCTGATCTGCAACGTATGATATTGTTGGCTGTGTTTGTTCCAACAGCACCACATAATTATAACTTGAATGGGTTCGTTCATGACGAGGTGATGCTGTATGGATCTGATTTTGGTCCAAAACAGTACATTGCGAAGGAAAAGCCTCGGTACTACTATTGTGTGGACGACCATTGTTGTTGTTGTTATTTCTTTGAACAATGTAGGAGAAGTGGCCATTTAAAGATCTTTGATTTGAATCCATGTTCGTCGTTGGCAGCTTGTAAGACATCTTTCTCGATTTTTGAATTCCATGATAGTGCTCGTGCGGGGTGGTGTTTGGTTTCGAACGAGTAGAGGTCACTCCAAAACTATTGCTACTACCACTACTACTACTTGTCGCTCGTTGAGAATGGCTCATCACAACGGTATCAAAAGAAGGTAGCATTACGTTTGCAGCAGAGGATGGAACCATGATTAGACTCTGTTTGAGTTGTACACAATAACAATCGTGTGATTCTTTTTCTTGTTGTTCTTCGAGCTTCATTGGGAGATCTCAGAGTTGCATTTATCCCTCACCCCATTCGTTACGCCAACTAGTTCAACTACACGGCCAACTACAAGAGCCACAACAGTGAATTTGCCATTCATTTCCTAAATGGAATTTCCTCGTCATCAAAGATATCGTTCAAAGACCTTTGTTGTAAAATAATTTTGC
The DNA here is from genome assembly GCF_003324165.1 of Naegleria lovaniensis. Lineage (NCBI taxonomy): Eukaryota > Heterolobosea > Eutetramitea > Acrasida > Naegleriidae > Naegleria > Naegleria lovaniensis. Next base: position 370,424 of record NW_025407856.1, on the reverse strand, counting down.
ATTTTTGGGCTGAAAGAACTTTAATGTAGAAACGGTCAAATCTTGTGTGCTCGACGAATTCATCTCGACAGTAACAAATTTTTGATCTCTTAACATTGTATTCCTCAAATCAAAGAACGTTTTAGGGCTCTGAGAGGATGTCGTCTAGTACTTGCGGACCATTTTATGATTTTTGAGCTAAAAACTGAAAGTGGAGCTCTATTTCGAAAGACGTACCTGCGAGAAGGAACATCAAGAATTTTCAATGTCGAAAAGAGCAATTCCAATTTAGGCGATTGGAACGTGTTGCACCAATGAGGATAAATACATCTTGTACATTGAAAAATCAATAAGAGAGTGAACCAACCTTTCATACATTTCTCATCTTTCATTACATTAGTCGTGTCATTGTAATTAATGGTTAAATGTAATAAAGATGTGAATGGATTACGCTTGGTACGTCCACGATACAAAAACCATTTTCAATTTAACTTTCCCAAGTCATGACTCGTCATCATCTTCATGAGTTGAACCATTCCATTGCATGCCTACAGTTACTATTATCATGTTGAGTTGTTCCATTATTCCATTCAAAATGATATTGTAATCATTATGTATCAGTGTAATACGCACGCACTACCGTTGTTTTGGAATGATCATTAGCACCCATTAACATGAAACTTTCAAAGAATGATCACAAAAGGTTTAAGGAAAAAAATGAGCACCTCAATGACGCCCGAAATGTGGAAGGCTGCTTGCGGGTTCACGAGAGCTGTTGTCGGCTCATTGAGTGCAGTATCAAGTTTTGGATTTTTGTTATATGTGATTGTTGTGTTTAGGAGGAGATTTTTTAAACTGCCAAACGTGAGATTCTTGACCTATCTTCAGTTGTATATCCTCGGAGCATCGTTGAATCATGTCCTTACGGTATATACGGCTTATTATTCGGATCAAGATTGGGTATGCTTAACGCAAGCATTTATAAATCAGTACGTATTGAAAGCTTCCTTAATCGTTTGAGAAAATTCCATCATTATGCTCGAATAGATACTTTTCCGTTGGTTTTTGTTGCTGGAGTGTTTTGATATCTATTTTCATGTTTGCAACCATTGTTCTGAGACGACTTACAACGAAGAGGTCCATTAGGATATTCGAAATATGTTCTCATGTCTTTACATTCTGCGCTACAGGTTTGCTTTCTGGTTTGCCTTTCATTGGAGACTCGTATGGTAATTCTGGAAAATGGTGCTGGATTAAATCAAAAGACACTGGATTGATTATGACATATGCTGCTTTTTACATACCATTATGGTGTGGAATTTTTGTCATTTTGATTCTCTATTTGGCAGTTCTTGCAAAAGTGTGTATGAACTATCGAAAAGGTAAGCGTATGCGGTTGTGTGCGATGCCATATATCTGTAACAATTTGTCTACTTCCATAGTCAAAAAATTTGAAGAGAAGGAGGACGAACGAAGAAAATCACAAAGAATTAAGGCCTACTCTAAATTATTGGCGTATCCTCTTATGATGATTTTGCTGTACATAATCCCGACAGTCAACCGAGTGACTAGTATATTTGTGACAAATAGTGACTATAATAACGTCATGACTCTCATTCATACAATAATCTCTCCACTTATTGGCTTCTTTAATGTGATAGTTTACTTTCTGAATCCAATGGCAGGAAAAAATATGTTGAATATTTGTAAGATGTGCTGCTTGAAATGTTTCACAAAGGATAGATATACAGAGTACAAGTGGAAAGTTGAAAAAAATAGCGAGAAAAAAAGGGAAGCAATTATTTGAGCTCCTTTGGTAATCTACCTTGGCGAAGAGCTTCCTTATAGTACTCAATTTCTTGTAGAGAAGTAGCCTTGAGTATTGCGTTTTTGATTTTCGAAATATCTTCTGATGAGAGACCACTGACAGGCTTCTTTTCAGTTGTCGCCTCTGCTTTGGTTCCAACATTAGGTGCTTGTTGACCTGTGGGTGCAGTTCCTAGAATATTTTGAGCCTCCGGTGTTGGCTTATCCAACGTTCCAAATACATGTTTGGCTCTTTCTCGTTCAATTTTTCTAACTTTAACAAAATCAATTACCTTGATAGATGGAACAAGAAAAATGATATAAATTCTGTAATTTTCTTTTTTGATCACTAGATTATCAAGTAATGAAATTGTTTTGAGTTTCTTAAACGATTTTAAACCATTCAATTCGTATAGCTCTCGGAAATTATTATTTGTTAGTATGAGTGTTTCCAGGCTCGGAAGGTTCTTCTCTCCGAGTTTCTCATCAATATAATTTAATCTATTGTTGTTAAATAATATAGTATGTAATCTCTTCAGTACTGGAAAATTCTCCATCCTAGAAATTTCATTATCACTCAAATCCAATACATCAAAACTATCCTTTGTCGTACCAAGATTTTCCACAGCTGCTATTTTATTTCCTCGTAAATCCAATTCTCGTTCCTTGATTGGATTAAAGAATTGTGGTGAGGATGCTATAAGTTCGGGTGAAAGTTTGACCATATCGTCAGGAATGAAGTATGTGCGTGATGGCGGCGTTTGTTGTTGATCAATATTTTTTCACTGCCAAATTCGTTTGTTTTTCATTGTTGAACCACCACAATTCTCAAAAAGCTTTGAAGAAATCAAAAGAAGCTCAGGAAACCAAGCTTTGAAGAAATCACTCAAAACGAATTGCTTTTGACTGGCTTTCACAACATCAGCATCCATTCAAAAACATCACGAACGACTTGGAACTTGAATTCAAATAGAATCTTCATTCCAACTCGCAAAAAAATTAATGGTTCGATCTTTGTGAACCACGCACAACAACAAGACCGCCATCAAGCAACATAGAGAGCAGCTGATTTTCGGAATTTCGAGATCTTGCTCCATGAATATTGAATAATTCACTTTTCCTCTGACAACTATTATTACAACGTTTATAACTCCCAATAATTTATTTGCAAAATGAAGCTTTTCAATTTTTGTCCTCATTCTCCGAAACACAATAGTGTACGAAACATGAACAGAACCTCCACAAAATCATTTCAAAAACACATCCTCTCCATTCTATCTTTCCTAATTTTATTTTCCATTTCAAATCTATTTTGCATGACATCCAAGCGAATCATTGAGATACCGTCAACTTTTGGAAAAACAGAAAACGTCACCTCAAGCAAAGCATTCAGATACAACACGTTTGAAGACACAACACTTGCAATTGCAGTGAATTTTAACGCAAATGTTACACCCATTCAAGTGATGGCAGAATCTCTTCCTGTTTCTCTGTATAATTTTTATCTTGTTATCGGAAATCATCCCCCTTCCTTTACATTACTGGGAGTATATCGATTAACAATCCGCAATGTCAACGTTAGTGATGTGCAAAACGACATTACGTTAGATATAACCTTAAGATCTCCATTTGGAATTTTTAATGTCAATCCGAGCACTGTTGGATTTTATAAGCTCAACTCGTATTATTTCTCACCGACCAATTCAAGAGCATTTTATAATTATGCAAATTTCAATACTACAGTTTTGAGTTTTTGCAGGAATACTCGTGTCACTTCATGCGACATTATTTTTGGAGTATTTGGAGTTGAAAAGGATTACACAACAGCATCATTTGGAGCCCTTCAAACTGTGTATGGCCCGAGCTCTTTCAGATATGTCGTTGGCATCTCATATATATATACACAAACCTTAACATTAAGTTTCAAAGGACAGTTTCCATATTCAGAGCCACCAACCTTTAATCTTACCACCTACACTCCCAACAGCACTGCCGAATTACCGTTGAATTATTACATGTTAAAAGCGTTCAACTATGAAACCTCTCATCCTGAGCCAGCTGTTTTTCAACAGACTTGGGACTATTACTTTGGATTGAGCCTATACTTTACAGATTATTCAGGAAAAGAAGTTATCGTGGATGTTTCCAAGCTTGAATGTGCTTGCAAATCATCAACCTCACGGGTTTTCTCAATATATTATGGTGCTATTGTGAATACTCTCAATGGCAAAATTACTTGCAGCGGGAGAGGAACCAAGTCTTGTCGACAACTTGCCATTGTAGCACCACAACCAAATGTTAACACTTTATACGAAGGAGTTTCATACATGGCCACACTTCGTAGAGGTTCCTCGAATTATTACAAATTTTCTGTCCAACCCTATGAAGTAGTCTACATTGAGATTTATGCAATTAGTGGAAATGGATTCTTAAAGCTCAGAAAAGATCACATTCCAACCTCAAGCAATTATGACCTGGAACGAGTGATCACCTATGCGTCCTCATCACAACAGATTGTTGGAAGTGTGAATTACCCACCAACAATGTATTACATTGCCATCTCAAATGAATACTCATCAAGTATGGAATATGTGCTCAAAATACGGACCACCAACTATCAAGATGTTTGGAGCAAGAAGCTGAGCCCACTGATGTTTTTTAGTATCATGTCCATTTTCTTTTGTGTATTGGCAGGATTAATTATTTCTGTGGTGATACGAAGAAATCGAAGACCTCCTCCCAAAGAGTATCATGTGCCAGATATTCAATTGGATACCTTCTCAATGACTCCTCCGAGTAGTAGTAGTACTTCAAATACTACTCAATACTATGAACCACATCACACCATACAGCCCAATGGAGGTGGTACTAATAATAATAATAATGGTTTTATTCCTCTGCGAAATGTGTGAATCCTATGAACTGAACCTTAGAGAACAGAAGAGGATGGCTTCACCAATTATTCAGGAGAAGTGTGAACTTGGTTGTTTTTAGATTTGCGATCTCAAAAAAATTGAGTGTATTGAAATTTTGTGTTTTTAAAAGATGATGATCGAAGCAAATACAAACTATGAAGCATTGGCAACATTCTTTCGAACAGCTCCCGAAGAAATGTTGTGTGAAATTATTTCATTTATTCCATTCCGAGACATGATTCACATGTTTCTTCTCTCAAAACACTATTACGAATTATTGATAAATAGTGAAGTGTTGTTTCACAAATTGTGTCTTGTATTTTGCAAGATCAATGACATACCATTGAGTGTTATTGATCATCAAATGAAATTACTTTTGAAAAACGATGAATTTAATAATAACAAAAATCATAATAATCAAAATAATATTACCAACTTGGAATCAAATATTGAACATCAATCCATTCGAAACTATTTACAAGTTCTCAAACGTATCATTCGAATGCATGGCTATTCGTGGGATACTGAATTCACCTATTACCAAAACTCAACAAAATACTCCACAGTTTATACGTGTGATGAACGAACATTGTGTGTCTTGGAAAAACCCTCTCATGGAGATTTTGTAACTGTGAAAGCAAGAAAATTATTGATTCCAGGTCATGTCTATTCATGGAGATTTGATCTTGAATCTTACAAACCAGAACAAGTTTCCAATGGTTTCAAAGTAATGCTTGGTGTTGAGTCTCTGGATTTCTTTCCATTTGGAGAACAAAGTAGCGGCGATGTCATTGCATGGCAAAGTGCATCCAAAGGTTGTGCATTAATTCTTGGTCCAAAAGAAGTCATTCGAAGTGCATGTTCGGATAAAACAGATGCCACACTAAAACTTCAAACCATGAAGTCTGACGAATATACTGAATTCCAAACAGGTGATTCCATTATTGTGGAATTTGATTTTCGTGTGAAAATTGTGACAGATCCACAAGCAGAAGCATTCCGTGAAAAATATCGAAAGAAATTGAACACAACTTGTCGATTGGAAAAGTATTTCTCTGGGAAGCAGACGATCACTTCTGGAGATGATGCTCGAGGAAAGATTCGATTTTCCTTATTACGAAAAAATCATTTCGATGGAGACAAACCAAAGATTCACAGATTGACAGAGTGGTTGGAATTTGGAGAGTCCCGTTTTGCACCCTACGTGCCAGCATGTAGTGTTAATAAGCATCAAAGTATTTCCATTCATCCCAATTTTTATGATCAATAAAAAGATTGTTCCATCAAGAAGCAATGGTGGTTCTTCTTGTCAGAAGAAATTGTAATTACAAAAATTTGATTTTTGATAATCGTTTTGAAAAAATGGCTGAAAGCGAATCATCATGTGTTTCATCATCAACATCATCATCGGCTGAGAGAAATCAACACGTTCCCATCCTTTCTCTACCAGAAGAAGTACTTGAATTTATCTTCTCCTATCTGGGTATTGTTCCGTTAATGAGAAGCGTTTATCCTTCCTGTAAGAAATTTAACGAAATCGTTAGTGATGGAAAAGCGTACTGGAACTCGGTAGAGTTATTCCCTTGGAATGAAGGCTTTGTGGATGATGACAACTTTAAACTTTATGATTTTGATGATCCAAAGAAGAAACCACGTTCAATTTCATCAAAAGCCTGGATCATGTTGTTTGAAATGATTGTTGCCAAGTTCGGAGATAAATTCCGTGATGTTGGCCTTTTCTTCTCTACTGATGGATTCCCTTGCACACCCGAAGCTTTTGAACTTGTCAGCAAACATTGTTCAAATATTAGATCTCTTAAAGTTGATGCTGTTACTTCTGCCAGAGATGCCATGACTTCTACTTTGGTCAAGGTTATTTCCAACTGTTCTGCCACTCTCCAAGAGTTAACTATCCAAGGAGGTTTTCCAAAGAATGATTTTGTGCAAATTTCACAAATTATTGCTCCAACCATTAAAGCACTCTATATTGAAGAAAAGGAAGAGACCAATAGTTTGAGTTTGAGTGTTAATGGACAAGAAGAAATCATGTACAAAGAAATAGAACACTTGTACTTGGGAAGTATCCGATGTGACAAGGCTCTCTTCAGAAGATGTTTCAAAGAGAGTACCAAGTTAAAGTCCATTGTATTTGATCAATGTTATTTGAATATTGAAGCACTGACAGAGTTTTTGGCAAGCAGCGAAGCCGCAAGCAACATTCAACATTTAGAAATCTTGTACTGCACCCTTGACACAAATGTCATCCCAAGCATGAACATGTGGAGTCGAATTTTTGAAAAGTGTACCAATCTTGTCAACGTTATGGTTTACGCCTGTACTGCTGGAACAGAAAAAGGAAACAATATTGATTTGTGCTTTAGAGATGAGGATATTACTGCATGTATCGATAAGTGTAAAAAGTTGGAAGTGATTGATATCCGTAACTGCAATAATGTGGATGGAAAATTCTTTAAAGAGCTTCCCAAGGCAAAACGACTGGAAACACTCATTGTGGAATCAAAGAATTGGAATTTGTCGAATGTTCTTCCAGAACAAAACTCTCCAGTTTATAGTCGTTCTTTGAAGAATTTATGTATGTACGGAGAGAAGTGTGATAGTTCTTTAGAGAAGCCAATTGCTGACATGTTCCCCAAGCTTGAGTTTGTTCATCTTGACAAATTTGCATAAGTAAATATTAACTCTTCTATTCTCAAGCAGATGTGTGATCTGGCATGTGTCAAGATAAATGAAATTGTTCAAAAATTTAAAGACAATGTCCAACAGAGCGCTCAACAACTATGAATCAAATTTCTTTTTTTTCTTTGGGCAAAACTCATCGCTTTCCAACAGGACCGAGCTGTCCTGCGTATGGAATCTTTTTAACATTTGAAACATGTCACCAGAAAGTTGATCAACTGGAACAGGTAATACGCATGGCTCAAAAAATAAGGACGCAACTTCATGAATCGATTCCATATCGACATCAGAGGCCATTGTGCTTCTGAAAAATAATCGTCCATTTCCGACTTCAAAGTCATTTGGACATTCAATAGGAGGCAGTTCAGCATCTTGATTATCATCTTCCATTAAGCCATCAGAATCTTGTTGTGTTAAAGCATGAAGTTGTGACAGAAAACTGCTTGTACTGATAGCTGTATTCATTGAATGAGTATGGCAAAGAGCATCCCTATGATATTCAATTTTGTGAAGTAGATAATGATCATATTCAGATAGAGTGCTGAAAAATGGCGCTTTACAGCACTCACACGTATAAATATAGTAAGGCTGGTCTGCAACATATAAAACGCTAGAAAATGGTTCCAAGGCCAAGTTCGCATTTGACGCTTTTGGTCTCTTGTTCTTGGATGGTCTCGTCACAAGACTCAATTCTGTACACACTGATTCTTCATCTTGGCAAGGGTCGTAATATTCATTTGAGCATTGAATGGTGATATCTACAAAGGTGTTACTACTATACACTAATTGTTGTTGGTTCACTAGACGTGTTTTAAATCTCTAAACAAGTTCAAAAATAATTGAGTGAGAAGAGGCGATTGTATGGCCATGCAATGACTTACCTTTTTACAATTTTTCAAAATGTGATAATTCTCAGCATCAAAATTCCTAATGTAAGCTGCAATTTCCTCAAAACCCTGTTCTCTTGCAATTTCCTCAGGTGTGGTGTTGTCAATAAGTGGAGAACATCGTAACTGTTTGGTTGCTCCTAATTTCAGCAACCTTCGAACCACTTTAAATTTTCCATTATATGAGGCAATCCAAAGAGCAGTCTGTTGGTTGTGAATTTTCCAGCATATGTTTTTAATTTCGAAAGTACTTACTTGCTATGTAAAATAGATCAATAACAATGATTGAAAATTATTATGAAAACACATACTTTTAACTATAGATATACAATGTCAGTAAAATTTCGAACAATTCTCGAAATTGCGTCAATAACTTACACTCTATTAAATATGGTCAAGATCGAATACTGAACCATACATCAAACACTTACTCCACTGTTGGCAGTATCAATACTTGCTCCATGTTTCACTAAAAACTTTACAATACTGTAATGCCCTTCATTGGCAGCATTGTACAATCCTGATTCATCGTATCTATCTTTTGCATTAATGTCGACTCCTTCTCTAAAAAGCTTGTACATTTGCACAAAATTACCATCCGAACAAGCCTGAACAAACTTCTTGACTTTCTTCTCTCTCACATCGGGATCCCAGTCTTCAAACTTTACACCACTTGTGGCTTTTCTCTTGTGCATTTTCAATCGATTCTCTCGTCGAATAATATTATTGTAGAATCCAGTCTGATTTGGTGTTAATAATACATTACTTGTTGATGATGAAGCCAATAATTGTTGTTGATCCGAGACCACTAGTTGATGATATAAACTTGTTGTCGGTTGATAACTCTGATTATCGTTCATCCGATCAGAGCCTTCATCATCACTCATCCTCTCCATTGGTTGCCACCGTGATATTTGTAACTGTTGTTGCTGTTGCTGTTGCTGTTGCTGTGGTTGGACATGCGTTGGTTTGTCCTCACTGGTTTCGTCCTCTCTCCGATGAGAGAGTTTGCTGTGCTGCATTTTTTGCTTTTTGAAATTCATCCTTATTTGGACAGAGTGCGACTGTTTCATTGTGAACTGTTTATGAAGCTGCTCTCAACGACTTTCACACCCCATAAACTGTTTCTCTCCACAGGTTTAAAAGCTCATAAAGAATTCAAAGAAAGATCTCAACTTGTTGGACTTGCATTTATTCTGCTAATGGAATTCGATGAATAATTTCAAAAGGTGAAACATTATCTTCTCCTCGATTCATGATACAAATTTCCTTCACCATAAAACTCACACTCTTCCAACTATCTTGAAAATCTTTCATAAAATCTTTCAATTTGCCACTTTCAAAAACTCCTACACTTAAATGAGGATTAAAACGACCTTTTCTCACCAATGCATTGCAATAAGGAAATGGTTTCATGACTGCTTGTTGTAATTCTCTTAATTGTTCAATTGCGTATTGATCTGGTTCTAAATGGATGGTTCCCAACCCGTCGTCTGTTAAATGTTGAATCGTGTCAAAGTAATGGAATTGAGACAGGGTGATTTGAAATGATTTGATTTTTGAGAGAATTGGCCTCAGAATGTCGAGTCCTTCGTCATAAAATTCTTTTGGAATGAATGGATAAAGGATACAGATGTGAGGTTGAGGCCATCGTTCAACTGTCATTGAGAAATTATTCAAAATACATGTTCAATTACGAAATTCCAATTGTATGTTCAATATTTCAAATACAATTCAATGGACCTACCGTTTGCATACTTATTTCTAATAGCTTGAATGGGCTCCCAAACCTCTTCGGGAGGAATGATACACAACACTGATTTTGGAGTTTTCAGCGTACTTTCGGAAAGAGAGGTTGGAATGGATTTCGGAACATATCGTTTCACAGAAGATAAATCTAAAATGTTATTTTCGTTGATAGATGCAGAAGCAATTGGTGTCGCTTTTTGCTTCTTCTTATTTGTAGAATGTTGTTTTTTGTTGCTGGAAGACGATCCTGTCATGAATTTGTTTTTTTTCAAAATTTGAGGATCTTTCCAGAAATTGAATTTATGAACGATTCTTTCCAAGTTCACTCTTCAAATTGAAAATGAAATCTGTCAATTTTAACGATAATCTTTAACTTTACTGTTTTTCAAATGATGAATAAGGTATTGTTGTCTCTGTTGAGACCATTGTTCCTATTAATAAATTATAAATTGAATCCAAATAGACTCCACTTGTAACAATTTTTGTAGTGTTCTCGTTCAGAGCTATCAAAAGCTTTTCCGCAATAGTAACAAAATTTGGTGTTGCATTGACTACATTGCATGGAATTACAGCCTCGTGTTTTTTGAATTACGGCTCCACAGGTAGGGCATACTTTAGCGCCTTGGTCTTTCATCCATTCTTTGAATTGTTCGTCTTGTTTAGATTTGTTTCTTGCATCATTTTCCTCACAAGTCAGCCCAGGATGATACTTTTGCACGCATTTGGAGCAGAAGTCCCAACCACAATGAGAGCAATGTACTTTAACAGATGGCATTCGTTTTCTAAAGCTTGGTATTGGGCTTAATAGTTCGCTTCCTCCACCAGTTTGAGAAGATTGTGCTTGAGAAGCATTGCTATTACTAGCAGTTGACACAGATGATGGCTCACCTCCAGTTGGTATCTCTTGCAATGGTAAAGCTTTGTGAGATAACATCTTTGGAGACATGGGCGATGCCATTCCGAGTGATGGTGTTGCTTCAACAATAATTGCGTTTCCACATTTAGGATTAGGGCACCACAGTAAATCCTTCATTCCTCCCAATGCTCTCTTGAGAGAAAATTCTTCGTACTTGGCAAACAAATCGTCGTCTTCGGTGTGAGAGGAGGCGTCATGATCTTGTGAAATTTTGTTCAGCTTTCCTTGATTCAAAATTTGCTTGACTTCCATCACAGATAAATTTCTGTTGCATTCTGGACATTGAATACTGTCTACTTCTCCCTTCTCAATTTTGTCCTTAACGTACTCAAAAATACATGCACTGCAAAATTTGTGTTCACACTCTTCCATGAAAAATACAGTTCCATCTGTTGGTTTTTTGTCTTCATAACAAATGGCACATGTTATAATCGAGGAATCATCATAGTACGATGTTGGAGGTGTTGAGTCAACACTGTCCTCCCCACTCAACTTGAGATAATTTACCACATTCTCCGTTTTCAAAGATGAGCTCATACTCAAACTGAAAATATCGTTGTCAAATGATAATTCTGTATCGTTTGTCAGCTCCTTCTCTTTGCTGGAGGTTGAACTCGTACCACTTGTACCTGATATTGTTGAAAATATTGAATTAAGCATTGAATTGAGAGTATCCAAATTATTGTCTATTGTAGATGGTGAAGCGGACGGCGTCTTATTGATGCTCATTGCAGCCTTCTTTTGTAACTTGCTGGGATGATTTTTCATATATTCCACATTCTTTTCAAGTAGTTCTCTGAGCATTGCATGCTTGACCCATCCGTCGTAAGAGAGCCAACCTTCCTCATTTGTTCCCTCATTGATGCTTCCTTCTATCATTTCTTTGTAAGGATAAAATTCCAAAAAGCATAACGACTTGCGAATTTCTACAAGTTTACACATTTTCTTAATTTGCTCTTCTCCCACCATGTCATGTCTTAGATCCAATTTGATGATGGAACTTTCATTGTTTTGAATGAGAGCATTAATAATCAAGTCACATCCCTGGGGCGTGATACCTGTTTGTGCAAGATTAATGTATGTAAGTGATGTGTTACGTATTAGCATGCCTGCTAAAAATTGAGCACCAATGAATCCAATATCCTTATTGAAACTTAAATCTAGTTCTTTGACAGCAAAGGCGCTATTCGACATTTTCTTGGTTTGCAGCTGAGGTGCCGAGTTCATAAATGCATTCGAAATGTATTGGGCACCTTTCGAAGTGATCTTGTTTCCACTTAGATTCAATCTTCGGACTGATGATCCAACTGACCATGGCGGTAATAATGTCCATGCAATACATTTAACATCTTCATCTCCAAGGCCAAGAGAAACCAAGTCCAGTCGTACCAATGCAATTCCTTTTTTAATGTGCTCTGTGTAAAGATCTAAAATGTATGGAACTGGGTCAATGACAGGATATGGGGTCGTAGAGGATGATGTGGGAACATAGGATTGTGTTTGTCTACACAACGACACATATCTCTCAATGATTCTATATTCAATTCTTCTTTGATGATGTTTTTCGTTTGGTATTTGTTCTAAATCATTGATTGAGAAAACTAACTGATAGGGATCATCCTCGAGAGTAATTTCTACAATTGATATTAATTGAGGACTTGTCGTAGCTACATTAGGATTCGATGGTACCGTTAATTTTGATGAGTTTTGTGAGGTATACATGTTATTCGACTGTTTGCCAACACCGTAATTTGTTGAGGGAGGCTGTAACAATTGTTGTTGATCATTTGCAGGTACAAGTCTAACTTTCACTGATTTAACAATATGAACTGAATTATAGAAATGGTCGTCATATAAATATGGATAAAAGAAAGCCATTTGACTGTATGGATATTGTGAGGTTGGAAACGAGTGTTTTTGATAGCTATTTAGGTCATTAATAGGAACTGGTGGTGGAGGCATTACAAATTGAGGATGTTCTTGCCCGGTGACTGGTGTTCGTCCTGGTTGACCTAAATATCCACCCTTCACTTGACTTGTTGAGGTATTTGTAAGTAATACCCCAACACTACTATTATTTTCTGGCAATGGTTGCTGCTGTTGATATAAAGAATTCCAATGTACGCCATGAGTATTTGATGCCTGTACAGGATTCACCGTTATGTCATATCTTATTGAGGACGGGTTCAATAACGAATAATTGGAGTTATAAGGATAATGATATTGAGGTGGTTGATTGGTTAGAACTACTGAGGAAGCATTGTTTGAAGCCTGTTGTTGTTGAGATTGCTGTACAAAATAAGGACTAGTTGTTGGAATTACAGAACCGGTAGTTGGAGGTGGCACAAGAGGACTTGCAGGATCAATCAACACAAAATCATCCACTATTTTGGTCTTGTTGGGGGTTGCAATTTTTAACGATGGATTTTTGGCTGCTCCATGTTGGTGCTGAACTGATTGATTCAATGTGTTCCGAGAATTATTGTTAGTTGTTGTTGATGATGGATTATAATTATTAACGTTACTGCCACTATTGTAAGACGGTGTGGATGAATAATGTGTGTGCAATGGTGGATGAAAGGAATTGGGTGGAAGAATGGGAGGAGGACTATGTAGTTCATTCTCCGTAAATGATGGATACATGTGCTGCTCTTGCATAGGAGGAAGAACTTTCTTATTACTTGTTGTTGTTACACTATTTACATGATTCGTGATTGCTGTTCCATAGTTGTTATTATCGTTGTAATAACTCGTATTATTTCCATAGTTATAATTGCTAACATTATTTGGTTGAGAAGAACCTCCAACGTTGTTTGTATAGGCTTGTTGATTTGAGTTCAAATTGTAGGGTACGGATGAATTCGTCGATCCCGAGACCAGAATGCTTGATGGTTGTTGGAGGGGTGATGTACCCGAAGGGAATGCCATCGTATATTGCAACCTTTTCACCTTGACCTCATCACCGGGAATGAAATCGCAATAGAGTTGTACTTGCTGTTGTTGTTGCTGCTGTGATGAAGTGAGTATCGGAGAGACTCGTCCACCTACAGAATTATTATTCGTTAATGCATTGCCTCCATTGTTATATCCATTCCCATTTGTTGTTGTTGGTATTGGTGATACTGATGGCTGTACAACTGGGCTGTTTCCCATATTTCTCTATTTCTCTCAGTAATAACAATATTTAAACACAATTTCCGAAATCCTTCTCTCGTGAGTGCTTCCAACAGCGAGAATCAAAATTTTTTTTTGATGAATGCGATTTGGAAGGTAGCCCTTTTGTGGCGACTTCCAATTTCAAGGTTTTAGAATGATAATAACGTGACGCCATGCATGAAGAAAGGTTTGCAAGCAAAACATTAGGAAGAAATGTATTTGACCCATTTTCATAAATACTTCGAAGTATTTGGCCTGCAAATTTTTCCCGCGCTTTTTGTCACTCTTAATTTCTCAAAGTCTTTCGAAAAGAAAAAAATGAGCCGAAAGATTAAATCATGAATTCCTGAACTACACATGATCGTACCATTGCCGAGAAAATATGATTGCTAATATTAATTGGTCGGATTTTATTCGGAATTAAATGGTTTCTCTCTAGAGAGCATCCATCAGGAATTTTCAAATATTTTCTTGTTGCAGAATGGATGCCATTTAAATCTACCAATAATGGAAATTTTGATAAATAGTAATTCAACAAAATAATTCTATCTGATCCCATTAAACAGCCTAAAGATCTCAACACCACTGGAAATAATACAAATTTAAATACTTTGCTTCAACTAGTCTTTGCATATCATCCATTCCTAACACAACAACCAATGAAAAAATGGGAATTCTGCCTAGCGTAGAAAGGAAGCTTCTGCAACACTCAGAATGTGTCGGAAAATGGATAGAAGTTTCAGAACAACAACAACATGAACCTGCATCATCGCTATCGCAAAGCAAGTACAAAGTTTTTAATTTGGATTTAGAACAGGAATGTTGCTTTTCGCGTTGTCAATGTTGTGATGAGAGTGTGAGCGTAGGAGACAGTCACTGTCATCAGCCACAACCTAATTCTCGCCATCACTTATGTGAGATCAAAGTCGTTCCAAGTATTCACACCCTTCTCATGAACAGCACGCCCCAACAACAAATTAAGGCAGATTTTAAATTTACACCTGCAAATCCACGAACTGGTGGACCCTCTTCATGCAATGAGCAAAATTTATCCTCTTCATCAGATTGGTGCGGAAACAACATTATACCTCCTCAATCGCTGCCGCTTGGCATTCATCTACACAAAGCAGTGTATTTAAACTCTCGAATTTATGCTTTTGGAGGAAGCACCAGAAAGGAATTGAACTCAAACTGTTTTCTAGAATATGATGTTGAAAGTGAAAAATGGAAACGACTGTCAACCCTAATATCGACACCACATGTCGATGAAAATTCAAATCCTGCTTCCTCAAGTAGCAGCAATTTGAATCCACCTAATGCTAATATTGAAAACTCAAACGACTTGACGCAGTCTTCAAATGGTCACAATACCATGCATACTCCACAAAGAGCAATTCCCATGTATGTTAATCCATGTTTTTACCACTCAGTGTGTGTTTGCAAAAAGAGAAGAAAAATCTATGTATTTGGAGGAAGAACAAACTCCGTGGTCACTTCTAATAATTTATATGAATTTGATGTTGACAAGCAACAATGGAATGTTTTGACACCAATACGAAATAATTCAAAACAAGAAAAACTTCCAAAGCGAGAGGGTCATTCAGCATTTGTTAGAGGTGATTTTTTGTACATTGTTGCTGGATATGAATATAACACGGACCAATATTCTAACGAAATTATTGAAATCAATTTGGAAAGCAATACATGGCGCTATCTCTCTGAGGATTACTCGAACATTGTTAAACGAGGTGGTAGAATCACAAAAAGCACCAACAAGTATCATTCGAATGACAGCGATGAAGAGGATTTTGATGAACATGACACATCCACGCTCTTCACAAAGGTTGCCTATCATTGTTCAGAATATTGTGAGTCCAGAGATGAACTCTTAATTTATGGAGGAAAAACAAGAGAGAAGCCTTTTGGTCCACTTTCCAACAATCTTTACGTCTATTCATTTAAAAGAAAGGAATGGACCTTGTACAAAGCTCCTTGCTTATTGAGAAGAAATCACTTTGAGAAAGATGGTCACGACAACACTCTAAATGCATATCTTACCTACGACGATCATCGACAATTTATCATGTCTTATAACAAATCTAGTACACTAGTAGATGATCGATATTTTGTGATATGTAACGGTCTAATTAATGATCATTTTGATCGAAGACATTATATTGATGAAATGATAATTATTGACATTTACAGCAACAGCTGGTACAAGGTATCAGATGGATTGGCATTGTCGATACCATTTGACTCATGCCTGGTTTATTGTGACAATTACAATAGAGTATATTCGATTGGTGGATACAATCCTTGTGGTGAAAAGCCTCATCTGCCAAACGTCACAAAACTAGAGTACAAAATTACAAATTGTGACTTCTTGAAAAATTATGTTTCTAAAATTTCTGACACTTCATTTCCAATTCCATTCGTCACTGTGACATCAATAGACCGTAGGCAAAGCGTTCAAATAAGCCGAATAATAGCCATGAGGTTATTTGGAGAAGAGTTTGGTAACATTAGTTATGACAAATCCATGATCCTTGAAACTCCGTTTGATGAATCGCAACTGTCTGACATCGTTGATTATTTACATGGCTTGGACATTGAATTTCGTGATGTGAATGAAATTATCGAACTGTTAGAAAAGACTATCAAATTCCCAGCTTTGGGATCCACTCTTGATTCATATCTAATACGAAGATTAGAGACTGGGCTCGTCAATGAAAAGAATGTAGTGAATATTCTCAAATCTTGTCAACATTTAGGTAGAGTAGAAATGATATGCCTGTCATTCCTGAAACGAAACGGTATGAAAGTTCCAATCAACGATTGTTCAGAACTTCCAAAAACCATCTTGACAAAACTTGAGCAGTTCAAGCAAGTTAAACATGGTTCACCTCAAACCACGCTTTCATCAAACGGTCCCTCAAATATTAATTCCTTGAAAAATATCAACCATACGTCCTCGACCAATCACTCCTATCGACTCTATTTGGCTGACCCCATAACAACGTTGTTAAGTTTTCTTCGCACTCTACGTAAAGATTTAGATGCTTCACAAAGAACAGGAGATTTAACTCTCATCATACACGATCAAGAGAAGGACAGAATGAAAAGTATCACTCTCGACTCTGCCATTGCTCTCATGACATCCAAGTTCTTTGAGAGAATGCTTTCTGCAGATTTTAAAGAAAGAGGACAAAATTGCATTGAACTCCAAAATCCAGTCACACTGAATGAAAATGATTTGATTAATTTGGTAGACCTTTTATATTTGACACCACCGTCGAGAATTGATCCCTGGATGAATAAGAAAACCAAATTGAATTACATTTATAGAATTGCTGATTTTTATTGCTTGGATATTATTACATGTATTTTGGAAGATAAATTCATGTCTGATTGATTCGACATCCACTTTTCAATAGCAATTTGAAATATTTATCATTAGAACTACATGAATTTTTAGAGCTCGAACACTTCTTTGTGGATGTGAAACTTCACACCAGTGGATTTTGAGGCATTTCTAGCTCCATTATTCACATCGACAATCATTTCATGAGGTCCACACACAACCACAGCCGCATACTTGTCACTAAATGAATCCACACTCGACAAGACACTATTTTCCAAAATCTTTTCAAAGTTTGGTCTCTCTCCAAAGTGCATTCTCGCATCTGTTTGACCATTGACAGCAGCTGCATTAAATTGTTCCTGTCTTGTAAAATAGAAACTCTGCTTCACATTTTCTTTCTGATTCAAGAGCGCTGGAAAATGTTGTAACAAGGCATTGTTTTGCATGGTCCACACCAAATACACATTCTGATTGGTTCCCTTATTGGCCATCAATTCCGAATAAATAGCATGAATGGGTGTAATTCCAATACCTCCTGCAACGAGTATGACTGTTGAGTACGAAGGTAAATGCACGGAGAGTTTACCGTACGGACCTTCGACACGAGCCATCAATTCACCAGAGGAGTGATACTTTTCTTGAGCGACTTTGGCCAATGATTGTGTCCATCCATGTCCCAAATTTTTCACATGACATGTGAATTCCACTGTCGAATCCAATTTTGTAAAACTACTCACAGTGAATGGATGGGCTTGGAATGCATTCACTCTTGGTATATAGACATAGACAAATTTACCCATTCCCAAACTCTCTCGATCCAAAGACCAAAATGCAAACTGTGGCTTTTCAAACACACACGTCGTTACTTGAGTTTCTTCATTGTATTCCAAACGAGCAATTCGAGCAGGAACCAAATAACCTAACACCATTCTCAATGCATGATCCACAACGAGCAAGAACAAGGAAATGGATAAAATTGGTAACGTTCGAGTCCATCCATTGGCATGCAAGGAAATCATCACTAATAGAGTTGGAACAAAGATGTAATGTACTGCCTTGAATAATTCCCATAATTTTCTTCGAATCGTTTGAAACGAGAAGATGATTAAAATCAATAAAGAGAACCAAGCAATGGGTCCAAAGAGAACAAAATCAGGAGAGTCCACACTCACTAAATCCAATAAATTATTATCATTGGCTCTCGAAACAACCATCAAAATACCATGACTGGTGGCCAATAAGAAACTCAATCGTGCTTGCCATTTATGGAATTTCACAGCTCGTTCAAATGAAATTCCAAACACATGAATAAAAACAGAATAACGAGTTATAGGTAATAAAGTTGTTGCTAAACTGAAAATCAAAGCGTAGGCCAATCCTTTTGCTACTTGTGAAGAAGTTGCATTAAAGTAACCATATAAAAACCATGTCGTGGCCAAACACAAATGACACAAAACTAAAAACACCTCACCCAATGTCAAATCCAAAATTGAATTGAACATGGAGCCTAACCATCGATTTCTGATTAATTTCAATAACCTCTTATGGAAAACCAAATCAATAAAAAAATTCTTTTCTTTCATGGAAAAGATGGAATACGATAAACCAAAACAAATCATGACCAAAGCCACACTTCCAGTAGCAATCAAATGAAATTGCAACACTGGTTCAGGATATAAATTCAATTCACCCACATGTGTCACTAAATTCACCTCAAAATCTCCATGATAGGTATGTTTCTGTGTAATGTCTTGAGTGTGAACATTGAACGCCCAACTAATGGCAATGGTTTTGTTTTTCACAACATGATCCGAATGAACATCTCCAGTATCAATGAGTCGAGTGAATTTTAAAGTAGTGACTCCTTGAGAGTTGAGACTTCCTGCTCGTTGCAAAATGTTATCGACACCTCCGAATAAGGAATCGTTTTTGGGAATGGATTTTCCAGGAAGCCAAAAATCGTAAATCATGGGTTGAGAGTTTTCCTGATCGAAGAAACCAATGAAACAATCTGCTTGTTTCATACCAATTCCGTCTTGGAAATCGAGACCGAGAGCGAGCCATCCACGTGTTTGAGCTTGAATGGCAAATTCAATCACATCTGTGGATTGAATGACACCAGGAGTTTGAGTGTGAAATTTCCAGAAGAGTTTGTATTGGGGAGTTCGAACTGAGCTTGGATATTCATTGGGAGAGATGATGGGAGAGTTCATGTCAGCATGAACAAGTAATGTGGAATAGAATACGATCGTGAGTGCTAGAATGACATTTGACATTCTGTAGGCTGGAGCTGTCAGCAGCATGACTAGAAAAAACCAAGTTCTTTAATTGTGAAAAGGTTGATTATGTACAGATGTGGACACTCGAGAGAGAGTTATTGAATACTGAGGATACTAGAGCCAAGTGGTTTGTTTTTTTGTGGTTGGAATTTCACAGAATGCATTTCGTTTGTGAACAATAAATACTCTGACAATTTTTTCCATACGGAGTTTTTACTCCGGTGGAAGGATTCCCATGCGGAAATGCTTACGGATTGCTGTTGGGTGCTGAAGATAGGTTCAACATGATTTCTTGTAACTTTTCTTGCATTCGGCTTATGGCTTGTGCGTTACTAGAAGTTAATCTCATTAATTCTTGGATTTGATCTTGTTGTTGACGGAGCGAATCCTCCAAAGTCCTTAACAAATTTTCTGGACTTGTCATTGATGTCGAATCTTGTATGGGAGATGAATGATTTACAGGATACAACAAGTTGGTCGACGTTTCTCCTTGTTGTGGATGTCTAGGGTAGTGTTGTGGCTTTGTAGCAAATCCACTTGTTTGTTGTTGATGAATACTCCGGATGGGATGCTGAGTAGTTACCAAACTAGTTCCATTTGGACTTGTAGTGGTCCTTACACCACCTCCTCCTTGCTTTGGCGTCGTTGACGGTGCAGAATACTCCATACTCGACGATGATGACGACGCTCCGTTAGTCATTTGAGGAGAAAATATTTCTCTGAGTGGAGGAAGTGTATGACTCTCTGGTTTAAGGTTGCTACTACTTGGAAGTACAAGTTGTGGACTCTCCATGGAGGAGGATGCCTGGGTGCGACCAGGGCTTCCCATCACATCAAAACTGGAAGCAGTGTGAGGGTTCTGAATACTCGTTGTAAATCTTTGAGGTTGAGGACTTGAGAAGGCCAAGCTTGATTGTCGAGAGTGAGATGCACTGTTAGGAGAGATGACATTCTGTGGAGGTTGAGGTGATGACACAAGTGGAGACATGATTGAGCGAGAAATTGGAGTTGGTTTGATCTTTTTAAGTGATGGCTCCATCGAAGAAGGAGTGCTTGAAGTAAATGTCGCAGAGCCAGAACCATTGGAAGAATGAGCATGATGATGCATGGCTGCCATATTCTTTCTGAATGCTTGTTGGTTGGATCGTGCTCTCTTTTTCGTGGTCTCATCCTTAAGCATTTGGTCCCTAGATCGAGATCGAATCCAAAACTTGTCACTCACTGCCACTAACTTGTTATTCGAGTCATAAATTTCAATAAAACCAACCCTAGATGAGCTACTACCCTTCTTTGTATTGAGAGAGGGAGGGATGTCAATCTTTGCTTGATACAGTCTCTTTTTCTTCTCCTTATTCGTTGATGAATCAATGTATGGAGTGAGAGGCTTGAAAAAGCAACTACACACGGGTTGACCATGGGCCGAGCCATTGTCCAATCTCAGAAACATTTCACAATCTCCCAAATCCACACCAGTGACAAAGAGAACATCCTTAATCGAAACGTTGAACTTGGTATTTGGTGGGTTCTTTGTCTTGGTATTCAATCTGAAATCGGGATGGCAAGTGAATTCAGCCTGATAATCATTCGATCCATTCACAAAAGTAAGGGAAGGTCTTAAGCTAGCATCAGAGCCTGAGGGTGGCGACGAAACCGAAGAACTGGTTGTTAAACTGCCATTCGTATTTGGTGAGGTACTTGTGTTAGATTCATTACTCATACTAGTTGTTGTTTTGATTGGAACACTCGTTCCCATAGATTGATCCTTCGATGGGCCAGCATTTGAAAGTGGTGATGACGACGATCTCGTTGAGTATGATCGAGTATAAGCATTGGGCTGAAAGGTATTCGTACTACCGCTCGATGTCGTAGTATCTTTTGGTGATGAATCATTGGGAAATGTCGATGATGAATTGGTAACGTTCGTGTCGCTCGTGGTCATTATGCTCATGTAATTGGGTGGTAGTTGTTGGCTCGTTTGAATTGAGGAAGTTGCGTTGCCTGAAGGAGAGGATGGTTGTGCGAGCAATGACGATGAAGAAGAAGGTGGTTGTTGCGCAACAACAGGAATGATATAACCGCCGCTACTATCACTGCCTTTCGTTTGAGGTAATTGTGAAGACATGGGTTGAATCATGCTGAACGATCTTTTGGTGTTTTTGTTGTGTTTGGAAAAGGTTGCTGTTGTTGTGAAAGTGTGCTCGTCTTGCGCAGTTGGTTGATGATACATGTGTGTATGAGCGAGAGAGTATGAAGAGTCTTGATATCCACTTGAATGTTCGTCTGCACATGAACCGCGTTAACGTCGAATCAGGGGAATATCGATGTTTGGGTTGAACTTGGCTTGTGAGGTCTTTTCCAATACAATGGATGTTATTGATTCAATGATAAAGCTGTATTTAAGATATGTTTGGGAATACGATGAAACATTGTCTCTCCATGAGGATTACCTATAAAGTGATTCATGGAAGTAATTTTAAATAATTTCCTTGTGTGCTATGCATCTTTTTTGTACATTTTCCATGTAAATTATAAGGATGTCGCATGAAATATCACTCAATGCATTAATTTAAGCCTATGTTTGTGTGATACAACTTTGTTCAATATTTCTAAAAGGAATAAGGAATAAAAGAATATCATGGTTTGGGTTGAACAAGAAAGGCACCAAATAGGCTGAATGGAAATTGGAATTAATATTTTCCCTTTAGTTAATAGGACAAAAAAAGGTAATTTGATATAAACGATGTAGTTTGGAAATAGTCCCTTTCATGATCATGGTCATCATCATTTGGGATTGATATCACATATTCGAGTGTTGGGTTGCCAATCTTCGACATTTCAACACAATCCCTAAAAAGTTGCAATTACTTTCGGGAAATGTATACAAAGATTCTGTTTGCTCTCATTATCTTCTCCAATAGTGTTGGATATTTCCATCATCAGACAAAAGTGAGAGCATGTTGTGGTTCCGAAATTGAAAGAAGCTGATCTTTCGAGCATTTGTTTTTTTCAAACATTCATTGTAAACGATAAGCTTTGGTTGAGTAAAAATTTTTGAAAAAATCGTTTGAAAAAAATACGCCAAAAGTACGTTATCGATTCTCTCTCTGATCGTATTGACTCTTGCTATTATTTCTTTTCAAATTCACTCTTCCTATCATAATCACAACATAGATCCTCACAGAATGAGCTTGACCAGTAACGCAAAATCCACAGTGTTGGACCCAACTCCAAACGACATTCAAATGTTCTTGGCTTGTGAATGCCACAAGGGTACCAAGAATATGGAAACTGATATGCAAAAGTATGTCCACACCAGAAGCCAAAAGGATGGTGTCCACATCATCAACGTTGCTAAGACTTGGGAAAAGTTGCTCTTGGCTGCTCGTATCCTTGTTACTATTGAAAATCCAAAGGATATCTGTGCCATCTCCACCAAGCAATTCGGTCATAGAGCTGTCCTCAAGTTTGCTCACTACACTGGTGCCAACTACATTGCTGGTAAATTCACTCCAGGTACATTCACCAATCAAGTCCAATCTAACTTCATGGAACCAAGAGTGTTGATTGTCTCTGACCCAAGAGCTGATCATCAAGCCATCAAGGAAGCTTCAATGGCTAACATTCCAGTCATTGCTTTCGCTGATACTGATTCTCCACTCAAGTTTGTGGATGTTGCTATCCCTGTTAACAACAAGGGTAAGAACAGCATTGCTTTGATGTTCTGGATGTTGGCTAGAGAAATTTTGAGATTAAAGGGTGTTGTCTCCAGAAAGAAGGTTTGGGACGTTAAGCCAGACTTGTTCTTGCACAGAGATTTGGATGAAAAGAAGGAAGAAAAGGAACAAAAGGAAACCCAAGAATCCAAGGTACAAGCTGTTGTTGCTACTGAAGGTGCTGAGGAAGCTGAGGAATATGAAGCAGGTGCTGTTGCTGGAGAATG
The DNA here is from genome assembly GCF_003324165.1 of Naegleria lovaniensis. Taxonomy (NCBI): domain Eukaryota; phylum Heterolobosea; class Eutetramitea; order Acrasida; family Naegleriidae; genus Naegleria; species Naegleria lovaniensis. The sequence continues at coordinate 346,736 of NW_025407856.1, read as the reverse complement.
GGGAAATGAACAATAAGTCCATCATTTCCGAATTGTGCTGACACTATTAAATAAATAAACCAAAAAATTATTATTTCGACACTGTTCTTAATTGCTGATCACCTTACTGTGACAACCTGTCACGCACTATGACAACCTGTCACGCACTATGACGACTCATTGTAAAATTACGAGATAATATAAAAACACAATGTACAGATTTGGTTTCTTTCTCTCTTTGTAGTTCAATAAGTGCTGGCCATCATCCTCACTGGCTGTGTGGACATGAACACTTTTCAATCAAAAAATTCTCCATTTGTTGCAGCTTAATTCACAACACACGATTATTTATCTTTAGAATTTGATCCGATCAAACTTGGTTTGAATTTCATCATCTTGTTTCATTGTCCATAGCAATAATAATAATCATAATAATTGAACAACCTTGTTTGTGGTGTACACATCCTGACTAACACTTCTTCTTCTCATTCATTCATACAAGTAGCCTTGCAACAACAACAACATCCTTTCAAAAAACGACCATCATCAACGACAACATGATCCAAACCAAAACTACAACCATCACCACTCGTACCATTGATGCAGGTACTGATCATCCCTCCACAACAACCACAGCTACCACTTCGGGAACCACCAAAACCAGTACAACAACCAAATGTACCTACGGAAAGACAGATAGCCTTCCCAAATTCCTCAAACATGCTGCTATCGGAACCATTGCTTTGGCTCTCTCTCGTATTGCCTTGTATGCTCCTTTCAGTGTTCAAAAGACTTTGATTGCGATCAGTGATACTCCAGAACGTGAGGATGAAGAAGCCTCCAATTCTCCTACTTGCCAAGCTCGTCTCTTGCAATACTTTGAGAAACCACTCCTGATTAAGCTTACTTTATATCAATTGGGTCATATTGCCGTTACAGCCTTACTCAACAAACAAAAGTGGGTTCCCTTCTCTCAATACAAACCATTGGAACATGCCGTTGTATCTGCCTCAACATTCCCTCTGTATTATATATTGTTGGATCAGGAGTCAAGATTGGCCGTTCGTCGTGGTCGTACTCTCAACACCATTCAACCTGAAAATAAGGACGCAGAGAATACCTTGTATTGGCAAGGATTTGCATTGCATGTTCTACAATCCTTCTTGGTTCATGCCATTGGAGTCAAAGTGACTAGCATGCTCTCCAATACGGACACACTCCGTAATGTGAGTGATGAAGGAGTGGTGAACACAGATTGTTCAGATGCAAGAGCAAGAGGAGTCTTGATTGAAAGTGTGGGCATGTTGATTGGACGTTTGTTGTGTTTACCTGTGGAAATTTGTGCCAAACAATTTCTGTTACGAAGTAAGCCAAAGAAAGATTCGTACGTTTCAGTGTTGGCCAAGTCTGCCTTGTTGACCATTCCACAAGTGGCAACAACATTGGTCGAATATTGGGTGTATCGTGCCTTGAATAGATTGTCTAACTAAAGAGCTCTATGTGTGAAAAAACAAAGAATTTAAAATTATTGTGAGTGTACGAGTTGAAATGTATTGTGGTCTGATGATACCATGGTTAGTAGAGACTGTGGTAGTCTTTTCTAACGCTTAATTATTTATTATAATTTTAAGGTTATTTTGAGTGAATAAAAAGGTGTTTTTAACAGAACAAGTTTTCGTGTTGGTTATTCAAGTCTGCTTCATTCTCGAATGTCGCAACAGAAAGTGAACACAAACCACTACCAATAAGCAGTTGTCACTGAACTCACCATGACAGGATAACCAATTGGAATGTCCATGCTCGAGTTACAAATATTTCTCAAAGTGTGTGACATGTTTTGAATAGAAGCTCTCTCAGGTTGTTCCACTCCCAAATACACCAATTCATGTTGCTGAGAGGCCCATAAACCTCTCACACCTTCCTTGTTCAACTTGACAATACTAAACTCAATTTCTCTCATTTCCAACATTAAAATAAAGTAATCAATCGCTCCCTTATCCAGCACCTTCTTTCTCAGAGAGAACAATTCCGATTGATCGGCCATAATACTTTCTCTCCACTTTGGATCTCCTTCATGAGCAATTACTAAATCCTTATAATCGTCCTTAATGAGATTACAAAACACTTCAGGAGCATCGACTTCTTCTGCAGCAAATCTTGCTTGATAGAGACGAAGAGCCATACAAATGGCAGGTTTGATACAATGATCTAAAATGCTAATATCATTAAATACCCATTCATCATTCGTACTGGTAATTCTATAATCTCCAACAAAGAGAGTGTGAACTTTTTGAATAAATGTTCGAAGACTGTGTGCTGAAGTCGTTCCATCATGAGATGCGAGAGCTCTTCGTGCTGTCAAACTTGCCAAGAAACAAAGTTTTCGAATTCGTTCTACTTGTTCTTCATTGTAGTTCAAGCCATTTCGAGATTTCTTTCGATCCTCAATGAAATAATTCATAAAGTCATGGTGTTTTTCAATAAATTTCGTGTAGGAAACTCCACCCATTCCAGACGCATCAAAATCAATATCGAATTTGGAGGTAAATAATGGATCAAAATCCATCTTTTTCTGGTTTCCAATCTTGTCAATATGTGGACAAAATGAATGATCGGCTTGAATCCAACGATCCAATTGATCTGATTGAATGACATAATACAGCACCGATCGTACATAGAGTGTAACAACTGCTTTTCTTTCATCATTGGAGCTCATCAAGTTATCAACCTTATTTTCCAACATGTTGTATGTTTTGAGTTTGATTCCAGTTTGAACCACTTCCCAACTGTGCCATCTCAGCGTGATAATATCCTTAATGGAAAGAAGTTCTAATTTTGGTGCATAGGGAGAACATCCATCTTCACACCATGCATCAAACATGGCCTCTTCATCTCTGTTAATTCGACTCAATAAATTACGTTGTTCTTCTTCTTGACAAATTGTTCCTTTAAATTCAAGACCACGAATTTGGAAAGAGAAGACACCATTTCCAACCTCAATAATGTGAACAATTGCTGTCAAGTTGTCATTGATAAATATAAAAATGTCTCCTTGTTGAATTGGTCCAACTTGACCTTTTCTGATAATTTCAGGGAATCTCTCTCTTAATGCGTTCACTAAATGCTCATAGAAAATTGAGTTCAAATTATCAACTGTGTGTTGATCGAGTCCTCCACCTTCCAATGTTTGTCCTAAGGTTTGATTGGTGACATCTTTTCGACTCGTTCGATAATCTTTTTCAAAGAATTTTGCAGCTCTACTGTATCCTAAAAACCATAAAGCACCTCCAATGAGAGGATACATGGGTGCATTGGAAATGACTGAATAGATGAGTTGCACAAAGAAAAATTGAGAAAATGGAATTCCTAATGGTTGCATGATAATATAAAGACCAGAGGACCATGAAAGTGGAGTGCTGTAAATGCAAATAAATTGTAACTTGCGTCCAATTTCGGCCATTTTAGGCATTATGTATGTGAAAACGAAAAAGTCAACCAATAAACCTTCAGAAATATTAAAAGCATCCACGTGTGAAATAATCACACTGAAAAATAAAGCTGAGGTCAACCGGGTAGGATCTGAGAATGTACATCTCATTAATTTCACAGCACAAATGGAGGCAATGGTCAGTGCTACTCCAGCATGACACTTGGTTTGTAAATGGAAAACAGTCGAAGAAATGCTTGAAAGAATAATCACCACATAGAACACATGTTCTGTCCACTGTAGAATGTAAAATACAAGTTCGTACCAAATCCATTTCTGTTTTCCTAAAAACTTGACGGAGGGTTGATTCTTTGAAAGGAGAGGATATCTAAAGATTGTGAATGGATGATGCTTTGAGAGATGAGGATAGATATAATAACATAAAATTCCAATAAAGACATTCAAAGCTGTCAACACATATAAGAGGTAGGGATTTCCTCTTTGGAATGCATCCCACAGTTGTGGGACGAATGCTACAATAAACAAGACTACTGCAATTGCCAAATCTTTGACAATTCTTAAAATTGGATTCACATTTGAAATGTTCAACTCCAATTCCTTATTTTTTCGTTCTCTAATTTCATCCTTTGTTTTTTGTTGCTTGCGAATCTTTGAAGGAATATAATTATCCCAATATAGAGCGAACACGTCTTCAAAAATTGAGGTATAGAATCGATGATTTGATGGCATTCTGCTCAAAATGTAACAACCTGACACGAGAACACCACTGTAAAATGCAGAGTAGTAATCAGATGTCCATGTCAAATTGAGAGCACTGGTGTATCCAACACCAATAAGAATGCCAACTGTCACAAGAGAGGAAAATAATTGAAATAGGAGACCGTATAGAGAGATGGATCCACTTCCTCCAAACATGTGCATGTGAATTTGTTCACAAAAAACAAATATAAATGACATGGGTTGAGGTAAAACACCAAATAGGAAAATAATTGGGAAACACATGATGATAAATGTTGCAATATCCTTGACGGAGAGAAAAATTAATCCAAAATTAATATTGAGACCATAGATCACCACACTGTTGTTGTGAAATGCCGTTCATATGAATTTCATCAAAATTCATATTTTTCATAGCATGAAAAAGTTTCGAAATGGTTCGTCATCACCCATAAGCCACACGTTTCATGAAAAATTCCAACAAAAACAAACTACTTACAATGGGTCTGAAACTCTCGAAATGGCATGACAAATCAGGGCAATAGTTCCAAAAAACAAGACATAAAACGATCGAGTGTAATTACTTCCTCGTGAGAAATGGAATGGAGAATTGGCCTCAGGTTTTGGACTCTTAATCAAAGAAAAGTGAGATTGAGCAATTGCTAAAATCATAAAAACAATACTGGCCCAATTTCTGTCTAATAATGCAGTCAATCGAAGGCCCATCCAAGCCACACCAAAAGCAATTAAAGGAACTGCTAAAACCTCCACTCGTGGATTGTGATCTCTATCAAACAGGTATTCCAATGTTCTTCTGTCGAAAAATACATGATAGGACTTTCCAAAGATAGAAATTTTGTAATCTGAGCTAGTATCTTTTTGTTGTGAAGAAGAAGCGGTAGCAGCAGGTATTCTTGATAAATGTTGTGGAGGTGTGATTGAAGTTCTGGATGCACCTTCTCCATTTTCAGCAGTATTTGCCACAGGAGTCGAAGTAGGTGAAGTAGCTCTCGAATTCTTTTTCTTTTCTCTCATTAATCGTTCATACTCTTCCAATGTGACAGACATTTCATACGATTGAATATCTCCAAATTCATCCACAAATTCGAATACAAATGTTCTCATTTCTGGAATTTTAGGTGAAGCATTAGCCTCATGTCCCGAAGAAGAAGATGGCTCTTGATCCTGTTGAGAATGACTATTACTACTGCCATTATTTGTGGGTAGTGTTTCTGTCTCGCCAGACACAGTGGTTTCATGTGCCGCTCTTGTTGTTGTGGTGGTAGTGGTGTGATGAACATGAACTGGAATGTTAGTTCCAGACGAGGAAGATGATGATTTACTCGAAGAAGATTCATCCTCATGATCATCGGAAGGTCCATCTAATTGTGGAACAATTCCGACTACGACTTGAGGAGAGGATGAATTTTGTTGTTGTTGTTCTCGCGTTGTGGAGTTATTGTTGGATGATGAGAGAGTATTATTCTCTTGAGAGTCCACAATGCTGATGGAAATGTTCTGAATATCCTCTGTTTGAGGCTGTTGTTGTTGTTGTTCTTCACTAGATGAGGCTATCGCTGTGGTAGTAGGTCCATTGGTCGTTGAATTCTTGTTTTCATAGGATATAGGCTTTTCTTCTACTTCCTCAATGGTAATTGTATTTGCATGATTATTGAGATGGTCATCATTCCGAGGAGGGTCTGTGGTTGTTGGGTTGTTATTGTTGTCATTGGAATGAATATTGTTTACAGTAGAGGTCGTTGGTGCTGTTGTTGTTGTTTTTGCCGTAATTTTCTCTTGTTTTGAATGTGAATCAAAGTATTCATGAAAATACACATTGAAGATCTTGATGACTCCAAAAAACAGTAATATGCAACATGAGTAAATGATCTCGGCAAATATATTTCCAAATCCAAAAACCTGGTAAGAATGAGAGGAAAATAGTTTTTTGAAATGTCATGACATGTGTATTCCGAGATCGAGCAATGAGATCAACAAGTCGAGAGGATCATGTTGAGAATGGAATTCATGGCCATTCATTGTTGAGATGTGTTGATTCAAAAGATGTTCCATTCATTTCAAAGAAACACACAGTTAGTTTTGAAGGCCATACACACGTCATGTTATCATGGATCGTGTCAATGATGATGATGTCTTGTGTAACAACATTATCATTGTAACGCATCAAAACAACTTACCAATATGAAAAATAAAGGAAACAATATAAAGAATGTATAAAAGAGAATATGTATCACGTTAATGAACAAATATGCAGCATGTTCATAGTAGAGGCCTCCTGTCAGCGAATAAGTGAATTGTTTGACAAAGAAGAACAGAACTGCTTGCACGAGACCCATTTTTTGCGAGTTGTCAAAGCGAAGTTCTTTTGTGATGATGTGTTGACAAGATTGTTTTCTAAAGTGCGATTAGAGTCGGAATCGAATGCCAATGAATCATAATTGCAGAGACAAACTATCATCATGATGAAAAGAATTGGTCATGGTTGACAGTTATTCATTATCCAATTTCCGAAAAGGAATGAACACTCAAATTTATGGAATATTTAATTTATTGTGTTTAAAAAGAGAGAAAAGAATATCACTGTTTACAAGTTCAACTTGGTTCTTCTCCAGTGTCTTCTCTTGGCGTTGTATCTGATGGTGTTACCAGTTCTGAAACGGATCCAATATGGAATTGGTCTGTTTTGCTTTTGCTTCTTGGCGAGCTTAATCTTCTTGGTCAATGTCTTGTGAGCTGGCATTGCGAAATCTGGTTATATTATCCAATCATGAACGGTTTGAATCATTCATTGATTATTTTGATCATTAAATTTAAAAGTCAAAGAGACAAGGGATGTGAACGTACCTGTGACGAATTTTTTTTCAACAAATTTTTTTAAAAAATATTGGTCAACCCAATTTTTAGGTTTTACAATGAGGTAGTAAAATTGTTTTTTCTGGTCCAATTACTAGAACCAGTTCCTCATCCATTGAACCATATGGAGTCTTTGGGTTTTCCTTTCTTCTAAGACTTTGAGCAACTACTTTTAGTTCATTCCAATGACTTGTTGAATTCTTTTATCTTATTGTTTGTACTCAATGAATATAAATGTTAAGAGCGCTCATTTTGAGAGTTAACATCACATTAGCAACATCAACATGAAAAATAATGAACTGGGTTTGTTGTAAGGCTGGGCCCGATTGTTAGAGTGGGCATTCACGTTACCGAGATGGAATAAATAAACGTGATGTAAAACGTTCACGCCCACTTCCATATTAAAGAGTATTCTTTGCATGACTGTTGATATGACTAAGGATTTCGTTTCGTTCAAAAAAAACTCAAACTCTACTAACAAACACACAAGATATGGTACACACCACTCAATTCTTTGTTCTTTTCTTCGCTCTCTTGTTACTCTGTCATGTAATTCAAGGAGGGCTTCAAATTTCCAAGGTGCAACCAGCTTCCTCTCCACTCACTGTTCATGAACCATTCCCACTCTTCACAAACCTATCTCATTCCTCCAATCCTCAAACTGTTAAAAGCTCTCCAACTAGATCTTCCAAGCACCTTTTCAACACCAAAGACTCTATCTGTTGTTATGAATCTGATGGCAGTTATCAATACTGCACAGGAACGTCCGTTTGTTGTCGAAAAGCTGCATATGGCTGTACAGGTAGTTACATTTGTGCTCCCTATGGAAGCACATGTTGTGGCACTGGCTATTGTGCATCTAATACACAATGTGAAACATGTGGAAGCGCAACAGGTTGTCTGCCTTATGGAGCTACTTGTTGTGGCTCTGGTTACTGCAACAGCGGTTATTATTGTACTGCCAATTACCAATGTCAAGCTAACTCTGGAGGTGGTGGAAATAGCAACAATAATGGAGGTTCTTCTAACAACGGTGGTTTGGGTACTGGTGCAATTATTGGAATTGCAGTAGGAAGTAGTGTTGGAGGAATAATCATTCTTGTTGGTTTGATTGGAGGATGTATTGCTATCATGCGAGGTGACAAGCACTGTTTGAAAGAAATGATGGATATGGTACAGAATGGTGCACAAACAATCCAAAATAGCACCCAAAACTAACACTTAATGGTGATGTCAGTAACAAAATAATGGATTGAACCCAATGATGTTAACAGTTTAAGGGCAATCAATGAGGTTCCTTGGTTGTAAAAACCAAATACGAATAATTGGTGTAGAAGTAAATCAAACTTGATTTTTAAAAACTTTTACAGATTGGCATCTTTCAGAAATTACTGAAATAAATAAATTGTTGAGAGAATTATCTTCTTTCAAACAATATATTTATTTCTTCTTTGATTTCTTCTTATTCTTATTTGTTGGTTCAATTTTAGTAATTTCCATTGGTGTTGTTGCTTCCGATGATGATTGTGCAGTATTACTAGTGGCTGTTGTTGTTGCCGAATTATTTGAACCCTCCGATGCTTGTTGCTTTTCAGAAATTAACTTGGCTGCAACCTCTGCTGTAATTGAAAAATTAGTATTGGTTGAGAGTTTGTTTTGCAATTTCTTCACTCCTCGATTGTCTTTCTTGGAGGCTTTGGATTGACGTTTTGAACCCTTGTCCGAATGTTTTGGCATTTTTTGAAGAAACGTTCAAGTAATTTTCAGAGCATCCCACATGAGTTGTGAAGTCAATTCACTTCTCAGAGAATCCATTGAGTTGTTGAATAATTGATGATGATTTTCGTAATGCGTTTGCCAGGACCCACTATGAACTAGAAACTCTGGCAAGATTGAAAAAAATGAACAATTCCGAACAAGCCTCATCTTCCATCTCACACGAAGAGAATGAACCACAAAATACATCATCATCATCGGATGTGCTAGAGGGTACCTCGGGGTGTGATACACGTGTGGTGTTTACGGTACAGAATAGTTATGTACCTACTGATAGCGAGTTGGATGTTTGTGATAACCCTCTTTCAACCCGATATGCAAGCAAAGAGATGAGTTTCAACTTCTCTCCAAAGAAGAAATTTTCTACTTGGCGTGAATTGTGGTTTGCTTTGGCTGTGGAGGAAAAGGCTTTAGGATTAACTCAAATTACTGATGAACAAATTAATGAAATGAAAGATCATTTGATTATTACCGATAAGGAAATAGAAGATGCTGCACAATATGAGAAAAAGTTTAGACATGATGTCATGTCCCACGTACATTGTTTTGGAGATGCATGTCCAACTGCAAGACCAATAATTCATCTTGGAGCTACTAGCTGTTTTGTTGGAGACAACACAGATCTCATTCAAATGAGAGACGGCTTAAAAATCGTTCAAAGCAAAATGTTACGTGTCATGCAATTATTGAAGAATTTCTGCCTAAAAAACAAGGACTTACCATGTCTTGGATTTACTCATTTTCAAGCTGCTCAGTTGACAACTGTTGGAAAAAGAGGTACTCTGTGGCTCCAAGATTTCTTGCTTGACTATCAGCAACTTGTTCATCAATTAGAAAATCTCCCATTCAGAGGAGTTAAAGGAACCACTGGTACTCAAGCCAGCTTCCTTCATTTATTCAATGGTAATCATGAGCTAGTTAAAGAACTAGACAGAAAAGTAACATCAAGAATGGGATTTTCCAAGTCCATTCCTGTCAGCGGACAAACATATACAAGAAAAATTGATTTTCAAGTCTTGAGTGTCTTATCACAAATTGCCCAATCTGCTCACAAGTTTGCCACCGATATTCGCTTGTTGATGAGCTTGAAAGAGGTAGATGAGCCTTTTGAAAAAAATCAAATTGGATCAAGTGCTATGGCCTATAAGAGAAATCCAATGAGATGCGAGCGAGTTTGCTCAATTGCCAGATTTGTCATGTCACTTCTTTCAAATGCTGCTCATACTCACGCCAATCAATGGTTTGAAAGAACTTTGGACGACAGTGCAAATAGAAGACTGAGTATTTCACAGGCATTCCTTGCAGTGGATGGTATCTTGAACATTGTAGCCAACGTATGTGATGGATTGGTTGTGTGGCCTCTTGTTATTGAAAAACATGTGATGGATGAACTCCCATTCATGGCAACCGAAAATATTTTGATGGCAGCAGTAAAGGCTGGAGGTGACAGACAGGTCTTGCACGAAGTTATTCGTGTTCACTCACTTGAAGCTGCAAGAAGAGTGAAAGAAGAAGGTGCATCCAATGATCTTTTACATAGATTGGTCAATGATGAGGCTTTTAAAGGAGTACTCTCTGAGGAAAAGATTAAGGAAATGACCAACCCAAAGCTCTATATTGGAAGAGCAAATGTACAAACAGAAGAGTTTATTGCCGAGGAGATAGATCCAATTTTAACACAAGATGCACATCTCGTTGCATCCTCCACCTCTCAGCTCAAAGTTTAAAAGAACTGTTATTGAGGAAATAAATTAGCTTGTGTTTATAAATCATACTGGGCGAGCATTTTGTTGACTTGCATTCTGTGCTTCTTTGAAATACTTTTACGTTTGACGCTTGTCTTCTTGTAGCCATTAAAACTTCGTTGGTGATGCTCTTTTGATCTTTGATGTACTTGCTTCTCAGCTCTCTCGAGCGACACGGTCTTTTTCAAAGAATCCTCTATTAGTTTTCTAATGATTTCTTGATATTCAAGTGCTTTTTCTCGTTCATTGAAGGGCATTAATCTGTAACTGAGCCAACAATAAATATTCAAGCATTTGTACATTACTTCGAGCTCCTTTAACTTGTGCAGCGTGTTGATAGGCCTCAATGAATTGGGATTGGGAATGAGAAGAGGAACGTATTTTCCTTCAGAGTACAATTTTGCCCATTTGAATGTCATGGTTTTACATAATTGCTCGTCAGGATCTATGGGTGATTTGACAAAAATCATCCTCTCTGCTGTGGTTAAATTTTCGATTGGATGAATAATGTTGGCAATATCTTTCTTTTCTTTCATATCACACATGAAATACTTTCCTTCGTTTAACTTGGCCATTTCGTCAATCTTCGAAAGAATAGTGCTCAATCTCACTCGAACCCCTGTTTCAAGGGAGATTCGAGAGAAATGGTCAATTTGCTCGTCTGTAGGGAAAAGACCAGCTCTGAGTTCTTCTACTTCATTAGATGGATCATATGCAAATGCTTGCTGTATAACACGACAATCACTAGCACGAAATGATGTCACTTCTCCCTCTTCGAAGGCACTGTTAAATCTTCCAGCTCTGCCTCCTATTTGCTTAATTTCATGTGGTGTTAAAGTTCTTACTTCTTTACCGTCAAACTTCTCAGTTTCACTAAATATAATTCGCCTTATATTAAGGTTGAGTCCCATTCCAATAGCATCAGTGGCCACTAGCACATCATAGGGAGATTGTTCATGATTGAAGAGAGCAGCTTGTGTAATTCGAGTTTGGGGAGGTAAACCGCCGTAAACGACACAAACTCTAAGATCAGTGGATTTTTCAATTTCGTTCTTAATTTTAAAAACCTCCTTTCGCGAAAAACAAACGATACAATCTCCTCGTTGTAAATCACCATAATCTTTAACAGTAGGTTTCTTTGTCACTTTCAGTGGGGTAAGCCTATCATACTCTTTCACCTCTAATTCATCTCCTGTATCTTCACAAAGCTTTTTAACAAGCTTTAATACTCTTCCCTCTCCACATAAATGTACTTCTTTGGCTCGTACGCCTAGCAGTGCACGTGTCCAAGACCATCCTCTATCAGAGTCAGTGATTAATTGAATTTCATCAATAACGGCCACATCTACCTCTCTCTGTGTATCGACCATTTCAGTGGTAGAACATGTGTGAGTTGCATTTTCTGTCTCAATTTTAAAATCTCCAGTTATAAGTTGACAAGCAGCAATTGGGTTATCTCCTGATGTTAATTTTACAAAAGCCTCCGTTGCTAACAGCCTCAAAGGAGCGCAATAGATACCGGTTTTGGCGTTTCTCAATGCTTGAAAGGCATTGTATGTTTTACCGCTGTTTGTTGGACCTATGTGAAAAATTATTTTTCTCGGCTTGAGTCGAGTTAATGGATACAAGTGATGAGGTTCAGTGAGATCAGCCATTTGCAAGTTCTTTTCCTCTTCAATTTGTTGTTCAAGGTCTCGCAAATACAAATTCCATATTAATTCTTGAACCTTATTTTCTTTTTGAGCAGCTTTAAAGGCCTTCTTGACCTTATGCCTGTACTTGGAATCTGTGTCGAAATGATGGAGAAAGTTAAATTGAAAAGATGACACTGATGACTTCCAATCATTGTCGTCCTCCACACCCATAGATCTAGCTAATTCTCTCTTTTCTTGATTTTGTGTCAGTTCCTCAATAACAGTCAGCAAGTAATCATAATCTACTCGCTGCTCCAAGCTATTTCTGTCAAGTGAATGTTGTTTTATAAACTCTTGCATGTCTTTACTTGCAGCCTCGTCAAGCAATTCAAGAATTGATTGTTCCTTATCCTTATTCAAAACAGAATTGAACCTATATGAGGATGTACAATAGTTGACACTGCCATAAACTCCATTTTGTTCGCTATACACATTTCCGAATGATGATACTAATTTACAAGAAGTAGAAGAATTTATCACCAAATGTTCGGGCCATGGGTGGTAGCCAAAACCATTCTTCTTCCTCATCACTAAATCCAAACAAGATAAACCCGAAGAAGTGTAATTCCTCACTTGATCATGATGCAAATCTCCTTTCTGATGCTGAATCATTGTACTACTATTATTCTTCAAATTTTCCAAACACCACACATGGGCAACACCGCAGTTACCACTGCTGTGCAAAGGCGAAACCCCTCTTCCGAGAAGCAACAGCTTTTGAATTGAGGAAGAAGAAGCCCGCAAGTGATGATGACCTTTGAGCATTTTTTGAAGATGATTGGTTTCAGTTTCTGATTGAATTCTTTGATTTCTCTACAAATTTTGAAGACTGTAAATAGTGATCATGGGTCATCCAATGCGACTTTTTGAAACCCATCATCACATTATCTCATCATCCATTTGAGTCTTGATGTGCAAGAAATAGTCAAAAAAATTCGCTCTCGTGGTGGTCTCTTTGGTTCATTTGCTACGTGCTCCACTTCATTCGAAATATTTCAAAGAAAGAGAATCGCTCCGACGACGAGAACACCATCAAACAAATCGAGAAAAACTTGGAGTAAATTTGTATCTAGACCTCTTTTTTACAACTCTTGAATAGGTTCTTCTTGAAAACAAGATTTACATTTTTATAGCTAATTCCGAACCATAGAATTTATGAAAAAATCGACAAGGAAGAGGACTAGTAATACTAGTAGAGCAGCCAATCATGAGGATAAAGTGGAACAAAGTCATTCAGTTGTGAATGATGCTGCAATCATAGAGGCAGATGCTGCCACTCATTTGACGACTTTCCCAAAAAGTCTTCAATGTTCTCATTTTAAGAACTTTGTTAATAGTAAGGCAAAACGAAGGAATAATGGCCACTGTACTGCAAATGGGCACATTGACATTGATGACTATGAAGAACTTGTTGAATTGAATGAAAAATTAATTGCACTTTGGAGTGGAAAATTGAGACATGAACAGACACAGCATTGCTCGTGTTGTGAAAATCCCTTCTCTCTGAAAGACGAACAAGTTATTTGCTCGCATTGCTACCACATTTTCACGGTTCATGCATTTTATGAGAACAAGGAATCTTTTGAGAACAATGGAGAAAAACAACCCAAACGTTGCCCTAATTGCAATGACCATACGATTGTATTTCACTTGACCTATAAGGAATTCTTTTGCCTGGAATGCTTTGATTTTATTACTCTCGATTTTGATGCAATCAAGTTCATTCTATTACCCTGTCTTTGCAAATCCATGAGCCAAGAATCGCCAAACGAAAAGCAGACGACAAGCACAAAGAAAAAGAGAAAATTTTCACATCCTAAAAGTGGAACTGAAAATTTACCACACATTGCTGTTGGAGAGTCAATCAAGACGATGCTAAAAAGCACTGTACAAACTCAGACAAATCCCCTTATTGGACTACGAGGAATTGTAAACTTGGGAAATACCTGCTTTATGAATTGTATATTACAGACACTAGCCCATAATGTATCACTACGAAATTATTATTTATCAGGAGTTTATTCTCAGTTGATTGAAAAAGAAATTGAAAATGACTCCAAATGTAAAAATTTTGAGGATATCCAAACATACTTGAAGATGAGTAGAGCCATGAATAATTTATTCAAAGAAATGTACGATAAATCATGCAGCGAATTAGAAAATACGAGCAGCAAAAAGAGATCGAGCAATGGTAAAAGAAAATCTGAGACCGCAGACGAGCAACCAATAGTGCTACCATTTGTTCCAAATCAATTCCTGTACATCATGTGGAATGTTGCTGGCCATTTGGCAGGCTATCAACAACAAGACGCACACGAGTTTTACATGGCCATACTCTCAGCGCTTACTCCTGCAAAACTTCCAAACAATCGAAGAAATCTTATTGAAGATTTATTCACTGGAACCTCTCAATCAGATTTAAATTGCAAAATTTGTTCAAATACCTCCTCGACCGTGGAAGCATTTATGGACATTTCTCTCCCTCTCAAAGCAAAGAGTGGTGATACATGGATTGAGCTAGAATCCTTAACAGAGTGTCTGGAACGATACACAAAGGACGAAAACTTAGACATTAGTAGTTATTCTTGTAAAAATTGCGGATCCCAAGGGAATTTTTCAAAACAGATTCGCTTTAAACGACTGCCACACATTCTATGTTTTCACCTCAAAAGGTTTGAACATTCAGAACTCGTGCACAGAAATCGTAAGACAACGACAGGAGTAAGCTCCAAGATTGATTGGTTTGTTTCATTTCCCTTGCAAATAGAAATGAAAGACTTTGTGGTTGGTGAGGATGGAGGTGGTGTTCCTGATAACAAATATTCACTCTTCTCTGTGGTTTGTCATCAAGGAGATTTGAGTGGAGGACACTACACATGTTACGTCAAGCATAATTCTAGTTGGTTTTTGTGTAATGACTCGAGTGTGTATTTCGCCAAAGAGTCAGATGTTTTGAATTCAGAAGCTTACTTGCTGTTTTATGAGAAGGCAAGTTGATTCATTTCCTTTACTTGGTGCAACATCACACATTATAAATTTTTCGCTGCCATTGTAAATTCCAAAAATATTGGTTGACCAGGATTTTTGAAAAACGCTTTCGAAAAAAAAATACTCGCCAAAACCATTCCCAATCTCACCTGAAATGAGTTCACAAACCAAGAAGACTGCTGAAACAACAGCAACCACTGCTCCTCAACAACAACAAGGAAAGGTATGTTATAGTATAAAACAACTTCGAACGTTTCTTATCGTTCTCATCATTATCCGATGTTTGTCTTGAAAATATAAAGAAAAAAACCTCTGAGAACATCAATGCTCGTTTACAATTGGTTATGAAGAGTGGTAAATACTCATTGGGTTATTCTGAAACCATGAAGAACTTGAGACAAGCTAAGGCTAAATTAGTCATCGTTTCAAACAACATTCCTCCAATCAGAAAATCTGAAATTGAATACTACTCTATGTTGTCACATGCCGATATTTATTTCTATCCTGGAAACAATGTTGAACTCGGTACTGCATGTGGTAGATATCACTCTGTTGGTGTCATGAGCGTTTTGGAAGCAGGTGACTCTGATATCGTTAGAGCAGTCAAGATGATGCAAACTCAATAAATTCTTTCCGAAAATTATTAATTCATTGTAAGCATTGAATGTTTGTGCATTTTAAAAAGCATGAAAGTTAATTGGTACGCCATACATTCATTAACTCCAGGTTCAAAGAGAACACAATGAAATTTCCAACAAACAAAAAATGTCTTCATCAACATCTAACGAAACACTTCCACCCATTCACGATTTGGCTCCTCTGATGAGGAATCCAACAAATCCAGTTGTATTTTTCGATGTTAGTATTGGAGGACATGCAGCAGGAAGAATTAAAATTGAATTATATGCAGATGTGGCACCCAAGACTGCTGAAAACTTTCGACAATTTTGCACCGGAGAACATTTAAAGAATTCAATTCCTACAGGATACAAAGGATGTTCTTTTCATAGAGTCATCAAAGATTTCATGATTCAGGGAGGAGATTTTGTAAATGGAGATGGAACAGGATCATACTCAATTTTCGGATCCAATCAGTTCGATGATGAAAATTTTACATTGAAACATGATCGTCCTGGTATTGTATCAATGGCCAATAGCGGACCTAACACAAATGGGTGCCAATTCTTTATTACAACCACAAAAACTCCATGGCTTGATGGTAAACATGTCGTTATTGGAGCTGTATTGAAAGGATTTGAAGTTGTTAGAAAAGTGGAAGCTGTTGCTGTCTATGGTAAATCCAATAAGCCTAAAGTGCCATGTGTGATTACAGAATGTGGAGAATTGTAGAAATGATGTAGAAAAATAATTTCTGTAAGACTTTGTTCTAGGAATGTATCGAAACAAGTTATTGAGTGTTAAGAAATAGAGCCAAACTGAACAGTCACTAATTTATTGAGCCATGACAGCATGTAAGGCTTTCTTCTCTTTTTTCGAAAAAACAGGTGGAATGATTTTCAAAGAAACATTGAGGAGACATAAAAGATTTAATTCTTCAACAAGTAATCTCTGGCCTTACTTTTGTCAGAATTGAAGGTCAAGCAGCCTACAACGATTTCAGCATTTTGTTTTCTATCCCAAATATATGGGCACAAGTCTTGGACAGCCTTAACCTTGGTACTGTCACTGCTAAAAAGCCTTAAAATTGAAGCAGCTGAGCTAGCATCCATACCAGCAATATTATTTGTTGATTTCAATTGAGCAATGACTTTTCCTCTGTCTGAGTCAAATGTGAAATATCCTAATACTTGAACGATTTCACTTGCTGACAATGGAGAAATTTGAGACTTTGAATAAGTGGTGACCGCTTTCAATTTATCAGAAGCAAACGATGATTGTTGGCAAGCTTGAATAATGCTTGATGCGAGAGAAGTTCCATAAGTTGGCATTGTTGAAACGGTTGCAAAACCAGTTGAGAATGGTTGTGGAGGTGGGACATGTGTTTGTTGTTGTGGAGGTACATAGGTCGTTGGAGGTGGAACATAACTTGACGTTGGAGGAATATAGGTAGTGGTTGTGTGAGGTTGCACAAAGGTGGAAGTGTGAGTTGGAACACCAAAGCTAATTCCACTGGATCCAATACTCACATTGAATGAGGGAGTTGAGGTAGTGGTGGTTGTAACAATATTCGATGATGGTTGAACAATGGAGGTTATTGCTCTGAAACAATCTCCATTCTGAAGTGGCCAAGTATTGATATCAAAAGTGTCAACACGGAAAGCAGTGTCAGCTCCTTGGAAATCAATGAAAATAGTGTACTTGTTTTGTGAAACATCACGAACAATGTAAGTATAGGCTCTTCTTGAATCTTGTTGATTTTTCAAGATGACATAACCAGTGTGTGGTTGTGATTCAACAATCCAAGTCTTTCCTGAATTTTCTCTGAAAGTAACACCCATCAAATTCACATGCATGGCTTTCAAAGTGTGAGAAGGAGTGGTATTCAAAGTTTGAGAAGGAACACCAGCCAAATTGTGAATGGTTGCAGGTGCCAATGCAACTCCTGTGCTCACACGATAAAACGTATCACTTTTACCAGTCAATGCAGTTCCATCCAAACTTGGAGTCAATTTCCAATGAACATTTCCATCAAAAGTAATGTGAATGGAGAATGAAGATGCTCCTACAGATGGTGACACGGCAACAATGGTTCCGTTCGCTTGTCTTCCAGTACCTTCCTGAGTCCAAGTAAAATGATTGCCGTTTTGTGTGCAGTGCCAAATTTTGCCAGAGTTTTCTCTCCATGATCCTGCTAATACTGGTGACATATTACCCATTTTCGAATGCTTGTGAATTGTGTGAATGTAATTTGTTGAATGGTGAGATGAGAGCAGGGCTCCGTTTTGTTTTTTTTTAATGGTAATATTGAAATTACCTCCTCTCGTGTGATTTTATTGGATTTGAATCGGAACGCAAAACGGTAACCCTGTAAAAACTATGAAAAGATTTTTGTGATTTGCGCTTCCATTAGTCCATCCACGAATCGATTTGAAATTGCATGAACTTGACTGGTCACACGGTACCAGCAAAAAAACAAAGAAAAAAGGCAAGGGTGGATTTACGCCACCAGTCGCTTCTGATCCTTGGGCAGATTTCGCGGTGTTAGAATTCTACTACTTGCCTCGAGCGTATCACCAAGTTTTAATGACTCAAAAGGAATGACTAGATGTCGGTTGTGTTCATGTTATGGTTACAGGAAAGCAAAAAATTTCAAGCAGGTGCAATCTGAAAAGGGATGGTGTTTCAAAGTTTAATGTTCATGAGATATTTACCACAGGATGAAAAAATCTCGTTTACAACAAATTTCTAAAACTCAAACAAATTCGAACAACAAATGGTGTTGTCAATTCTTAATCCAAACGCAGGTTTCACTTTTGTACGAAATAGAGAACTGTTATCTTCTTGGCCCTGATGGATCCACAATTTATTGAAACCGCAACTTGTATAGCAACTTTGGAAAGGTGAAGTGATTTGCCTGCTTGAAAGAAATCCTTTTCTCGTTCCTCAAAGTACTTTTCATTCTGGAACAGCCTCTGTGAACTATTTTACAAAAAATGAAAACATCATTGCGAAAGGAGGATCATCACGCAGAATCGGTGTGGTATTGCGGTCTACAAGCAAACTCAGGTTTTCGGTATGAACAAGGATTTGAACCAAGCTTTTTGAAATTATTGTACAAGCCTTCCTGCTTATCCCGAACTAAGAACATTAAATCCAAAAAAAAAATTAAATTATTTTGCGATGAAGAGAAAAAACAATATGGCGATGATGAGCCTTTAAAATTTTCATTTGTTTGTAGCGGTGGTGACCTGAATGTTTCGTATAGTTTGATATTCTTATGGGGACAGGAAACAAAATTCTTCCTGTCTATTTCAAGCAAGCTGCACTATCTCCGTAAAGTGACTTTTCACGAATTATTTAAAGGAATGAAAAAGGCGAATTTAGGCTTGCCAACATCCAAGGAGATGAAACGAGTGGTTTGCAATAATTGCAGTCATGTTATTTTTGAAATGATGGACGATAGACTTTTTATTTATGATGTCGAATCGTTCAAGATGAAGCCTTTCAAAGTGCATCGACGGGGTGATCTAATTGCTATCGGAGCTGGTACGATGTCTCCCTATTTTTTACTTTATACGAAACAGGATCCTACTCAATTTATTGCCTATCAATGTGAAACTGAGACTGAGGAAGCATTTCCAGTTCCAGATGATAAGACAAAAATCAAATTTATGACATCTTATTGCAATGATTTATTCATATTTATTTTGGAGGATAACAAATTTTACATTAGAAAATATGGGTCAGAAGCATGCGGTTTTGATTATTACCCAAAAGGGCGTATGGTTTATGTAGAGACACCTTTTGAAAAGCGTTCTCCTGTGATTCAAATTTCATCTGGTTATGCACATTTGGCAATCCTTCTTCAAAGCGGAGCCGTATTTGTGAGAGGGCTCAATGATCATGGTCAACTCACAAGCCATCCTGAAATCATTATTGAAGACTTATTTTTTGAGCTTAATATTTCTTCCCCAATTCAATCACTGTGTTGTGGATCTATTTGCACATGTTTAATTAGCGTAACAGGTGAAATAATTTTCATTGGTCCAGTAGTACTGGAATTAAAAAAACAGAGCAACATTGATCAAAAATTTAGAGGGTACAACAAGATTTGGGTTCTCAACAAAGAATACGACGATCAAGAAGTGAGGTATGTTCGCTTATTTCGTATTTGGTTGTTTAATTGTGAAATATATTCATGAATATATTTCAGCTTAGGGCCATGGCATGCATTTATTTACAGAAAACGGTTTCCTATCAGAAAGTCAGATTGGCTTTTCTTTTTGAAGTTGAAAGAACTCACCGGAAGAAGCGCATTAAGTGACATCATGTTTAGTTTTAACGAAAATTCTGATTCTTGTTCACCAATGAAGGTGTTCCAAAACATTCTCAATCTGACTCAAAAGATTTTGAAGAAATGAAACACAATATTTTCCAAAAGTTTTTGTGACACATTTATTAAAGAAGCACACAATCATCATTGCTTTCTGGTACTCTATAAAATTGCTTGAATGGATCTTGGGAACGAATAAGATCAAGAATTCTCGGTACGATAAATATTGAAGTCGTATGGAGCCACCATGGGGGAGAATCATTTTCTCTGGCATACTTGAAATCCTCTTGTGTGAATCGATTGCTATCAAAGAAGGCAAGTTTGGCAAATCTCCATACCGACTGAATGGAATATTGAGCCAAAAAATTTGCGTATACAGTCTGAACTTTT
The DNA here is from genome assembly GCF_003324165.1 of Naegleria lovaniensis. Lineage (NCBI taxonomy): Eukaryota > Heterolobosea > Eutetramitea > Acrasida > Naegleriidae > Naegleria > Naegleria lovaniensis. The sequence continues at coordinate 326,171 of NW_025407856.1, read as the reverse complement.
GGAAAATACTCATTCTCAATATCAAGTGCTTTCAATTTGGCAAACAAAAAAGCAAGCACGTCACTCTTGTCTATTAATCCACCAGAAGTAGGTTTGAACTCTTCTAATAGTGACAATACAAAGTTATTATTCATCAATAAAGTGTGATAATTTTGGGCATATTCCTTTCGCTGATTCCATACCACTGGAAAGTTTTCTTGAATAAACAATTGAAATATAGCAATCATTAATCCTTCGTCGTTTTCAATCTCTTGCCCAATGGATGCTTTTTCATTGTTGGCCTTGTCGACATTCAAATAATTTCTATAAATGTCATGATTATTAAAGGCCAATATCGTATGACAACCCACAAAGTTTTGCATTTTGTAATGTCCTGCAAAGGGAGCTGTTTCAGAACAACCACTGTCATGAAACAAAAAATCAATTGTTGAATTATTTAAACTGCAAATAGAGGCCTTCTTGGTCGCTTGATGGATGAAGGAAATTTCACACGGAAATCCAGCATATCTTTCCAGCTCGTTGCGATCAATATTAGGTTCAAGTATGATGGGTTCTGCCGTGGACATAACTATTTTTTTTTGTAAGGTTTTTCAACACATCACCTTTCCTTGACAAGTTGACATTTCACAAAAGTATTGAGCTCAATTTTGCCTGTTGAACAGTTGAAACATTTAGGAAAGTCTAAATAACTAACCAAGCTTTTGAATATCGTTTTGCTTCTGTTAAGGCCTTCCAATGATTTTGTGAAATTAAGCGAAAACCAGTTCCCATCCAACGCTGAATGAGTGAATTGCCAAAAACACCCTAATTTAAAACCATTTCCTATGAACAATATGACTTACATCCATACAATGAGGTCGAGATCTCTCATCCACCAATTTCACACATTGAATCAAAGAAGGAGGAACCAGTAATTGTAATTCTCGTTCCAATCTCTTTTCAATTCCATGCCGTTGACAATTTCCTCCAGAAAGTGAAATTGTTGAAAATAATTCTTTTCGTAAATCGAGATCACACTTCAAGACGGAATGATAAATTTCTGAATGGAGTCCATCCATGTCGTTGTCTCTTGGAATGAAATTGGGATCGAAGAGAGGTTGACTTGTTTGAATACTTTCCTTATCGAGAGTGATGAGCATTTCATCGGGAAGTTCATAGGTTTTTTCAATGCTTTTGGACATATTCATTTCTCTTTCGAAATCATTGCTGACAAAACAAAGTGTTTCCTTAATGTGTTGAATGATTGGAATGAGGGACATGCCACCTGTCATTAGATATCCTTTTTCGGATATTAACAACTTGATCAAATACATGGTCAAGTCATGTCCACCAATGTCCATTCTTTTAGAGGCATGTTTTAATGCAAAACCTTCATACACTGGAACTAGGGTCGTAATAGAGTCACCAGAATTTACCGAACAACCAGTCACATAACCATTTCCATATAAAGACATGACATTTCTATTGGCCAAATACATGGCAGGAATACAGAACTTTTCAAAACACAACATGGTCAATTGTTCTCGATTTTCTTTCGGTGTCAATGCACATTCTGTCATGATCAATCCTTGTTGTTTTGTATCCATTTCCAATTCCTTAAAAGTATAAAGAAGTAATAATTCAAAATCATTCCATTCAGTAATTAATGTCCAACGTAATAATCCTTTTCAACAATTACATTGGAAGTGAGGAGAGAACGTTGTTTGAGTCGTCCAATAAGTGATGGAAAATCATGACTCGGAAATGTATCGAAAATAATGGAATGTCCTGCTCGTAAAGAGGTCGAACCTCTCTCGAGAATGATCACACCTCGAGGTGACCATGAAGATGATGGTGCATGACGGTCTTTTTTAAACTTTCGGTTGTCTCCATGTTTCATCTCGCTTCAAGGATCAATCTGTCTCTCAGAAAAAGAATGAGAATGGAAATCGAAAAGGTCTGCAAGTTTCTTGAAATTTAAAAGAATAAATAAAAATTGTAACATAAAAAAAATGCAAGTACACTCTGAGAAATTAAATCATCCCGTCATGCCCGGAGATGAAATTGCTTGTTTATCAACAGGTAAACACACGTCATCAACAAGTTCAGGAAATGAATCAAATACAACAACAATGGCCATGATTCAACAATCGGGAATTATTAAAATTGGACCAGGACTTTTTCAAACAGAAAATAATATTATTGCAACAAAGGCTGGAATCTTGAGGCTAGTTCCACCGAATAGATATTTTGTGGATAATAATCAACATCGTTATGTTCCGATGGTCGGAGATATGGTTATTGGAGTTGTGAAGGATAGAGTGCCTGTGGAACAATATAGTGTGGATATTTTAGCTCATCAAGGATTAGCGTTATTGCCATTTATCGGGTTTGATGGCGCTACCCGAAGGAATAGACCTGACTTGGGACCTGGCTCACTTGTTTATGCACGTGTTACTTTGGCAAACAAAGATTTAGATATTGAAATAACGTGTGAAAGTGCGCCTGGAATGAAAAAGAAAGATTGGAGTACTGGCAAATCTGTATTTGGAGAATTAAAAGGAGGATATGTGGTGGAGTGCTCTCTAGGAATGGCTAGAAAATTATTAGATCCAAATTGCTACCTGTTAAAACTAATTAGCGAATATGTGAGTTTTGAAGTAGCTGTGGGATTGAATGGAAGAGTTTGGATTAATTCAGAAAATTCAAATGACTCTGTTTTAATAGCCAATGCTATTCAGAATTCAGAGCATTTGACCCAAGAACAAGTTGTACAAATGTTAACATTCCTATTCAAAACAAAGAAAAAGACCAAGTGAATTATCGAATTATTTCTTATTTTGGTGTTGCAAAATTTTGTGCAAAAATTATTATTATTTCACTTTTTCAACTCGAAACAACATCGTCGAAAGTTTTTCCACTATTTCCAACTCGTGAATAATCTTGCAATCCAAAACTGATTGTTTTCTAAGGATCCTTAGAAACAAGTTTGCAAGCCTGTTCCACAATAAAACAAATCTCTGATTGCTCACACACGCAAATTGTTAATGCGACGAAGGATACTTGCTGAGATAATTCAAATAGTCATCAATTCGAGGACAGGTGACTTGTAACTCTTTGAATGATTTTCTCATCACATCGTCTTCATCAATAATCTTTGACACATACACCACACCTCCGTTTAATATCTTTGTGCACGGCAGTAAGAACAATAATCTTGGATATTGTGAATAAAATTGAATCAATGATTGCTTGGTTGACTCATCCAAATCACTTCTTGTCAATTTGTACAACGTATCATACAATGGTTTTGAACTCTCTGTCTTCATAAACAATTTAATGCTTTGAGTAGGCACATAATCGAAATCATCTGATCTTTTCAATAAATCCGTAAGTAATTTTGTAAAAAATTCTTTTTTTGAGAGGACTTGCACGGTTTTTATCGGCAGCAAACTAGCCGCATCACTATCATCATTGAACCAACAATCATCAAGCCTCTGCACTGTTTTTAAATAATCCAATAGATTCACTTGATGAAAATTTTTCATATCCAGCTCTTTTCCTAGATTTGCAAACTGATCATCGGGAATGTATTTTAATATTGAAAATATGGTTTCAAGCCTGTCCATTGGTTTTTGCTCTGTTAGTGCTTTCATGATGCGAGAAGCAACTCGGAGCCTTCCTAAATCTTTAATGCTATCCTTTCTGCAGAAGGAAGGCAATGAAAGATGAGTCTTTTTTCGCTTTACATTAGAAAGCGATGTGGTTTTTGCAACAAGACTTGTTGTCGAGGATGAGTTGGATCCAATATGTTCGTCAAAACCTCGTTTCATTGCAATAGTTAAACAATTTTTTGAGTCCACTCCATTATGATGAGAGTTTAGATGATGAAACAAAATTGTTTGCATTGGTCTCAAACTCTCAATGAATTGAGATGAAATCACACACACACTTTACTGCTTGTTGTTGTTGACCCTACACTTTTTGTTCATGATATGCATACTACTTAAACCTTTGAGGACGGTTTCATTACTAAATTCAGATCTTCAAAATTCCCAACCTTTCGCACGCACAAATCGAACGCGTCCTCTCTCTGAAAGAAGTATTGGCCAATCCACAAAGTATTTGAAGATCTTCCTTTTGGAAATTCAAGAAAAACAAATTGATCATCAGATCTGGACCATGATGAGTTTCGTCCACACAGAGCTCACATCCACCGACGTGATGAAACCATCGATCGAAACCAATGCCACTAACAACACCACACTATTTCACCAACCTCACTACCAGGAACTTAAATCTTCGTTCACACGTCCAATTTCAGAATCCAATTTTCACGAAGGAGAATGTTTCTTTCAACATCAAGTAGGTCTTAGTGAGGACAAGTCCTCTCAACTCTCTCAATTTGTTCGAAATTACATGCCCATGCAACATCGAGAGTTTTATGAAAAGATGCCCTTTTTACTTGTTTCATCCATGGATGAGAAGGAAAGAGTATGGGCTTCTATTATTGTTGCTCATCCTCCTTTCTTACAAGAGAGTACCAATGTTCAGACTTTACAAGAATCAACAAATGATTTGACATTACCTTATCAGGCAAAACCTATGGTTTCATTGGCAAGAACACTTGACGATCGCTCGATTCACATTGAAACCATGCTCTTGCATGGGGATCCCTTACAGAACAATCTTAAATCTGAAATTCCTATTGGAATTCTTGGAATTGAACCTCATACACGAAGAAGAAATCGAGTGAATGGCCGAGTGAAAGGATCTGTTGCATTTTCTAATTCAGGTATCAATGATCATCATGAAACAGTTTCATTCTTATTGGAGGTTGATGTGACTATGGGAAATTGTCCTAAATACATTCAAGCTCGAGAATGGAATTGGAAAGATCGACGAAGAGAGGAAGGTTATGGTAATGTCTCTCGAGGACTATGGGTTCTTCCTTCGCAATTGGAAGAATTTATTTCAAAGAGTGATGCGTTTTTCATTGCATCTGCTTCAAAAGAGTCAATGTCATCTAGCTCTCTCAATCCTACTGAGCATGACAGACGACAGGGTTTGGATGTTTCACACAGAGGAGGAAAACCAGGTTTTGTCACAGTAAGCAGAACTATTTCTCAAGTAGAAAAGACAGAACAGACAATCCTGGAGTATCCTGAATATTTAGGGAATTTCATGTTTAACACTTTGGGTAATATTGTCACGAATCCAAAGGTTGGATTATTATTTATCAATTTTGATAATGGAGATTTACTGTACATGACAGGGAAAGCATTTGTAGCTCAAGGATTTCAATCCAAACCTGGAGCTCAACATACCGTTCGTTTTTATTTAGAAGAATGGATTTATTCTCAGAAACAGGTCCCTTTTGAGTGGAAATACCTTTCAGAATCCATCTATAATCCTCAGGTTCAATTCCAATCTTCCTTGTCAAAAGTCAACTCCAACAAGTTAGGAATGGACTCAATTGTTGTGCGCTGTAAGGATCGTAAAAAAGAAACCCATGACACAGTGACTTATACCTTTTCAACAGCAGTAGCTTTGGGAACTCTTCAAAAAGCAGGTCAATATGGAACCTTTTTAATTGACATGGGTCCATCAGGAGTTGTAGAACGATCTTGGACACTCACTTCTCCAGGTGGAGCAGGTCTCTATGAAATTAGTATTACTGTGAAGACAAAAGAGGGAGGACTTGTTTCAAATTACTTGTATGAACACATGTGGCCAGAAAAAGAATTACGTCTGAAGGGAATTGAGGGAACATTTACATTGGAAGATTGTATTCATGATTTGAATGAAACAAAATATTTGGTTTTCATTGCAGGTGGAATTGGTATCACACCGTTTATGAGCATTTTGAGGAGAAAAAAGTTGCAACAGTTGCAATCGATCATTCCACAATTGGAAAAGATTCACTTGATTCATGTCGTGAGAACTGAACAAGATTTGGTGTTTAGAAGTGAAATCGAGAAAATGGTCCATCATGAGTTTAAAGATGTGTTCGTGTTTCATCCATTCTTGACGGCAAGTCATATTTCTGAAGACTGGAAAGGAGGACGAGGAAGATTATCCAAAACGGATTTAGAGAAGATCATTTGTCATGAACAACTGCTTGAAACACAGGTAATGATGTGTGGACCCTTTGGATTCATGGAAAACATTGAAAATATTATGCAGGAGATTGGGTTAGAAAAAGGAAGACTTCATTCAGAACAATTCAATTTTTAGAGTTTGAGGTGACATGTGTGTGGATTATTTCCATCATTCCAATGAGAAGCGTCAATTCACATTAATACTCTACGCTTCGTGAAAACTAAATGCAACGAGAGCACTCATAAACATTCTTTATAAGATCGTAATGAAATTTATAGTTGATCTTGAATGACAAAACAACTTTCAAAATTCAGATTCATCATCATCTTTCATATTCGAAGAAGATGTGTTTGAATCATCTTGCGTATAACCAATGTTCTCAATGACCTAAGCTGAAAACATCAACCTCAACAATTTCAGTTCTCTCGTCTTTGTACAACAAACGCTTGCGTGAGGGTTTCAAAAGGTAGGGCTTTGTCATGGTTTATTAATGATACTTCTGCCGCAGTCTTTAGAATGTAGACATGAACAAGAAATCGATCGGCTCTTGTTTTGTTCTCATTAATGATGGGTTAAAGAAACATGAAAGGGAAGATTCCCAAACATCGCAATTGATATTGGGTCTGAAAGTAGGATAAGGTTGTAACAATGTGCAAGGTTTCATCATCCGATATATTAATGGCGTTGAAGTCAGCTTTTCAAAAGTCGTGTGGTGAAAATGTGAACTTTGCAATTCGAAAACTCAAAATTCGAATTGATATTTCAAAATCTCCTACATAAACTTCGTGAAAATTTTTTAGATTGCAATAAATAGACACTCAGTGCCAGCATTATATCAAACAAGCGTCTCTTGTAAAAGTAAAAAAAGAAACGAACTGCAATCATGGCTTTTATGCAGTCGTTCGAATGGCTGTCACGCCCTTTGTGATCCTCAGTTGAGTCACAAAGGGCGTGCAACTTCTCTCGCGGTGCTCAATGTTTCCTGATTAAGCATCATTGATTTAACGACGATCATGACAAGGAAGCTAACAGCAACTACTCCACCACCAAGTATTTCATTAAACATGAACACCCACTTCAGGAAGGGTTAATTTCTTGAAATCTTTGTAATGAATGATCATGAGTATAAATAAATATCAAAAGAGATCTTACAATTCCAGAAGTTAGTTTTACAATTGCGAAAAGAAAGAAATGGTTCGAAAATTTTCTTGAAATTATGTTAAAAAGCTCATCAATGATGGGTGAAATATGGAAAACTGCATGTAGAACAAAGTATTCTATTGGAGAGGTTATAAAAACGGTTAAGGAAATTGCCTGAAAGTCCTACGAGTGTAAATCCCCAGACTAATGCTGCGATCCCCATCCGGATTTTGAATAAAAGCTTTCGTGTTAATGAATTCCTTGCTTTTCCATCCACAACTCTCCAACATGGAATTGATCTACCTCCACTTTCTTGAGGAGAGGACGGTTTCTCTGGAGAAACCGATTACCGGACTCAGAACCCTTCACCGGTTTAAAACCCGATCACTGGTCTAAAAACCGGTTACCGGTTACAACTACAATTCTCCAATCTGTTGCCCCTCAACTGTGTCGGCTGAACCACCACTACATCAATATCAGAGATGACAACCCTCGAACAAACCACGAAAATTAGCTGAATCCAAAAGAAATTTCTCAAACGAGTGGAAGTAAAAAGCACCAAAAAAAAGAAACACAATTATTGTTTGCAAACAAGTTATACAGATGACGTTAAAAAGGAAACCGAAACTCATTTGGAGGTTGGTCAACTCGATCATTACTAAAAATGAGTTGGATTGTAGGTTGAATGAGAGATGTAAGGCACATAATGCACAGGAAAAATGTGTTTGTAACAATCACAGTTATGTAATGCATCAATATCATTGATAATTTCTCCATACTGAACCACCTGTTTCTCAAGCACTTCCAACAAAGTCACACACGCTGACCATTTGTGTGGGTCGTGTTCTGTGTTCAGCGAGCGGATCATTAAAATCTATGTTCTACATGATCAAACAAAAAGAATTCACTCCAATGTGAGAATTCATCCTCACATTTACAAACATGTATTTTGTGTATTGAAAACACAATAGCAAATTTGACGAGATCCGTTCTCTTTAAAGGTTGGTGACATCCAAAGGACGGATGTTCAGCGAGTTACGAACCCATTAGTTTCTTTAATTATTACCAAACTCCTGCTGTTTACAATGTAGAAACATAAGCATTATTGGAGACAAGCTGCATGCTTGATCAAGGAGTTCTTCAACAATATTTGAGGCAACCAAGACGTTTATGGAAGAAGATTGCAATAAAGTCTGATGAAAATTTTCCAAAGGATGGATGTTCGGCGAATTACAAACCATTAGTTTTCCTTTAAGTCCAAACTCTTGTTGTTTACAATAGAAACAGTGGGCAAGCTTGTGGATCTTATTGTTAAATAAAGTGAGTTTTAACATACCAAATTACAGGTTCCATCATTTAAAATGCAAAACGTGATTTTTGTGAAAATTCAAAGTGACTACTGAACGTGACATGATGACTTGTTGTTGCGAGATGGCATTTTAGTTATGGCAAAAATTTTCATAAACAATTCTGGCAACTCCCTCAATCCAGAATATTTCTTAGAAGAAGTTTCCACATAGGTCATACATCCCGTTCGTTTCGCCAATTCTACTCCTAGATCACTAGTGATAGGAGCACTCAACTTTTGATATTTCAGTTCGTTCAGAGCTTGCATATCTGTTCTCAGATCAGTTTTACAAGCCACCAATATTATTGGAACTGTTGGTAAATTTTGTCGAATTTCTGAAATCCACTTCTCTGTGATTGCAATATAACTATTATGATTTGTGACGTTAAAACAAACACAAGCAATATCAGCCCCAAAATAGGAGAGAGGCCTCAGGCGATCATAACTATACGTGGATCGATATTCACACGTTCCAGTGTTCGATTGAAGCGCTATTCAACTTACTCTTCACAACCAAGAGTGTCCCTCAAATAAAAACGGTTTATGCTCTTGTCCTGTTCACTCACATAATAAATATATCCCTTATTCATATATTCAGAATAATAATCACCTCTGTCCAGAGTGTCTACCAATTTGGTTTTTCCTACTGACGTAGATCCAACAATAACGACGTTGAAAGACTTGTGTTTCTTTTTCAAATGCTTGTTAATTTCTTTTTGGATTTCTTCATTGTTAACTTTCAAAATTTCTTCTTTTTCTACATAGGTTGTGACGAAAGACAACACTCTCTTGTCATGATCATTGTTTGGAATTGCATCATGTTTAAAATGACAAACACTATTTTTCAATTTTTTGAAATTATTTTCAATCTCTGATTGTACATGACAAACAAATTCTGAAAGTTGTTTTCTAAATTCTCTTTCCATAAAATTCGGTATTAAGCTCAATACTTTTTCATTTTGATTGAACAACAATTGTTCAATTTCGTTTCGGATCTTGTCAAACTTTTGCCGAGAATACAACTCCCAAAATTGATCATCACGTGCAAGAATTGGCATGGGATGGTTTTTACCTGTAGCAATTATTTAGATCATGAATGGTAAGAAATGAAAAGATGATTCGGAAAACGTCTTCATTTAAATATTCGAGCCAACCATTCTCGGACGACATTTTTTTGATGATTCATTGGAGTTGGGTGAAAGAGCAACAAAAGCTTCTCAGGAGAAACAGAAATATTGCTAATAATCAATTTGCCCTCAATTTAACAGCGTATGGTGTTTTCGTATTGTCTACCAACCAGAACGTCAAGAATCGTACTGATTTCTTGTACCTCACTGTTCATACAACCAAAGGTTGTAGAGGTAGAGTCGTCATACTCAGGCATCCCGTCCATAAAAATTGTTTAGTCCATGTTTGAAATTTTTGCTTTCTTGCAATCGTACACGAACATTACACATCTAGTCATTCCTTTTGAGTCATAAAAAACTTGTGAAATTCTCTGGGCAAGTAGTTGTTCCGCGAAATCTGATGCTTGGGCAAACTAATCGGACTGTGCGACAAAAAGGCTACAGCACTGCAGGTTCCCAAGTTGTCTCCAACCTCAGTACTGATGCAGCTCGACGATGCTTAACTTCTCAAATCGGACGGGATGAGGTGCATTCATCGTGATATGGCCGTAGCCATTAACAGTCCCTCATTATCTGTTTTGTCTGTATTCTTAGTTGTTATTCGCAGATCCGTCTGCTGTACGGTTGCTCATTTTCAAGTTTGTCTAAACTTCCACCAATTCTAAGCTTGAAAACCCAGCATGTTTTGAAAGCTTTCCACAAGACGGCATTCAGAGTCCATTCTGTCCTCGGTAATCATGTCGAAATTCTTTCAACCTTCTCATCTTTTGGCTAGTAGCAATAGAGAGGGCACCTTCCATGCCAATATCATTAAAATTCAAATCCAATAAGGTTAAATTCTGAAAATTGTTACCGGTGGCAATAGCAAGGGCGCCTTCAAAACCAACATTGTTGTTACAAAGGTCTAATGATGTCAAACTCTTCAAATATTCACTATTTGAAATGAATTTGGCACCTTCACAGCTAATGTTGTTGTGGCTTAAATACAAGGACCTTAAATTTTTCAAGTATTCAGCATTGGCTAGATATGTGGCACCTTCTCTACCAACGTTGTTGGAAATCAAACTAAGTGAAGTCAAATTGGACAAAGATGCGCTGCTAGAAATGAATTTCACGCCTTCACTGTAAATAATATTTCTATTCATGCTCAATGAGGTAAGCTTTTTCAAATGTTCGCTATTGGAGATGAATTTCGCACCATCATTACAAATGTTGTTTACACTCAAATTTAGTAATGTTAAATTTTGCAAATTTTCGCTGTTAGCAACGAATTTAGCACCCTCACAGCCAATTTTGTTGAAACTCATATCTAAAGAAGTCAGTCTCTTCAAATTTTCGCTATTGGAAATAGCTTGCGCACCACAATGACCAATATTATTTTTTAACAATTCTAATGAAGTTAAATTCTTCAAGTGGTTACTGTTGGAAAGACATTTAACACCTTCACAGTCAATGTTGTTATATCCTAACCTCAAACAAGTCAAATTATGCAAACTCTCAGTGTTAGAAATATAATGAAGATCTTCGTTGTTCATCTTGTTGTGTCGTAAATCTAGAGACGCTAAATTTTGAAATATTTCGCTGCTAAGAAATTTGAGATCTTGATTGTTATTTAAACATTTTAACTTTACGGACGTTAAATTCTTCATGCACTCATTGTTCTCTAAGTGGGTAATAATTCCTAATCCGAGGAACATCCAGTGCAAAGGAATTTTCAACGAAATTTCTCTCCACTGTTTTGAAATTTTCATACAGACCCGAAGGATAAATTTTGAATCAAGAAAAGTAAGCATTTCGAAAATAATATCTGGACAGAATGGTCCATTATTATGATCATCATATGTACTGTTCGTGGTTTTTTGGTTTAAATTTTTTGTTGCAGATAATTTCCTCTTTTTGTTGGCTTGAGATCTTGCGGAAGGCATGATGCTATTTTTTAATGTTGAACAGTGAATTGTAACTTTAACAAAACATGGTGGTGTTCTCATGTTTCCATCCTCTCGTTTTACCTTAATGACGTCTGAAACTGAAACAATACAGTAGTTCACAACCAACAAAGAAATTTATTTTCCTAATTCAGGAAATACATGACAAAGCGGAACAACAAATAAAACACAATGCAAATGACAACCACTACGCTAGCATAAAATATCTCGTCGATAGGGAGGAGGGTTCTCTTGGTAAGAACGGATTCTTGTTGCTTCTTATACTCAACAGCAAGTTTCAAATGATCCTCGTTCTCAGAGATGAGTAGTTTTTGGAAGAGGAAAATCTTTCCCTTTGTGACAGGAGTTAATTTCACAGGCATCACACCACTCACTAAACCGGATGAAGTGGAGGGCTGTGTTGGTGCATCATTGATTTCATCATCACTCTCGCTTTCGTCACTGTAAACATTTTCTTCAAATTCATCTTCATCGTCGCTGAAGTTACGAATATCCTCTTCGCTGGCAGTTCTTCTGATGTTTCCTTGTGGAAATGCGAAAGGTAGTGGTGGTGCTTGTGGTTGTTGATATCGCATTTGTGGCATGGCTTGTTGTTGATATTGCATTGGCAAAGCATTGCTCATCATTTGCATTTGTGGCATGGCGTTGTAACGATTTTGGGATTGAACCTGTCTTTCACTTCTTGGATAAGAAGTATTCGACATTTCTTGACTAACAAAATCTTCAACAGTGGGTTGCTTATCAAAATTAGGCACTTCCTTCATCGATCCTTCAAATTCTCCATAATTGTAATTTTCAGGTAGATAGACATAGTAATAGGATCTGTTGGTTGGAATGTTAAACTTTGGAAGCAAGAGCTCAATCCTTCCATTTTCCGTCATCACTTCTTTCACAGGAACTGTGTAGTAAAGTTCTACTGAGAAGGTCATCTCGGTAGCTCCTCTCTTCAAAGGAATGAGAATTTTACCTTCCTTATCAATGGCAGGTCTGACAATCTCTCCTTTAACACTGGTAGAATAGAGAGCATACTGAATGTCCTTTGGCACAAGATCTACCTTGGCATAGTTTTGTGAAGAGTTTTTCACTTTCATGGCAACTCTGTAAAACAAGTGACCACTCTCAGAATATGTAATTTGGTACAATGCTTCTTCAATCACTGCAACCAAGACTTGTACATCATCGTGTTTCTTGATATCAAGGAAAATATCGGTTCCCAGTGATTGCAAGAACTTGTAACCAAATAGTAATGAGTCAGAGGTTTTTGAGGTGATTTTAGTTGGAAGCTCAGTGGTAGCCAACTTGGTTAAGCCCACATTCTTCAAGTCCTTAATTTCGACGTTGGTAATTCCTTCCACACCAATGAATCCCTTATCCCTATTCACATTCATACATGAAAAGGTTGGCAAATGGACCTTACAACTTTCAGATTTCATGTCCTTTTCTGTTAAAAGTTTGAGTTGATAGCTGCCTTCCACACCACAATGCAAAGTCACTTTCAAAAAGTATTCAGCATACGCTGAAGCTGTTTGAATGAAGGAGTTGATACCCTCTGAATGAGTAGAATTCAAAAGTTGAATGGAATAATTACTCTCACTTTGATTGTCGTTATTGAAGGGTGTTACTCCTTGTGTTGGAGTAGAGGCATTGGTGGCAGCAGATTTCAACTTTTTAATCTCCCAATTCTTGATATTACGACCATCCACTCGAATGACTCTCAACGGACAGACATCCTTCTCAAATTTGTCGTGAGGAGAATCCTTCATTTGAAGCAAGACATAGAACGTATTTACAGATCCATTCACAATGGTATAGTCCAAATCAGCAGAGGTTGAAATGAGTCCACCTCCCACACTGTGTAATACATGCTGTTCTACACTAATGTTCAATTGCTTCTCTTCCTTCTTTTCTTCTTTCTTTTCCTTCTTTTCATTCTTTAATGTGTTCTTCAACATTTCTTGAATGACCTTTTCAGATCGCTTCCAATACAAGGAGAGTCTGTAAGTTGGAGGAAATGAACAATCAGTCAAAATTGTGGATCGTTGCTTTGAAGAATTTTCTTCAAACTTGGTAGTGAAATGAGTAGAAGGCTCTACATTGAGATCATAGAAATCTCCAATAATCTCAAATCGACGCAAATGATTACGAGGTGCACAGAATGGGAAGGTAATGTCCAATGACTTTTTCTGATCAGATTGATAAGGAACACAAAGATTGAGTGTGACATGATAACGACCACGGTCATTGGTGTGTAAGCAATAAGCACCGTCAAAGACACCAATAAAACCAACATTATTTTCTAATGGCACTTCCACTTCTTCCTCCTTTTCAAAGTAATTGGTAATGACATCTTCTGATGCAGAATTCTTGCTGGTATTCTTTTCCTTGCTGACGGTATATCCCAAAACAGTTAACTTGTCGTTGACATCAAAGAGTTTAAATTTGGTGTATCGATCAACCAACACCAAAATACAAATTTTACATTGAAGAACAACCTTATCCTTTTCTGTTTTTCCTTCAATGTCCATTTCTTGAATCATGGTTTTTCTTGGAGGTTCTTTGTCCTTGTTGCTGCTAATGTCATCCAATACATTGGAATACTTGTCATATGCTGAGAGTAAAGTTAGGAATTGATTGAGAGGAACCTCAACTTGATCTTTCTCATCAAATTTAGGTGCTTGAGGAGAGACGTTATTCTTCTCACCATTGTTGTTGTTGTTACTAGCATCTCCGATCATAATAGATCCCTGAAGAAGAGGAATGTCCTCTGTAGAAGTGGTTGTGGTTAAACGTTGATCGTTACTGCTCATATTGATCTCTTATAATGATGACAAAGAAGATTTCAATTCTCTATTGTTGTTTGATCAATCAATCGGGTTAAAAAAGAACACGGAGGAACTGAATGCCAGTAGGTGATTTTTTTTTGAGATGTATCTTGATCGTGGCATGTTCATTGTTCATTATGTGGCCAAGTCAAGGTTCACTATTACCATCAACGCAGCCAATCTGCTGCATGTTTCATGATCACGCATGGATTCTAAAAGAAGAATAGGACGCAAACGCTTGCCACCTTTCGTGCACAACATGAACTCGCAGCTGATGAGAGCTGTTTCCGTGGCAACGACCAGACCAGGTTCCGTTGAAACTCCAAATTCTCATGGAAATGTTTCAATACATTTGGGATGGACCAATCTCAGCCAGCCAAAATTTGGGATGGTTCAGGTTATTTGGGACGAGTTAATTTCCCCGACACCTATCGGTTTCATTGGTTGAAGCCAATCCCTAATTGCCCTCCATGAACCAAAGATACGGTAGATCTGGTCGCTACGGTAAACAATGAAACCAAATAAATGTTCGACAACCTATCCTCTGCAAAGAACACAGAGGTAAAGAAGCTGTTGTCCACTGAGTGGAAAAATTTATCGCAACCTCATGTGATGGTAGTACACACAAAATACCATAGAACAAGAGTTCAGAATGTGCCACAGATGGATAAGGTGAGGGAAAAACTTTTAAATAAGTTAGGTTACATCCCTGTCTTCATATTCCTTCAACAGTTTGCCAAATGTGGTGATAGTCCTGGTCCTTATCGAAATTGTGATAAGGCACTAATGCTTCTCTACTTTATGGTGCAAGGTTTGCCTTTTGATGGTACTGGCCTTCCAAAAAGCACTCTTCATAGAGTGTACAAGTTCTTCTTTAAAGAACATTACACTGAGAACAAAAAATGGGCAGCTTATGCGTTGAAAACCTGGTTCTCAACTCCATTGCTAAGAGTATTAACTGCACAAACTGAAAATCCGACCACAAACGAAGGAAGGGAAGTTGTGACAATGCATGGGGATGGACATGACACAGAGTTTGATTACGCCCCAGTTGACGAGAATGAAATCGTCTCAAGAAAAGACCTTTATTCGTGGAAGCTAAAGAGAACAGGTCTCCGCACTCAAGTAATTCAGGACATTCAAGGGTTTGCATTAATGGTATCAGACGCAGCTAAATGTAAAGACAATCCTGATCAGACCATGTTTAAGAAAACGCCAATCCATACTCTAATACATCCAACCGATGTCCTTCAACTTGATGGAGGATATTCCTACAAATGGATCATTAAAAAGGCTCCATATACTCCACCACAACCACAAAAGAAATCAAAAAGTCGTTAAATCCTACCAAATAACTTTTGGGATGTTCATAATAAAAATTTGGGATTAAGGCAGAAAACTTTTGAAACAACATCGTTTCACTGGAACGTTCAAAAAAAAATGGTATCTCCCAATTCCCGCCACCTCTTTCAATTTCATTAAGGAAGACCGATCTCAAATCTCCGTTCCGAGTTAATTGAGCACAGCATCTCCCTCGATCAGCTTTTTGAAAGATCTTTCCCAAACAATTAAAAAATTATTACAAAAATGACCCAAATCTTAAGGGGCTGCACTCGCCTGTTCGTTTTAGCATTGGCTTTACTGATGATGTCAACATACCTCGACAGTTCGTTATCCCTGGTCATCATAAAGACAATGCATGCAGATGATACCAACATCCAAAAGAATACACCTTCGGATTCACTAACTCATGATACTGGAGGATCGTCATCTCCCTCAACACCACAAATCGATAGCATACCTCCGATTTCACAAGCAACTGTAGATGGCCTCTATCATTCTTTGATGAGTTTTATTCAACAAGATAATGGAAGAATATTTGTTGAACAAATGATTCAATCGATCATTCCGAAATATTTAAAAGAAACCTCTGCTCCCACTTTTTCAAAAAATGTTGGAGAGGAGTCTTCATATGGACTTGTAGAAAATTCATATCAATTTTCGAGGACCACAGATGAAAATTCACCATTTAAATTGCTCACGAATCAACAACAAAACTTGTTATTCTTTATTGTCGGAGCTGCAGCTGAAACTTACAAGAAAGTTGTTCTTGGGCAACATCAACAAGAGCATTTATCCAAATTTGATATTGACAATGCTGATAACGCTCGTCAATTGGATAATTATGAACAAGATTTAATTCGGCTCAAAGTTAAATTATTCTTTGAGGAA
Source organism: Naegleria lovaniensis (assembly GCF_003324165.1). NCBI lineage: Eukaryota > Heterolobosea > Eutetramitea > Acrasida > Naegleriidae > Naegleria > Naegleria lovaniensis. The sequence continues at coordinate 309,475 of NW_025407856.1, read as the reverse complement.
ATTGAAAGAAATGTAAAACAAGGCGTTTCAAAAGATAAAATAGGATGGCTCCTCAAACAATTGAAAAAGCGTGACACCATGGTCCAACAAGAGTTTGATGTGGAAGGAAATATTATCACAGAAAATTCAACCGCCGAAAGTCAATTGTTGGACGATATGGAGGCATTCCTAGAAAAGTCATTATATGAAGAAGAAACTGAGCTTTTCAAAACATTATATCCTAAAGCTGATGAATGCTCTAAATACAGCGGAGTTTTATTTGTAGGAGGATTGTATACAGATTGGTATCCATTCTATTTTCATGGTTTAAAGAAGCATTTAAACGAATGTGGAATGAAATTCAAAATTTCTAAGGTTAATTCTGGCGGGTCATTAGAAAAGAATGCTCTATTTCTGAAAAACGAAATTATTGAATATTCAAAAGAATTGAATGTCACGAAAGGTGTGTTACTAATAGGCCACTCTAAAGGAGCCTGTGATGTACACCGAACACTTTCAAAATACGAAAATGAGTTAAAAGATCATGTTAAAGGAATGATTGCTCTGCAGGCTCCTTTTGCAGGCTCTGCACTTGCCAATGACATTTCTGAATATGGAGCAAGCAAAATTGCATTACTTTCCATTCTAGTTGAGGGTAAGTTTGATCAGATTGAGAGATTTCAACATATCATTTGTAATAATGTTTATGTACAATCGTTAGAAATTTTGGGAGGTGAATTGCAAGCGATAGAGGATTTGAGCTATGAAAATAGAAAGAGAGTAATTGAAGAATACCCATACAACAATGAGACATTTCCTTGCATTTCGGTGAGCAGTCATTACCAAGCGCCTTCATCCTTGTTATATCCCGCAATTTCTTATTTGAATATGAGATATAATGTTAAAAATGATGGAATGGTAATTACCATGGATGGATACATTCCAGGATGTAAATATATTGTAATTCCTGAAATGGATCATTCAGGAGGTGCATTTACTGGCTTTCCCAACCTGAGTGAATATGATCCTGCCAAATTAGCCTTAACTCTGGTTCATATTTTCCACCATTATTTTTCACACAAGACGAACCAGTTGCAATGAAATTTGCTTGTCCTTTTGTTTGCTTGCTGATTTGATTGTAACCAATTGAAATGATGTAACTTTGCTTTCTCATTCTTTCACCCTTCTTAACGGGTTGATGCAAAATCGCATCAAAACCTTCCAATTCGCTACCACCGCAAACTTTTCAAAAAAAACTCTCCAAAGCACCACACCAAGTTGCGATCTGCTACTCCGAGCTCCCGAGTTCTCTAACCACCACTTTCATCATCCTTTCAAATTTTCCAACAACAACACAATAATCTAATTAGAAATGGGCAATACTTCACCAATCGTAGCAGGATCATGGAGAGAAAAATCAGGTAAAATTTGGCACTGCACACAAAACGGCAATCAATTTACTTGGACTCAGGAAGGCACAGGAAGACAAGCGAACGGAACCATTGTTGCTGTTTCTATGGCTCCAGCTTCATTCTCCATTCACATCACTTTTGATGGAAATGTTCATTGGAAATTGACTCCAAGTTTGGATGGAACTGCATTGACTGGTAAAAGTGATACTTTTTATCGTGTGAGCACAGGAGTTGCATTGGCACCTGCAACCATTCACAATTTGGCTGGTGTTCCTTCTCAAACTTTGAATACCACTCCTTCTCACACTTTGAAAGCCATGCATGTGAATTTGATGGGTGTTACTTTCAGAGAAAATTCAGGAAAGACTTGGATTGTTGAATCACAACCACACACTGGTTATGTCATCTTGAAAAATCAACAAGATTCAAGAAGAGCCTATACCTACATTGTTCGTGATGTTTCACAAAACAAGTACACTATTTTCATTGATTTCCAAGGAGCTGACACTGCTTTCCGTGTTGACACTTTTGATATCAATACTTGGCCACTTCAGAATGGAGATTGTTTCAGAGCAATAACCTCCATTGTTCAACCATCAGCCACTGTGGTCACAACAACCACAACACCAGTCTTCAATGTGAATATTGGATCAAGTGGAATCAGTGTCGGTGTTCCAACTCACACAACAACCACCTATGTACCTCCACCAACAACATACGTTCAACCTCAAACAACATATGTACCTCCACCAACAACTTCCTACATTCCACCACAACAAAGTTATGTACCTCCGCAACAACCACAATACGTTCCACCTCCACAACCTTTCTGTGGTGTTTCATCAACAACATTTACTCCACCAGTGACAACATCAATCTATCCAAATATGACTGTTAGCAGCAACCCTTACGGAGGAATGAATCCAATGGTTAATTCAATTGTTCAAGCTTGTCAAAATCAAAATTTTGACTCTGACAAGCTCAAGACTGTTATCACCTATTCCCAATCTCAAATGTCACCAGTGGTTGGAACCGATATCATTAGGATCATTGGCTTGTTTAACTTTGATTCCGACAAGTATAAGGTTATTCAACAATTGAGAACAACAAATAATATTGCTGGATTGGACTCTAACACCGCTGCTTCTATTTTGAGATGTTTCGCTCATGACAGTGATAAAGTCAAAACAGTCCACGAACTATGTCCTTTCATTTGGGATCGCAGACAAAACGCAGAGGTTATTGTGGGTTGTTTCACTTTCTCCACTGACCAAACCAAGGTTAGAGACTATTTGTTCAGAAATTAAAAGTCAACAATTTTTTAATTGATATCAATATTTACATTCTGTGCAATCTGAGAGACAGAGAAGATAGCAACACGCAAATTGAGGAAGAAACCATCGCAATACCAGCCACCCAAGGTGGAATCATCACTTTGATGAGTGGGAAGAAGACACCAGCAGCAAAAGGAACAGCAACAAGATTGTAGCCAAAAGCCCAAATGAAATTGAGCACAATCCTGTTGTAAATACTTCTACAGAGTGAAATTGTGGATACTAAAGCTCTTAAATCGTTCTTCATGAGAATAATTTGAGCACATTCAATAGCCACATCTGTTCCTTGTCCAACTGAAATGCCAACATCCGCTTGAACAAGACTTGGAGAGTCATTGATACCATCACCAATCATAATAACTATTTCCTTACTGTCTTGCAATTCTTTGACTTTGTTCGTTTTACCGGCAGGTGTGAGTTGTGAGAAAATTCGGTCAGATGGGATGCCAATCTTGTCACCTACATAGTTTGCAACACTCTTATTGTCACCAGTCAACATGAAGACCTTTAGACCCTTATTGTGTAAATCTTTAACCACTTGGAAAGATTCTTCTCTAATCTCGTCAGACAAACTAAATAAAGCCTGTAGCTTTTTGTTGACAGCAACAAATACCAAGGTTTGATAACGATTGGAATCATTAAATTCTGGCATGGCGCATTCTTGGTCATACATAAATTGTTGGTTTCCAATATCAATGTGGACATTTTCAATATTACAGCTGATACCTCTTCCTGAAACAGCATTAAATTCGGTCATTGTTGAGGAGGAGACATTAAATAATGCCTCATTATACGACACATGCTGTTTACAGAACTTGACAAGAGCCTTTCCAATTGGATGCTCACTGCTTGATTCTGCAACTGCAGTGTATCTAATAATATCAGCAAGTATTGCATGATCATCAAACATTTCAATATCATCAACAACTAGTTCTCCCTTGGTGAGAGTTCCTGTTTTGTCAAATGTAACAGCAGTTGCCTTTTTAACAATTTCAATTGGACTACCACCCTTAATCAAAATACCATGCTTGGCTCCAAGACCAGTACCGACCATAGTGGCAGTAGGAACAGCAAGTCCAAGTGCACATGGGCATGCAATAATGACAGTAGAAGTGCTGAGCAACAATGCAAAAATATATGGGCTCATGTGGTCAGGTCTCCATTCTTTTGGATACACGTCAAAAGCGCCAAGAATTGCCCAAACAACAAAAACTACAATACTAAGCAAGATGACAGCTGGCACAAACCAAGAAGAAATCTTATCTGCTAATCCTTGAATTTGTGGCTTATCTGTTTGCGCTTGTTCTACAAGCTTTGCAATTCCTGACAAGGTACTGTCTGATCCTACTCTGGTGGCTCTCATGTAAAAATAAGTGTCACCAACATTAACAGTTCCACCAATAACTTCAGATCCAACTTTCTTTGTGACAGGCAAAGATTCACCGGTAATCATTTGTTCATCCACAAGAGCTTCACCGTCCAATGAGGTAATCACTCCATCCACTGGCACCTTATTTGCACGAATGACTTTTAGGATATCTCCTTCTTGAACTAAATCGACATCAATCTCCTTCTCAGAGTTATCTTTTTCATCAACGAGAATTGCAACAGTTGGTTGAAGGTTCAACAAGGTGACAAGAGCCGAAGAAGTTTTTCCTTTCGCAATACTTTCCAATAGTCTTCCAAGTGATAAGAACATGATCAAGGCAGCAGCTGTTTCGAAATAGTCATGCTCAATAGAGATCTTTCCTTCAACCATGTTATAAATGTTTGTAAAGAGAGAATATCCGTAGGCTTCAGTAGTAGCGATTGCAATAAGGACGTTCATATCAAGTGAACGTGCTCTTAATGCCTTCAAGGATAGAAGATAGAATGGGTAGCCACCAATAATCTGAACTGGAGTGATCAACAAAAACATGACAAGGCTCATCACAGTCAATCCTGGAGCCACTTGTGTCATCAATCCCATTTTGGTTTCATGAATGTTGCCAAATATCATGGCAATGATCATGGCAGGAATTGTAAAGGATGCAGCAAAGATAAAGTAGAACATCCATTTCTTAATTTCCTGTTTTCTGGCAAGGGTGTCCAATTTGTTCTTCATCATGGATGATTTAACAATCTTAACGTCAAAGTTGAGTTGATCAGCTCTTGCCACTGCTTCATCATAAATCTTTCTCGCCTTAACCACGTTGCTGTCAAATAAAATAGTGAGCATAGAATTGGAAGCAACGTCTTCATCAGCTCCAACTGAAATGTCAATAACACCTGAAATATGAGTAAGCAGGTCTACCAACTCGTCTTTGTAGCCTGAAGGGACACTTAATAAAAGCCTGTTCTTTTCATGAGACATTTGTTCTGTCAAGCTTTCACACTTGTATCCGAGCGATTCAATTTTCTTCACAATTTCTTGTTCAGTGATAAGTGAATCGTCATAAGTGATATCACCCTTTTGCATGATCAGGTTTACCACTGCAGTACTAACACCAGGCAATTTCTTAACTGCTTTCTCAATTTTTGCAACGCATGATGCACAACTCATTCCATCAATGGAAACAACACACTTCTTGTTGGGAGAAGTGTGTTCAGCTCCATCATTACCATTCAACAATCTAGTATCTTGCATTTCAATTTCAACCTCCTCCATTTCATCAACAGGAGCATACGAGTGTAAAGTACCACCAGTAGATGGGGCCTCTTTCAATGCATCTTCATCCAATTCCTTCTTATACGCAGTAGTTGGAGAAGGTTTAGCTGTTCTAATGGTGAAAATTTCGACCTCCTTTTGACATTCAAATCCAAGACTCTCAATTTTCTCAATCAATACACTTGGTTCGTCATATTCACATTGAACGCTGACAACTTTGCTTTCCAAATCCACGTCAACAAAGTAGACCTTTTCATCGCCTTGAAAAGCTTGAATAATCTTGTTTTTACAGCCTCCACATTTCATTCCGTTCACCTTAATACTGTGCTCTTTGTAATCAGCAAATCTGGTGCATGAGTATCCAAGATTTTCAATTTCTTCAATAATCTTTTCTTCCAATGTTGGATCAGCAATTTTGAAAGCGACCTTCTTTGTCAAAAGATCGATATTCACATCGTGAGCCTTGAATTGATCCTCAAGCAATTTCTTGACTTTGGAGGTACAATTGCCACATCTCATACCCTCAACCTTCAAAGTCAGCAAATTCTCTTGATTATGTTCTTCATGAGCAATCTCAATATTGGTGTTGAGAATATCATAGGTCTTTTTCAAATCATTGGTAAGAATATCATTGATACTATGTCTTGTGGACTCTTGGCTAAAGAAAAAGATGACAGTTTGATCTTCCAAGTCACAGTACATGTGTGATACATCTTTAACATCAGCAAAGGCTTTTTCAACTTTAGAGCTACATCCATTGCATCTCATTTTGCAAGAGTCACGAAATTTAACCTGATGAACCTTCATAGTTCTTGCGCTCTTAATATGGAATAACTTGCGATTGGATTCAAACAAATTGTTTAGCAACTGGAAAAGTGAAACGTAGCCAGAAACATAGATTCTCACTTCTCCTTCACGTTCAGCAATAGAGATGAAGGCTTGGTCTTTCAACTTTTCAATGATTTCCATAGCGCTGTTTTCGTTCTTTTTACGAACCAACACAATTTCAAAGTGATAAATCTGTCTTATTCTCTTCATGAAGCAATTATCAATACATCCAGAAGAAGGATCATTCATTTTGCTTTCGGAAGGGGTTGAGTCTCTCTTTCCAGATTGACAACAAGATGAGGAACAACCGCAAGCCAAGTCTCTCTTCTCAGTGTTAGTAGATTCGGCATCACCACCATCAAAATATTCCTTGATGATTGAGGTACACTGGCAAGAAGAGCATGAGCAGCCACATGAGCTGTTCTTGTCTACATGAAATATGAATGGCGTTTCATCATCGGAGCGCAATTCGTTTGAAATCGCGGCCGGGAGTGCAACAACTGTCATTTTTTTAAATTTGGATTTTTTGTTGGTCTATGTTGGCTTATTAAATAGTTGAGGTGGTGCGGAATTAATAGTGCGCACTCAGAGTTGGAGAAATCCAAAATAATGGTATTTAAGACAAAAATCCGCACGATGGTATTTATTAATTTCATTGTATTTAATTCGTTAACATTAACAGTACGTTGAAATTTTGAATTTAACAGAACTGCACTAAAAAAAATGAGTCAGCAAGAAAAGATTCAGGCTTTCGTGGACTGGGCTGCCAAAGTTGGTGGTTTCAAGCACGAGGCTATTGACTTAAAATTCATCAATGATGAAGAAGGAATGAGTGGTACTCTTAATTCAGACATAGAAGCATCGGAAGAGCATGAAGAAACATTGTTGTCCATTCCGTTAGATATTTGTTTGAATTTTAAAAATATGAGCAACGAATTCAAAGAATTAATATCGGAATTGGAACAGTTTAAAGACGATCAGCTTGATGACGGTCAAGAACTGACCACACAGTGGAAGGGAACAAATATGTTCGAGAATCGATTGGTCGTTTTTTATTTATTTCTGATTCATGAGCTCTTTGTGATGAAAGAGTCGAGTATTTATTTTCCATACTTGGACATGTTACCACAAAATTTTACCACTGCTATTTACTTTGATGAAGATGATTTGAGTGAACTACGAGGTACCAATCTCTATAAATCTATCACAAGTATCAAGGACAACCTAAATCATGTATTCAATTCCAAAGTTAGCTTTTTAAAAGAACGAAGAGCAAAGCTAATAGACGACAATTACACCTACGAAAGATTCATGTGGGCATTTTCTGCTGTTTGGTCAAGAGTTTTTCCTATTGAATATGAATGTGGAAATAATGAAAAGGAGATTGTTCCAACTTTGTTACCTATGGTAGATATTTTGAACCACAAATTTAATGCTAAAATTACATATTTCACAGGATCTGACAGCAGGTTCTATTTAAAAACAAGAGAGTCACTTAAAAAGGGCGACTATGTCTACAATAACTATGGAGCTAAAAGCAATGACTCGTTTTTGCTTAGTTATGGATTTGTAATTCCTGACAATTCAGAAGATACACTCTACGTTCAATTTGGCATTTCAGATACCAACGATGAAGAATTAATTTTGTGTAAAAAGAAATATCTAGAAGATAATTCTTTAAAGTAAGTAGAACATTGCTGAATTAAATGTCAAGAAAATGTTTCATCTAGACTTGGTTATTACTTGAAACAGAAAGATCTACCAGAGGATATGCTGGATGCTATTAGAATTTGTGTAATGGATGAAGAAGACTTTTATTTTGCCAAACAATTTAACATCGATCATCATCGAAAATCTTCAGAACGCTTTAGATTTAACGTGAAAAATGAATACAATACTCTGCGGACACTTAGATCCCTCTTTATATCAAAACGGTCGGTGTTCTCAACTTCTCTTGAAGAAGATATAAAACAATTACGGCAAGAAAAACGGTATAACATGAGAAATATACTTGTTTATAGGATTGGCCAAAAATATATAATAGATAACATTTTGAAATTCATTGATCAATCCATGTCACATTTAGTAATGGCTCACTCTCATTTCCTCTCATATCCAAAACACAGCACCAACATATTGGATAATTTCAACAATCTGTTTTTAGAGAACTCAGGAAAAATAGCCGTGGAATTTGTTGAAAAGGAAGGATTTAGCGTAATTACAACTCAACACATCACAAGAGGAGATACCTTACTCGTTATCAAGTCAGAAGAAATGATTGACGCAGATTGTGCCTTAGATTCTCCTGTAGGGGAGTATTTCACCACTGCTCGTGAAGAAAACGAGGATTGTAATTATTTAGATGATGAAATGGCCGTAATTTTTTACATTCTTTTCGAATTGTTTTCCTCCTCGATGAAGACAAATACCCACTCCAAATTTTTTAATGAGATTGTTAAACAACTCCCCATTAATCAGTTTCCCTTAGTGGCAAAGAAATATGAACATGAATTGGAAGGCACCATGGCCTGTTTACTTATTCAAAAAACTCAAGACAGCCTTCTTCAAACTTTTGAAGAGATCAAAGATTGTTTGTTGAATTGCGGAGTAAGTACTACTGTAAATGAACTGGGTACGATTCCTTGCTTGGTATATCTAACAGTTGAAGGATGAGGGAATTTTAACTTTTGAGAACTTTCTTGTCGCATATTCAATATACGATTTGTTTTGTGTTGGAATGGAGACAGTTGTTCCATTGCCCACTCCTATCTCCTCTCTCCCACATTTCTTGCGTGAATTTGATGATGGTAATCTAATTGTGAAAAGCTTAGTTGATATTGAACAAAATACCTTAATATCTAACTCCATTTTGGCACTTATCAAGCCTATCGAGGAAGTATTTCTATACAACATAATTCCATTAGATGAACGAGGAAATACATGCTGCACCTATGCAGCAGAAATTGATCTCGAGTCGATGGAATCTCTCGTAACTCAAGAGAAATTAGAAGCGTTAAATAGAATCAACAATTTGTCATTTAGACATTATTTGAGATGTGACACAAATTCGGACAAAATTGTTCAACAACTATGCATTCTACTTTCTTCACATGAAGAATTGGCAAACAATCCTCAACTCTCTCTTGATGGGTTTTCGCATCGAGTCCACTCTCAAGTTAGATATATTGTCGACATGATGAGAACAAATTTTGAGCAACAATTCATCACAACCATGGAACAAGATGAAGCCCTTCTCAAAACACCTCTCCAAGAGTTTGATACTCCTTTCCTTCAAAACATTATCAAGTATCGATTAACCTCCAAGCGCATTGTCACAAACCTCCATTGCTGAATGTGGGCACGCATACAAAAAAAACAACACAATACAAAAGTCACCTTTGTCAATCAACAACCTGTGAAACGCCGAGAAGTTATTCTTCAACTTGAATGGACCAAGAGCTTTTTTGTAATTTTCGCAATGCAAGACACTTTCTGATTGCTGTTGGAGTGCTATTAATTGTGGCCACTGTGATCCTTTTTGTATTTACAAATAACCACGAAAATGAACCAAATCGGAATTACTGGGTAGGATTGAATTTGCATTATACACAGGAGCAAATTCAATATTATTTAATGAATTTGTTACGACCCGAGCGTCATCATGAGGAAATATTCTCGAACAAAATAATGACATGTTTCACCCAAGAACACAGCTTGACCTGTGGATTGACCAATCAATTATTCGAATTAGCAACGTGTCTGGCAATCAGTGCAAAATTAGGAGCCAAACAATTCATATTACCTAGCATATGTTCTGATGGAAATTGGGGCTTATGTTACTGCTCTAAATCTCAGCAATATTCCACGTTTTTTAATTTACAACGTATGAAAAGGTTAGCAAAAGAAAGATTTGGAATAACCATTTATGAATACGAAGAGAGTCAAACTTATTTACAAGATGTTTCTGAAGAACTCTTTCGTCTACAAGACAATACTCTCTATTTGAAACCTCTTTCTGAAGCTGCTGAAATTATTTATGACATGTCGACTAAAAAGAAAAATTATTTGGAGCATGGAGTGCTGAACATTGGGTTTGCTTGGGGAAGATGGAAGGGAGATAAATTCGAAGAAGATATGCTTTATTTAACATTCTTTGATTTATTCTATCCTTCAATGGCTGTGAAACGAGTAATTGACGATTGGGCTTGGAAAACAAAGCATTTTGATTCAAATGGCCCACTTATTGTGATTCATAACCAAATTCCTACAAGCGAAGGAATATATCCTGGATGTCAACGAACTGAAATCAATGACTATGTTTCTCTTATCACACGAGAAATGTCACTTGGTAAAAAAACAAGAGTGTTGTTAATAGGTTCAGGATTTGAATTGAAAACATCTGAATCATTAAGACTGTCAGAGTTTTCATCTGCTCACTCGATACACGTTTATTCTCAATCAGATATTATGCGAATAACAGCTGATCATCAGTTACATAATTCCTTGGCTGCTTTTTGGATTGCCATTGAAGCTGATCACTTTATTGCCACAACGTGTGAAAGCCAATTCCTTTCTCATATTGTCACCATTCGAATGCTTCTTGGTAGACCTGTTTGCTCTTTGACAGACGTGACAAAATCCATACATCCCAATGCGTATCCCTCAAAATTTAAAAACAATGGTGAATACAACGGAAGAGTACCTTATAGATTCCCTCATCCTTATCAAGGATCTCTGTATACATTGGAAAAATGTAAATTCCCACTTCAAAACAGAATTTTGTGAGGAGTTCATTTTCTTAATTGCTTGCGACTGAATGGCTCAAAGGTTAATTTGCATTTAGGTGCTTGGCACTCATTGAACTATCAAGGTCATGAAGTACATGCGTTTTACAAGCAGACATGAATCTCAAAGCAAATTTTATGTTTCAGAACGGGTATTTGTTGTGTGTTAGGAGGAAGACTGACACTACTTTGTGAATTACCTTTGGCTTTGACAAATTATAATAACCCCAACAATGCCCTTGAGTCAAGCCACTCGTACAAACCATGAGACAAACTCTTTGGGCATTGTTTTTCTGTTAGCGGCAGGAGTGTTTGGCGGTTTTTCAAAAGCTGACGTTCATTTTCTCCTCAAATGGAGACAAGAGACAATTATGCGCAACCATAAACAATTTAATTTGTCGTTTAAATTTGGAGAGTGGATGTCCATGAAAACAACATATCATATTCAAAAAAAAAACAAACTTATTGTACCATAAGGGATTCCAAGATGCCAGAGAATATTACTCTTGGAAGCACAACTGGTAAGTCTTGCTTGTGTGTGTGAAATCAAAAGCATGTATATACCCGTATTCTGGCATGAATGGATAAAACCTTGATGTTTTTAACCTCACTTATTATGCTGTCGTCAATCATGATTGCTCTAATTCTATCATTTATATCGGCGTTAAACAGCTGCCAGACAGGTAGTGGGATTCAACCTCAGCTTGTTGAAAGGAGGAACCATCACACAAACAATTGGTACGTTATTTCTTGAAAGATTTTTTTGAACACACGTGATAACCATGTTGCTGCTGCTGCTTTGTGAATCCTTGACTTCGTTGTGTTTCTACTTTCTCCACTTGACACACTAACACAAAATTGATGAATACACATGCATACAAACCTATCATTATGCTCCTGTGTATTTGTACCATCTCTCTGTGTGCGCTGGACATTTATGGAAAATTGAATCTATGCGCAACATCCACTACTTTTGAATACCCAATACTTGCTTTTCAACAGTTGGTGGTATTATCACTTCATTGGTGATTGCCTCCACCGTTGCAACCATCATTTTGGTCTCTGTAGGTGTCGGTTACTCTCCACCAGAACCAAAGAATGATGTGGCCACTACTTTCAAACGTGTTCCAGTGACCTTAGACGTTTTGTTGAACGATGTGGATCCACGTGGAGGTAATTTGACATTGACCAACATTGTCGTGAATCCACGTTTTGGTATTGCCAAGATTATTTCCAAATCCAAGATTATGTATCAATCAGTGGGAGCTTTCACTGGAAATGACACCTTCTCCTATGAAGTCTCAAACTCTTTCATGACTGCCAACGCCACGGTCACGATTCAAGTACTCAATAGAGCTCCTGAAGCCATTCCAATTGTGAAGACTGTCCCAAAGAATGCCAACCGTTTCGTCATTGACATTTTCTCATACGTTGGAGACAATGGTGAGCGTATTTCTGATGTCGACAATGATGCTCTCTATGTTGATGGCTTCAATGGTAATCACATTGTTGGTGGCAATGACACTAATTTGGGTATTGTTGAGAAAGATACATGGACTGGTTTCTATTACACACCAAAGAAGGATTTCAATGGTGTTGAACAATTCAACTATGTCATTTCTGATGGTAATGATACTTCAACAAGTACCATTACTGTCTCCATTCAAAACAATGCACCAACGTGTGCTGACGATACCTTCCAAGTTCCCAAGTATCGTGGTGCCACCTTGGATGTATTGAAGAATGATATTGATATCAATGGTGATGAAATTTCCATTACTCGTGCTCTAGGTGCTGGTTTTGGAGGTGTTTCTGTTCGTAACAACAGCAAAGTTGTGTACTATTATACGAGTGGTGATCTCACTACCAAGTATGGTGACTCTTTTGAATATTCCATTACTGATGGACAATTAGAGAGCTCATGTGTGGTCTTTGTTCAAGTGTACAACACTCCTCCAGATGTTTTCACAAGAACTGTCACTGTTACCAAATCCACAACTGACAATTTGATTCCAATTCATTACTTTGATGTTGATAGAAAGGATTTAATTACTTTGAAGAAGATTTCTCCTGCTCTCAATTCATTGAATCCAGCTGCTTCTGTCCAATTAGCCAAGTCTTATGAAACCTTGTTCTTTGAATGTTGTGATTTCATCAAGGTTGAGATCAACAATTACACCATTGTATTTACTCCAACTCCTAATACTGTTTACACAACCACTTTGGACATTACCATGACTGATGGTGAAGCTGAAGGAACTGGTAAGCTCACGATTAACGTTGTGAATACTCCTCCAACTGCTGTTGATGATACTGCCACATGTGGTAAGAATCTTCAAACTTTGATTAATGTCATTGAGAATGACTTTGACACTGATAACGGTGACACTGCTCTTCTCAAGTTGACTACTAATGGATGGATTGCTGCCACTGAAAAGGGTGGTTCAGTTTCTCTCTTCAACAATACCCATGTCTTGTACACTGCTCCAAAAGATTTAGTTGGTACTACTGATGTTGCTTATTATCGTGTCACTGATCAAAGTGTGGATGGTAGTGGTCAACCAGATCCAACTGGCTTTGCCACTGGTAAAATTACCATTTCTCTCATTAATAATCCTCCAACTCCAGTCGATGACGTCATTACCATTCCAAAGGGTATTGCCTCTGTTTTGAATGTTTTGGCCAACGATGTGGATCCTAACGATGGTCCAAGTTCTGTGAAGAAAATCAAATCTGTTGGTGCTTCTGAACAAAAGAATATTTCTCCATCTATTTTGGTGAACCAAATCAATGGTGACACTGATGCTGTTTCCTATACTGCTATCAATGAAGAATATACTGATAGCTTCTTGTATGATGTTACTGATAAGGATGGAATGGATTCTACCTATAAGGCAAAGGTCACTTTGCAAGTTGTCAACACTGCTCCAGTGGCAAACAATGATAACTTTAATACCAAGTGGAATCGATCTGTGGATTGTGATGTTAAGGCTAATGACGCCGATCAAAACGGAGACTTACCAAGAGCTACTGTGATCATTGTTTCTCAACCAACTCATGGTTCTGCTGTTGTTATGGGTGACAAGGTTCGATACACTCCAACTAATGGATATGTTGGAAGCGATTCATTCACTTACAAGTTGAACGACTTGAGCTCTGCAAATGCTGAATCCAATGTTGCAACTGTCACTATTCAAGTCACCAATACTGCTCCTATTACTCAACCAGACACAACTTCTTCTCACTGGAGAAACCCTGTTGGAGTTTTGGTTTCACCTTTGGACAATGACAGTGATCCAGATGGAGATGCTTTGGTTGTCTCTGCCGTCTCTTCCTCATCAAGTGTTGGCACTGCAACTCTTATTGATTCACAAACTGTTAAATTCGTTCCAAGCACTGCTGCTCCAATTACTCTTGGTGCAAAGCAATTCACATACACTGTTTCTGACTACAATTTACAAACTACTGGTACCGTGAATGTCGAGATCACTAACACCAAACCAGTTGGTCAAGATGATGCTTATTCCATGCACTGGGCTGCAGGTGCTACCTCATTGACTGTTTTGAAGAACGATGTAGATGCCAATGATGATTATCTTTCTGTTGGATCGATTGACACCACAACTTATGCCACTAAGGGTACTGTTGTGAACTCTGGTTCAGCAATTCTATACACACCACGCAAGGATGGAGTGACTGATAAGTTTGCTTACTATCCAAACGACGGTGCTGAGAATGCCCAATCACCTGCTGTTGTTACTGTCAGTTTCACTAACAATGAAAAACCAACTGCTGATGATGCTTCTCTCACTATTCATTGGAGAAGTTTGTCCACTCAAGGAGGCAAGCAATTGTTTGATGTTCTCACCAAGACTGTTGATGCAGACGGTGACGCTATTTCGTTGAGTGTCACTGCTTCTTCATCATGTGCTAAGGTTAACAATGCTGGTAAGGACAAGGTTCAAGTTTCTGTCTCAAATGGAGTCATTGGTACCACCAATTGTCCTTATACTGTGAGTGACGGCTTGAATCAAGCAAGTGCTACTGTTTCAGTCATCACTACGAACAATGTTCCAACTTGTTCGGAGATTGTCACTACTTTCAATCCAGCTAACTTTGACAATGGCCAACAATACAGTATTGCCAGCTATGTCTCAGATGAGGACGCTAATGATATTGCTTTCCTCGTCCCAACTGGACTTTCAGGTGCCACTGGTGGCGATCAATTCTATGTTGATCCTGTTACTAACAATCTTGTTTTCAAGCCAACCAAGACAGTTGCTGTAAGAACTCTCTATTATAAGGTCACTGATAGCGTCGGTACTTCTGCATCATGCATGTTTAAGGTTTCAGTCAACTCGATTTCTCCTTCTGACTACACCAAGAGATATGATGTCCACTGGAATGCCAATGATGCTGTTCTCAACATTTTGGATACTTTCCCATCCTCAAATATTGTTTCAATCACTCCTGGATCCATGACTGGAACTGCTTCAATTTCTGGTAGAACCATCTTGTACACTCCAAAGAGAGCTGTTGGTTTTGACACATTTATTGTTAATATTTCTGATGGTGTCTCCAATTATCAAATCACTGTTGAAGTCACTGTTTACAACAATGCTCCAACAGCAACTGTTGCACAATCTACCACAACATGGAGTTCAACCACAGGAGTGACTATTGACTTGTTAGCAAACTATGCTGATTCTGATTACACTGCTGGAAGAGAATCATTGGGTACTGTCACGTCACTCATCACAACTGGTACCTCAGGAAGTGTCACCTTACAAACTTCCAGATATGCCAAATATCTTCCACAAGGTACATTCACTGGTTATGATCAATTTAAGGCAGTTATATCTGATGGTCTTGCAACTGTTACCGTTACTGCAACTGTTTTGGTCACTAACACACCACCAACAACAGTTCCAAAGTCTGTCTCCATCAAATGGTCTCAACACAAGGCAGGTTATGCCATCAATGTATTGAATGTGAATGGAGCTACTGATAGTGATGCTGAAAACAATCCATTGACTGCTACTGTCACTGGAGGAGTTTCTCCATCGAGTGCCGGTACTGTCCAACTCACAACTTCTCCAACTGCCACTGTTAGATCTGGTGCTAGTGTCTTTTTGGGAACTTTCTCCTTCTCTTATTCTGCTTCTGATAGCATTGCTTCAACTCCAGGAAGTGTTTCCGTTACTGTCACCAATACTTTACCAACACCATCTCCACAGAGTATTGACTTGCATTGGAGATCCAAGAATGTTCCTCTCGATCCAGTAGTGAGCTATGCACCCACTCGTCAAGATGCTGATGGTGATAGTTTAACCATTACAGCTGCTTCTGCTCAAAAGGGTACTGCAACTGCTAACACCAATACGATTACTTACAGTGCTCCTGCTTCTCTTGGTTTGGATGTCGTCTCATATACTCTTACGGACGGTGCTCAATCCGTGTCCAATGCCAATACTGTGGTTAATGTGAATGTTGTGAACACCAATCCAACTGCTGCTGCATTGACTGCTTCTGGTAAATGGTCTGCAGCAATCACCAAAGATTTAACAGGTGCTTGTACCGATAGCGATTCGTTGGATACTACCTTTGTGAAATTCAGTGGAGCTGTTTCCAATGCAGTCGGTGGTACGACCGCTGTTTCTGGAAATGTGGCTTCCTTCACTTCCACTCTTGCTGCATCATCCTATTCATTGTCAGGAAACGTTTACTCTGGAACTGGTGGTTACAAGTATACTTGTACTGATGGTTTGGGTACTTCACAAGGAACTGTCACAGTTACGGTCACTAACAATGCTCCAACTGGTACTGGTGGTTCCGTTACGGTTCCAAGAGATTACACAAAGACCACCTATGACTTTACATGGGCTCAAATGGGTACATTTAGCGATGCTGACGGTGACTCTGTGTCTGTCATTAAGGTTGCTACTTCTGCCTCTGGTGTCACTGTCTCTACTACTGCCAGTGGTATTCGATTGACCACTACCTCACCAACAGTTGTTGGAGCTAAGGCAATTACTTTCAAATTATTCGACGGTCTCCATGAAAGTGTGAACACATTGACATTTACTGTGACTTTCACCAATGCTGCTCCAACTTGTTCAGCTGCTTCATTCAATGTCAACAAGGGAACATCCACTGATGTTTTACCAACTTTGAGAACTCTCATTGCTGATGCCAACAATGACGCACTCAGTGTCTCTTTGACAGGAACTTTCCCATCTTCATTGGGTTCATTCAGTGGTACTGTTTTCACAAGCGCCACCTCAAACAGTGGTTCTTCATCTGCAGTGAGTTATATTGTCTCCGATACACAACTCTCAAACACTTGTGGAATTACCATTACTGTTTCTAATAGAGCACCAACTGCTCCTGACACTAGCTACTCTTTCACTGCAGTTAGCAACAATTATGTTCACACTGCCACTTACAATTTGGCTTCTGATCCAGACGCAGATGCAGTGTCCTATTCTTTGGTTTCAAATGATTGTAGTACCATTGCCACTTCAGTGACTGTTTCTTCTGCTGGACTTGTTACATTCACAAGAAAGAGCTCAGTGATTGTTGGTTCTTGCAGTTTGGTCATTAGAGCCACTGACAATGATGCCTCAAATCCACTCTCTGATACTGCCAATGTTCAAATTGTGTTACAAGCAGCTCCTCCAGCAGCCAGAGACGATAGATTCTCGATCAACCAAGGTCAAACTATCAGAATCTTTGTTTCTCAAATGTTTACTAACGATAACGACGAATTTGGTCAAACCACTGGTCTCTCATTTGTGAGTACATCATGTCCTGACGCTTCCTACTGTCACAAGACTCCAAGAGTTGTCAATGTTAATGGACAAACAGCTATTGAACTCGACAGTGATTCCAACACATGTCAAGCTGACAAGTTCAGATACACAGCTGTCACATCCTTCGGAACTCAAGTATCTGCCAACGTTTTTGTTGAATTCAAGAATTGTTATTGTCAAGCTAAAATTGATTTCGTCTTTTTATTGGACTCTTCTGGTTCCATTGGTACTTCTAACTTCAACTCGATGAGAGATTTCTGTAAGAGAATTACTGGTAGATTTAAGATTGGACCAGATGCTGTACAAGTTGGTATTGCCAGATTCCACACCACTGGTGTCCATACATTGGCCCTTTCTACGGATGGTACTTTGATTAACAATACTTTGACGAACATGTATTACGATGCTGGTAATACTGCAACCATTCCAGGTTTGAGAGTTGCCCTTAACATTGCTGCTGCTGGTCGTGCCGATGCTGATAAGGTCATTTACATTTTAACCGATGGTTTGGCCAACGAACCATGCTCATGCTTAGAATGCGAAGCAGAATGGGCCATCAAACCAAGTGTTTACAAGTATACAGTGCAACAACAAATTATTGATAACACTGCTCTCACATCCACTCAAAAGAAGACAGCTTATCAAAACATGTGCAAGTACCAATTCTCTGACACCAGTTACGCATTCTCTGGAAAGACATGTTCTTATTGTGCTTGGACCACCTCTTCCTATTGCTTACCATGTGCTGATGCAGTTCCTATTGCCAAAAAGATTAATTCATGGAAGCGTAATTCTCAAGGAATTGTTCCAAATGATCTCGATAACCCATTCAACGGAAACAACAGAGTTTCATGGAAGATTGTTGCAATGGCTGTTGGTAATGCCATGGCCAACAATATTGGTGCTAGACAAATTCAAGGAATGAACTATGATCCATCTCGTGCCATGACTGTTTCTTGGAATGATTTGCAATCGGTCATGACAGAAATTGTCGATCAGTCATGTAACACCAACGACGTGCAAATAGCTCAATAATTATTTGTTTCTCAATTAAAGGAAGATTATTTATTGATAATTTAAAAATATTTTGTTTTTGTTGAGGATGTTTTTCGAGTGTTGTAAGCCTTTTTGGTTTTCTTTTTCTTTGGAGAATAATCTTCCTCTTCCTCTTCTTCGTATGGCTCCTCGTCGTCGCTATCTGCTTCAAACTCATATTCTTCCTCTTTCTTTTTTCTTTTTTTCTTTGTGGCTTGCTTGTCAATATGAAGGTCAACATCACTAATTTCATTCGAAAATGAGTGTAATCTTATCATATCCTTTACCTCATCTAGTAGTGCTGGACAAATACTCCATCCTTGCTTTTTCACAAGCTCATCGGACAAGCGTATCATTTCAATAATGGTAAGACCTTTGAATTTGTCTTGTTTTCTTACAACATCCAATCCTCTACTAATTAAATACTTCAGTCCTTCCAATACGTCTTTCACTTTTTGGCTATTTCTCCATTTCGTAACATTCTCTGCAGTTATTCTTTTTTGATTAATGTTTTCATTCAAATTTGTCCACAAAGAGGTAGCTAAGGCATGTCCAATATTATATCCTAAACGAGGTGAAAGTACCTGATGAATAGACAGTACGTTATTCTTATAAAAATGTTCAATGTCACCTTTCCAATTCTCGGTTAAAATATTAACCATTGGATGAATATAGGTTTCATCAAATTCCTCATCATCAACATCATCCCATGGAGACATGTCAATTAAAAATCTTTGAATGTGATATTCTATTGGTATTTCCTTCTCTATGGAATTACTTTTTAACAAGGACACATAAGTTGGGTCGTCATATTCAAATAGATCAATAAAATGTAACCAGTCTATGCGAGACTCCTTAATATCATAGAAATCTTCCCTTTCATTCTTAATGAAGGTGTCTAATAGGTAGCACATAATAGTTTCATAATCGTAGTCTTCAATACTTTCATGAGTAATGAAAGTTATCCTTTTGATCGAATAAGGAGCATACGGAGCTATTTGATCGCCAGTTTCTGCTAATCTGTCTTTGGATAGTTCTAGTCCAATTTTTTGCCATTCAATATTCTCCCATCCCCTCTTTCCCACGTGTGAAGCTGGTTCGCATAAAGCAAAGACAATTTGTTGTAAATTAAAAAAATATTTGCACAACAAATATATTAATTCGTTGCTTATTCTAATCGAAGGAAGAGTTATTTTCTCTACATGTTTACCAATTCCAAATTTGTTAAGACTGTCCAAGAATGAGTGAAAGTATGTGTGTGAGTTCTTTTTGATTTCAATTTTGAGGTAGGCATCGAGAATAAATACATCACTGTCCCTTTGAGGTACAGAAACTGTTTCTTTCTTCTCGTCTTCTTCATCATCGTTACCAGTAATGAGATCAACGTTCGTACCAGATTTCTTTTTCGATTTCTTTTTCTTGGACGATTCTTTGTGCTTCTCTTCTTCGTGTGTAGTAGCAATATCTTCCTTCACAATTGCGAGTAAAGGAGTGAGCTTATTAATTCCGAAATGAATATGACGGAACAAGGATGAGCCTTGTTCCTCCAGTACTGTGATCAGACTTTGTTGCCATGATTTACAAACACGCTGATACAAGAACAAGGTGGGAAGAGGGGCTAAATATTCGCTGCAAATCAGTTTGATAATATCCGATGGAATGTCAAGTTCAGTTTCGGAGCTTTGTTGAGACATTTTTTTCTGGAACAAGTGAATAGTAAAGTTGTTGCATCAGTAGTGGAAAGTCTTTCTCGTTCATTACAACGAACTATAAAGTTTTTAATGGAAATATTAAACACAAATAAATGGCGCCATCACGTTCTCGTATTTCATGTCTGGATATTGTGTCAAAAATACAGGATCCAACCATAGACACTGCCTTTGCCGATTTTGATTCTGATGATATTCTCATGATCATTGAATATGATTTAATTTTCGTAGGATATGAAAATGGATGTATTTCAGTGATCACTTCGCCTCCGAGAAGAAAATGCGAAGAAGGTAATGAAACAGAGAATGAACAAATTTCAAGTTCCTTGAAGGATAGTTCTTTTATCATTCCGAATGAAGAATTAAAATTTATTCAATTTCCAATGCATTCCAATCGAGTTGTTGGAATTGATTTTATTCATGATGGAAATTGTCATGTTTCTTGGAGTGTGAATGAATTGAAATTTTGGAAATTATGCACTGATGATAAAAGTAGAGTGGAAGAAGTGCAAATTTTGCATGATTTTTCACACCATTTTCAGGATTTAGAAATTATTGGAATTGCAACAACTCGTATTATGGGTTCCATTTGGGCTCAGCAAATGCATGTAGTTTGTAGAGATGGGACTGTCATTCTCATTGATATGGATCTGATGTTTTCAAGAATTGAGCCACAGTCATTTATTACAACTTATTCGTTGAAAGATATCGTCAATAATCATGCTTCCAATTCTATCAGTGTTCACACAGTGCAATACATATTCCGTGCGGAACATTATGTAGCCAAGTCCAACAATGGGTTTTGGATGTTGTGGAACGATGGTGTTTTGACACAGCACGAGTTTAAATATGATAACGAGCCACCAATGATTCATAAATTAACTCAATTAAGTCCAACGAATACGATTTCAAAGATTGAAATTTCACCTGATGGAAGTCTTGCTACTGTGATACTGACCAGTAATAATGATACTATGGCCATGACTGGACCTCCAATAGATTCTGTGATCGATAATGATGATGATGTATACACCCAGGAAGAGAAACGTATCGCTACAGAAATGTGGGACATTTCATCAGTATCAGTCAACTTGTTCAAAACCAATTTTATTAAGATCCCACACCAGCATAATGGTAGGTTTCATTATCAATATTTTGAAACGATCGATCTATAACGTTGAACACTCAGTAATTCAGTTCAATTACTCAGAAAAACGACGACATCTAGTGTTCATGACAGAAGACTATATTTCAAATCAAGACATTGATGATATTTACGACAACCCTATTATTCTGGCACAAGACGTTCAAAAGAAATATTTCACAAACCTTGGAGAATTATTTCAATTGAAATTTGAGTGTATGAAATGGGCATGTGATGGTCTTGCTTTGTATGTCGGATGCAATACTGATTCACTTTTGGTGTTTTATCCAAATGAGAGGAACAATTTTACAGAGTTAATTAATTTGGAAAAGTCTTATTTGGTTCGATTACCAGAACTTCACACTTTCACGAAACAAAAATTGAAAGGATTTTCAATTCTCAACAAGAAACAATTGGTGGACATGGAAATGATATTCACCAATAACTAAATTGTTGCATTACATTACGAAACATATCACAGTTAAATCATCCAGAGCAATTACGACTAAATTTGAATTAAAAAAATGCAAGAAAATCAAAGGCTCGAGCAACTCATTCTACGCTTTCAAAATATTGGCAAAAGCCTTGATGAGTTGCAAAGAGAAATTAAATCCGTTGCAAGAGCAGAAACCACAGACTCCGATAACGACACAAGACTTGCCAGTAATGAAAATAATGACGAGCAACAAGACCATTCTCCTAAACAAGACCAAACTGCTACCAACTTCGCCATTGCTCACGAGAGTAACTTTGAAAAGGAAGAACCAAATGATACGGAGCTCATTAAAGTGTTGAAGAGTCAAGTTAAGAAACTTGGATTTAAATTTGCTAAATTTTCTCAGGTTCCTGCAGATTACTATTCCCGAAGCTTGGAGGAGAGAAGAGACATTCTTCAGACCGAAAGCATTCATCAGCTTTGTAAGAGTTTAATTTTGGAAAATTCAAAATGTGTAAAAACTGATTGCTCAGAAAGAAGCAATTCTAAATTTTATTGTGTGATTGTTCAATATTCAGCGAAATTCAATTCGAAAAAGCTTACGAAATTTGTTCGAGAATTGAATCAAGGAAAGTTAGGAAAGAAGCAATTTGTGTTCAGCCTGGCCGATGCCAATAAGGCTTTTGAATTAACTGGTTATGATTACAATGGAGTTTCTCCAGTACCACTTCCATCCAAAGAGCATGTGAACGTGCCAATTGTTCTGGACAAGAAAATTGTGGATGACCACAAACAATTTTGGGTTGGTGGAGGTACAGAAGATTGGAAAATTCTATTCAACACTGATGAGTTTATTCGAATTTTCAATCCATTTGTGACAAGCATTACTTATGATGGAACAGGAGACGATGAAGAATAAATTTATTTCAATAATATTCTTCTTCATTGGATGTGATGAAGGATTCTCAACAATAATAATTCACAAAAAACGAATCACAAAAAAATGACCAAGAAATCTTCAGCACAATCTGCAACCAAAAAGTCCGCAAAACAAGATGATGATATGGCCTTCCTAATGGAAATGCAAAAACAAAACGAGAAGGCTGTTGAAAAGAAGAAGACGGAAGAAAAGAAGAAGGTACAACAAAATCCATCATCATCAACAACATCATCAGTCGCACCACAACCAAAGTCTTATCCTAACGAACAAACTCAACCCGAACCAACCGTTCCAATCCGATATTTATTCAAAAACAATAAATTCCCAGAAGGAGAAAATATGGAATACACCCAAGACTTCAATAGATTTAGATCATCATCAAAAGAGGAACAACAAAAAGAAGAATTGTTCGATAAGATCTATCAAGAAGCAAGACAAGCTGCCGAAGTACACAGAACAGCAAGAAAATGGTTCCAAGGTTATGTTAAGCCTGGTATGAAAGTGATTGATGCTGCCGAAGCATTCGAAAACAAGGCAAGAGAATTGATTGAAGATAACAAATTGAATGCTGGTTTGGCTTTCCCACTTGGTTGTTCAATGAACAACTGTGCTGCTCACTACACTCCAAATGCAGGAGATGAAACAGTGATAACAGCCGATGATATTATCAAATTCGATTTGGGATTGCACATTAATGGGCGTATCATTGACTGTGCTTTTACAATGTATTGGGATGACAAATTTAAGCCATTAGCAATGGCTGCAAAGGATGCCACAAACACTGGTATTAAAACAGCTGGTATTGATGTAAGAATGTCAGATATTGGAGCTGCAATTCAAGAAGTAATGGAAAGTTATGAAGTGGAATTGAATGGCAAGACATATCCTGTGAAGTGTGTTCGTAATTTGAATGGTCACTCTGTTGAAAGATATAGAATTCATGCTGGTAAAACCGTACCAATCGTAAGGAATAACGATCAAACCAAGATGGAGGAAAATGAATTCTTTGCCATCGAAACTTTCGGTTCAACAGGTAAAGGATATGTGGAACACGAGGGAGTTTGTTCACACTACATGAGAGACTTCTTCAAGAAGATTAATCCAACAGATTTAAAGACACAAAAGGCTCGTGAATTGCTCAAAGTGATTGAAGACAACTTTAGTACGCTGGCTTTCTGTCGTAGATATCTTGACAGACTCGGTGAAGAAAAGTATATGGTAGCTCTTAAGAGTTTAGTGAATGCAGGTGTGGTAAATGAATACCCACCATTGTGTGACGTTAAGGGCTGCTACACATCTCAATATGAACATACAATAGTTCTCAAACCAACACGTAAAGAAGTTATCAGTAGAGGAGATGACTATTAACAAAACACGTGTTACACTCGTGAATCAATCATCTACCAATCAAGAAATTAAATTATTTTCTATTTCGACATTAGTCACAATCATCAGGTCATGAAGCCAATCATTTTGTCTCAACCAATTCAACACACTTTTTTTTAAGCACAACAAAATGCCAACATTCGAAGACATCACAGAGAGGTCCTCAGGAGGTTCATCCAAGTGGATTTCTTCCGAGAAGGCTCTTTCAACAACCTCATCATCCAGTAGTGAATTGTTATTAATTCCATTCAAAGCTGTGAGATCGTTAATTCCTTCTATCATCATTCCAACCTCACCATCCACAGCTAGACCTGCACTCTTCATATCCCTCTATTTACTTTCTCAATACTTGTTCATTGAAAAGGACAACCACATCCCGAATGTAACCAAATCCTTCGATGCTAAAACAGTTCCACTAACAAATAATTCCGAAACGATCACTTATTCAAAATCAATTTCTAGACTCTCCGATAGAAGAATTGTTAAATTCACCTTAACGTCAAGCACCATTGATATTTCTTCTAAAACCTATGACGAATTATTTTCAGTTTTAGTCCATCAATTCGAGGTCAATGAGAATGAAAAAACACACTATAAGGCCACACGTCATTGGTTATCCAAATCCGTAACGTTTGAAAGAGAAATTATTTCTCAAGCAGACGGAATTGTTTCCATTCTCAAATCCAAAGCCTTGAATTATTCTAGAATTGTTTTTGGAGCTTTGGCTGTTATACATACCTCCATTTGGCTCAAAGGATTTATTTCCAAATATTCGGGATCATCATCATGAAATAGTAATCAATAAAAATTAATTTAAAAAAAATGAAAAAATTAATGGTTGGTTTGCGACCTCTTCACTCTCCAATAGGAAGCAATTTACATAGAGGCTACTTGCTAGGATGTACGGAAGCTCATCAAGAGATGCGACTTCTTTGCGGAAGCAATGAGCATTCATCGAATTCCTTGATGGCTAAAAAGTTATTTAATAACAATAATTTAAATATGTACGGAAGCTGTTTACGAAAGTTCTCAATGAATTTTGTGAACAGAAAGAAGAACTTGTTTGATTATGAAACCGACATGCACAAATTTTTTACTCAGAAAAATCAGATTTTGGAGAGCCCCAAGTTAACTCAACATTACGAAAATGTGTTGCTAGAATTATTAGATTGTCCCACAAATGTCAAATACCACAAATCTACTTATTTTGTTGCGTCTTTTATCATTGAGTGTATTGATTTATTAAATATGGAAAAAGACAGAGAATTCTTACTTTTGAAAGCTTGGGATTTGTTAAATGCAGGAACTTTTTCAGAAGTAGAAATTCCACAAAAGAACGCCTTGCAAGTACAATTGGCAACGTTATTGCAAGATATTGACAAAATGGCCGAGTCATTTGATGTACATTTTAATTATATCAAACAGCAATTGGTTCAACATAGACAACTTAAAAAACCTCTCCAAATACCTCTCGACGATATTGTGATAGGATTCAGTTGTGCACCTCACGTGGGAAAATATGCTGAAATGTCCTTACTTGGAGATTTAATTGTTAATGTTTATAAAGCTCCAGAGTTATTGGAGGTGTTGAACACTCAAGCTAACACAGATCAACAACTAGATTATTCAGCTATTTATAATATTTTGAAAGCATATCCAATCCCTAATGAGCCCATCCAAAGAGAGCCTATGAAGAAATTGACTCCTATTTCTGGTTTTATGAAAATAACCTCCATGACGTGTTGGATTAATGATAACAAAGAAGATACTCTTGTTGACGATACAGAAAGCATTACATTAGGCAGCAATGATTTATTGGAGCTACATCAATGGTATGTTCAAAGTTGAGTGTATGATGGCACGAATTCACACATTGATATCTGAATTCTTCATAGGGGAAATGTGATCTTGTGGTTTCAACAGATTGTTCTCTCAGGTATCATTGGAGAAGATAAGGCCTACCTCTACGGATATGCTCATGTCGACGGAATTGATTCCAACAATTTTGCAGCTTCATCCAATGTCGTTCTCGAAGAATTAATACAGTCCATTACCAATGTGGAGATGAAACAAGACATTGAGGGGCTCATCAAAGAAGGAAAAGAAGCAAATGCCTCCACAGTGTCATCATGTGTGATTGAGACTCAATATCAATTCGAAAATGCATCTTCAGACCATGATCTTTTCTCGCCATCTAAGGATGACATGTCTATCATTCATTGGAAAGGAGTTCTCAAAAAAACAGTCACAGAAACTCACAAAACCAGAGATGTTGTCAAAATAACTACAAGTTTCCATGTAGAAGTCAAGTTTGAGGCCAATTCAACACTCAACGAGTGAGTGAAACGTTTTAAAAAAACATGGTCAAGTACCTGTAAAACACACTTGCCTCCCCATTACCCATTTTCTTGTTACTGAATTCAGTGAGTTGACGACTTGACGACGAGCTTTCGTCAGCTTTGGACGACTTTCTTTTCCTGTCAACTTTCACTCATCAATTTATTTTCATAAAAAAAAATTATCAACAACAACACCACCATCCTCTCTCAAAATGCCAAAACTCACACAAGAACAACTCTCTGATGCTGAAGATGCTTTCAGATTGTTCGACAAGGACAGTGACGGAAAGATCCCAATCGAGGAACTTGGTAAATTGATTAGAGTTTGTGGAAAGAACCCATCGAACAAGGATGTTGAAAGATGTGCTCAAGAAATTGATCCATCCAAGTTGGGATATTTCACATTCTCTCAATTGACTTCAATCTTGGAATCTAAAACATTTGTTGCAGATAATGAACAAAGAGTGAAGGAATGTTTCAAAATTTTCGATCGAGATGGAACTGGATTTGCTCCATTGACTGAAATTCGTTATGCTTTGGTCAATTTGGGTACCGGAAGTGATAACTTGGCAAGTGAACAAGCTGATGAAATTTTCAAATATGCAGAGACTGATGACTCTGGAAATTTGAACTATTCATTGTTTGTTAACTTTTTAATGCCATCCAAACATTAATTGTGTGTGTTGTATACAACAATATATAATACAGAAGTAGTATCATGACTCTAGTAATTTATTGTAAATGTATACACATTGTAGTTTTATATGATATGGTCGAGTTGAATTTCAAGAAGGAGAAATGATGTGTACACGTCTGAGAAGGAGGAGATCATTTGGAGTGTGGCCAATTTTGATCATGTTGTGGTGAGGGTTTGGTCTATCATTTTTTCACATACACACCATACATGTCATCATTGACCATTCCATCATTGATCATAACACAATTCATAGTGTTGCTGGCTCTTGTCTTTTTACATCCGATTCATGAATGTTGTGTGAAACCATGGTCATCACCTGTCAACATTCATTTTGGTTCTTTATTGAATTTCACAAGGCGATGCTGTGTTTTTCTTTACTGATGGCACCTCTTCGGAGGAGAAGTACTCGTTCAAAATCTTCACTCCTCTCTCGTATTCCTTGATTCTGTGTTCATATTCTTCTTTTTTTCGCAAATAGCTCGCTGAGGGCCATCGATGTTTTTCAATCTTGTTTTTCAACAATTCATCATCCGACGCATGTCTCAAATACAAATCATAGTTGAGTCCAATATAATACAAACAACATCGTTTCAATTGTTTGGCATTGTACCATTTGGCCACTTCCATTAACGTCAATAAATCCAAGTCGTCGTCATCCAAAATTCTCTCTTGTTTTTCCTTCAAATCAGAGACTGGTCGATCCTTAGACATACATGCATCAATCATTTCACAAAGAAATACTTCACACTGCATGGTAAGACATTGAAGACCATATTGATGGGAGAGAGCCATCATTTCCACCACAATTTCATTACTAAGGCGTGCATGACCCGTGTAGAGATAGGTTAAAAAGGATTCACATACTTTTCGTCTCTCTTGTTCTTTTGCAAACTTTGTACGATTTTCGTCAGAGCTTATTGAAAGTCCTTGAAAGAGGTCCATTTGAACCATTTTGCTTGTTCCTTCCATAAATTTATCCACACCAAACATGTTCTTAAATACTTCTCCATTGGTGTAAATCATTGCTTTGTGAGCATGATAGATGGTATCATGGCAAATAAATTGAACGTTTGCGTTGAGTGGATTGTTATAGAATTTTACATTAATTTTGTGAGTGAGTTCTTCAGTAAGTGAATTGGCAGTTTCATGAAATAAATCTTCAATAGAATTTTGAAAGTTTCGAATCATTTGTGTGAGAGGTTCCATCTTGAACAAGGAAGCAACGGATAGAGCCTTTTCTTGATATTCTTGAGTTGAATTTTTCCTTAAATTTCGTTTTAATGTTTTTGACCATCCACAATAAGTCACTTCAAGGACAGGCAAAAACTCTTCATAGGTAATATCGTTGATTAGTGTCATGGTAATACTTCCATCGAGATCTGAGTATTCAATGTTTGAAAATATTTGTCTATACATGTTTTGCTCATGTATTCCTTTCAAGTGACATCTCACATCGATGTCTTGGTGAGATTGTTGTTGATATTTTACATTTAACAATTCGGTAAATAGGTCTTCGAGTACTTTGGATGGAGAGCAGCTTAGGATCAATTGCTGAGAATATATATTCTTAAAGTTTCCTTCCTGTTTGTCAAATACAACAAAGGTGACATCATGTATGTCATTGTTATTCAATAGACACAAATATTTCTCGTCATTGAAAGGTTTTCTTGCATATGCACGTGGCTTGACTGGTTTGTCAGGAAGAACAGGAGGTATGGGCTTGGGTAACGAGTAGTTTTGAAACGTATACCCTTTCAAACTAAATACGTGTTCAGTGATTTCTTTGACATTGTACCCTGTTTTTGAGCTTGTTAAAAAAGTACCTTGAATATTAGACTTGTATTTTTCCACAAAATTAACAATCACTCGTTTTTGAATAATATTACGTTTAGGTATGGATTCATCAAGCAGTAAATCTGCCTTAGTTCCAACAAGTATTATTTTCTGATAGCCATTGAATTTGGAAATGTCACATTTGAAAAAGTACATACAATGTCCGTCTCTTCTTTCACATTCACAAGAGCTGGAATCCAAATTTTTTCCAATTCAGTTAATGTTTGAATGTCATCCAACGCAAAACTGTTCTCAATTTCATTTCAGTACCAAGATTGAAATAATTTTTAACCATAGACTTACCATAAGAAAAAAACATCACTAATTAAGGCAAATCTATTATCTTTGGAAAAGTGAAAACAAATAGATTATAATACAATGATCAGCTCCTATAAAAGAGTCTCTTACTTTTTCTTTGATTAGTGGAATGTATGTCAATTAATTTTTTAAGAAATATCACTTACAAATCTTTGTCCATCACTTTCTACTTTGTAAAATTATCAAGTCCATTTAAACATTTTTGAAAATGAATTCAACATTTTTCTAACATCCACTTACCACCAATGACACCCTTGTCATAATTCCAAGAACATCGATCAATGAATGTACTATCGTATGACTCAACGGATCCTGACTTGAATGTAAAATTATTATTCCAAATCAAAAAATTTCCACCATCAAATCTCATAACCATTTCTTTATTCCATCAAATTTCCATCATACATACCAGTATTGATTTTTTGTTAACCGATGAATCAAGCAAGTCTTCCCGACACGAGTAGCTCCCATAAACGCAAAAGTTTTCATTTTTTTTTACGCTTTTAAGAACTTGGAACTTTTCATGTGATTCAACCAAGTGTTGTAAAAACACAAAAAAATGACGACAAGACGTGGCCACGAAGAGATTTATTCTATCCGATTACCGACTCAAGCACTCTCGTATGAACATTTACCTCTAGGATCTCGAATTTTTAGAGAGGGAGAATTTCAACCTGATCTATCCAATAATATTGTTCCATTGATGCTGGACGAGGTTGATGAGTCCTTGATTCGGAAGGTGGAAATCAACCCATCTATTCATATCCACAAAATAATTTCTGGTAAATCTCATTCTCATATTATAACGATGGATGGTATGGTGTTATCATTTGGAACGAATTATTTTGGAGAATTATGTTGTGGATTTTGTGGACCTTTAGTATTTAAACAAGATCTTTTCCCAAACAATATAAAGCACAAACATCAGAATGAAAGTAATAACTCTTCAAGGAACGGTCATCCTAAAGGAATGATTCAAGCCGTAGGCCCAATTTCGAACATGAAAATTGTGGATGGAGCGTGTGGAATGAATCATTCCATTTTCGTAAGTCAAGATGGCAGAGTATTTTTGAATGGAAAATCCCAAATGAAATACATTACTTCGAATACTAACAGATCATGGGACAATATTTCTACTCCAATGGAAGTAGATCAAGAGAGCTGTTTTGGGAGTAAGAAGCAAATTATTTCCGTAGCAGCACGTAACTCTACATCATTGGTGTTAACATCCAATGGAGAAATTTATGAGAGCGTAATTGGTACCCTTGGTGAGGTACTACCTACTTGGACTCGGGTGATCGTACATGATTGGAGAATGACTCAACCTGTAAAGTTGTTTAGTCATTTTCTAAGCTTTTTCTCTTCAGTGCTGAACCAAGATGGTCACGTTTCTGTGGTTTCAGATAAAGAGCTAAACTTGTATAACACTTCAGATGTCGAATATATTATCCATGGAAGTCACTGTAACGTGGTTCTCAAGCTACGCAATAGGGGATTTTTTATAAGGCGGAACGATGATTGGTTGGATATTGGAAGACTTGTAAGAACGAATGATGAAGTAATTTCAATGGGTATTTGTGAGCATAGTACTTTATTCATTTATACGCGACTTGGAAACTGTTTATATTGTGACAAGTCTAACACATGGCATGCATTGGGAACGCTTGAGTTTTCCGTCCCATCACATATTCAAATTTCGGCATCTCGATTCAGATCATATATCTATAGGACAGCATTCTCATGGGAAATGGTATGTGCTCACATTGAAAAATCCTTTCCTTGCTTTAGGAAAATGTGTGTGAGTAGTGTTGGTGAGCAACATCATGATGGTATCCTTATGCTTTCTGATGTCGTTATTAAGATGACATCATGAGTTATTGAATGTATCTCGGGAATATTTGACAATACTTGCATTCATAGAACCATATATCTGTGAATCATTCAAGTTACCTTTCACTTCAGAGCGGATCAAATAACTGATAACAATTAGAAATTGAATGACCTTGATCAACACTTTACAAAAAAATGTCGCCACTCGACCGTCTTCCAGATGAAGTCCTCCATTACATGATGCAATTTATTGATGACTCCAAATTTATTCTTTGTTCATGCATGTTAGTTTCTAAGCGCTGGTTCGAAGTCGCCAAAACAGTTGGTCTGCATTTGAGTTTTTCTGCAGTGATTGGAAATGAAAGATTACGGAAAATATTATCAAGTCCTCTCCTTGACAGTCTTGAATCATTGATCATTAATACGGAATGGCTCAAAGTGAGCCCATGCATGTACTTTTGTGATGAGGGGGTGGAAGTGATTGCTTCATGTAAGAATTTGACAAATTTGAGAAAATTAAGTTTGGGAGAATCGCGAGTGTCGGATCAAGGTGTTCGATTGCTGTGTTCATGTTCACATTTAAGTCGTTTGAATGCTCTTTATTTGAGTGACAATTATTTGAACATGGAAAGTGCGCAATCGTTAGCAGAAAGCAAAGCGATTAGCAATCTTACAGATTTGCATTTGTATGGCAATTTCTTTGAGGATGAAGGAGTCAAACTGATCGCGGAAAGTGAAAACATGAAGAATTTACAAATTTTGGATCTTAACAGCAATTCAATAACGAATGAGGGTGTGAAATATTTGGCGAATAGTCGATTCATGAGTCGACTGACTGATCTAGATTTAGGTTTTAACTATTTCGATGACATAGGGGCGTCATACATTGCCAAGAGTGTTCATTTACACGCCCTCAAGAAATTGGATTTGTCTCAAACGAAAATTACGGAAAAGGGAATTCAGGAAATAGAGAATGGTTTGAAGATGCGGAGAGAAAGGAAGGGACGTCGTATAATATTGACCAAGAAGTGATTGTACAATAATGTAATGTCCTTTCACGTTGTCTCTTGCTTCTCTCATGAAGAAAAATACGAGTTATTGTTACAACTTTATTGGCCTAACCGAAGACAGTGAGTCAAAATCAATTTCCAGCTCATCTTGGTCGTTTCTAAAAACGCATGAAGTAAACTCATGATCCAACAGAATGTCATTCATGGTGTATGAATATCGTGCTTGCACATTGGCCGAGGTAGCCTCATCAACAGCTTCAAAACAAGCCACAATTTCAGTGTTTCTACTGGTTTGGTTTTCGCTTGTCAATAATGGATACAATGGTGAATCTCTTGTGATAGGATGCACTACAGTAAATGGAAGGCACAACAGGGGTGCAGATAAATCAATATCCATACATTTTCCTGTTTGGTTATTAATCTGGAAATAAAGCTCATGAACCACAGGATACACTCCAACTCGTTGAGGTTTCTTTCTCCAGAAACTGGTAAGGGGCGAAGTTTCGCTGGTATTGTTGTTACTTCCTCCATACAGAATTGCATCCTCAGAAATATGTAATGCATTGTAGTCGTCATTTTGCAATGGTCTGTTGCCTGTGTTGGTTTCAATGTATTGTTGAATAAGTCCTGCTGTACGATTTTTACGAACTCTAACTTGTTGTTTTTGTAAAAGCTCGTTGGCATGTTGAGTTTGTGATTTTTCATATTCCACTCTTTCATCTTCATTTTTCCATTCGATTAACAATAATCTGAATTTTGTAGAAATAAATTGTGTTTTTCGTGTGTTAACAAATCTAAATATTAAAAACATTGGTAAGGTATCCTTAAAAGGCTGAGGAGGAATAGTCACTTGTCCTCGCTGACTAATTTCATTATAAATTTCTTGAGTTGAAAAATAGCCAACATGATTAATCACAGCATTCTTGCTGAAAAATATTCTCTTTCTCAGCTTTGTAGGTCTTGAGAATTTGGCGACACTTATGGTAACAACAATGGTTGATGTAAAGAGACCCAAGAATGATTGAACTACCACAATGGAGTTTGCATAAATTGATTTTGGATATAGACCACCGTATCCGATGGTGAACATGGTTTGAACTGTAGAGAATACATGTTTGATTCAAATATTTCGAGCAAGTTGAATCATATGAAAGAGCTCAAATAGAACAACCAACCTGAAAAGAAAAAGCATTGCAAAAATCCGTATGCAGTATAATCACCTTCATCAAAATCAGGGTTCAATCCACCAATGGTATCCTTTCCTGCTACAAAATACAGTAATGCGAATATCAAATGCAAGATCAAATGCGCAACAATTATTAAAATTAATAATTTCCACCAAGACCTAAAGAAGAACTCGTTTGTTGCAATTCCGATGATTCCATAACACCTACCAACTGATGAGAATATGATAAATAGAAGTAATATCCACTAAACTGCTCTTGATAATATGTTGATTCTTTCTCTTCACTCTATAGTGATTGTTTTTCCTAGAAATAAGTCTGGGCAAATCTCGTATGCAAAATTTAAATGCAGATAAATGAACAGGATTTGAACTATCTCCATCTTGAGAGCCAGATGAAATAATTGGAGAGGCCTTTGTTGCTAACTCAATTTTCTCTTCCTCTATCTCATCGTAATCTTCATAATCTTCATCGCCCAATGCTCGGAAAAATTTTCTAATTTTCTTCATCAATTTAATTGAGAATGCCGAGTAGAAATAGTCCAATAAATTCACTAAATGAATTTGAATTTTTCAAAACAATTCCACTGTTGAGAGTCAGCTCGAACAACAACACAGTCTGAGATACAATAATTATTTTTTAAAACTTTGAAAATTTTGGGTTGTTGTTGTCATTTCACTTTCCTTTAAAGGATCAAGAGTGTGATCCTGGGTGAAGAAGTAGTCCATTCGATCAGGACAAAAAATCAATAGAGAGAACAGCAAGTATTTTTGTTTTGTGAAAGAAATGAACTCAGAAAAATCTACGAGAACTCGGATTTATGATTAATAAGGACCAATTCAACAGATTTTTTCATTCCAAACAAAGGAACAATTCAACAAGTGTTACTTTCGTTGAACTCAAATGGACATGCGCAACACATCCTCTTCATTCAACATGAATCTCTTCAATTCTCTCTTCTTGATGTGTTGATACTTGACAATAGCGTGAGTGATGACAACCACAAATACAACAAGAAAAGCACACATGGCAATGACTGGAACAATCAACAAGGTACTTCCAATACCAATACTCCAGTCCTTAATGACCTCTTTTTCTCTGAAAACTAGAAATAAAAACAAGGCGATCACTACACCCAATATGAGCATGACCATCAGAATGAAAAAGAGAGATCCCATAATTGCCAATTTCTTTTGCATGCTTTTCTTGAAAAGTGGTTTTTGATAACTTGAAATCATGTGCGTGTAGAGTAATTCTCGATAAATATGAAGATTTCCAATGGAATTCACCAAATAGAGCATTTGTTTGCAATTCCTTGATGGTGCTAAAGGAGATGCTGAGCTTGGAGCATTCTCAATTTCCCTTAATTCAAAGGATCGTTTTAGCATTCTCCTTGCATAGGCATCTTCATGGGATGATGGAAAGTGTTTGTGTTTGGGATTTTTGGGATTCACAATTTTTGAAGGTAATTGTTTTTCATCAACATTCAATACAATTTTGATGCAATATTTCACTGCTTCTTCTTGATAACTTTGAAAGATGGGATAAATTCTGAGAAGGAATCTCGAATAGCAAAATCCTAATTTTTCAATGGCGTTTTGATCCAAATCTGAATACTGCCTCAATCGTTCCATATATTCCTTAACTGAGACCATAAACAAAACACCATGATAGCAACATGTATAAAAATCGAGTTCAAGCTTTTTGTGGCGAGAATACTCCCACGTTACGGGAATTTTTTTTGGGAATTTCATTTTCCAATAATGAGCAAAACAACTTTTTACATGTCGACAAGTTCTTTCAAATGCAAGTATTGTTTTTAAATCATATTTTACATAGGAGAGTATGTGTTTCACCACGTCATTGCATAATGTTTGAATGTGAGAATTTTTGATTTCAAAAGTGGTTGGTTCGATTGATTGAATGACAGAAGGAATTATTTCATTATTGTGATGATGAGGACACATTGGAATAGCTGATGACGATGATTCCGAGAGAAGCTGTGTTGTCACCAGTGTTTCTCGTTCATGCTGTGACATCTATTAGTGCCTGTTTAGATGATGTTTGCGTCTCAGCTTTCTCACTGAGGCCACGATCTATTTTTTTTGATGGACGTTTCACTTGTGAAATGTGAAATCCTTGTGTCTTACCGAGTAGTATGAGGGGCCTTTACTTGCCCTGGTTAATTTTAATAAATAGTACGTGAAAATGTTTACATGACGAAAAGAATCGAATGTTCTTCATGTGGCCACAACATTCCAATCCTCCATTCATGAATGAGCGTCAGAGAATATCATTTGGTTCATTCTCCACCACGATTTTTGTTCAAATAGTCAAAAAGATCAGCATAGAAATTCACATTGCAACGTCTAGCAAGTTGAATTCAAAAAAGATGACACAAAACTATAACTTAATAACAAGAAGATTGAGCAGTTCTTCTTTTCATTCGTGAGGACGATGAATTCCATCGATGTTGGAATTTTTTTCTATGACTCGTGGTTCCATAGATGAGATGATTCAACGGATCTTTGAATAATGTAATACCAGCATGATCTTCTAACTGATGATTTTTTTTAATTCTTGCAATGAGTTCACGAGCATCTAATGGAGTACGATCTTCCTCTCCATACTCTTCTAACATTCCGGGGCTAATAAAAGAGACGTTGCGTTTCGTGTTGTTACATGGATTGTTTGAAAAATCGGTTACTCGGTTACCAATAATCATCACCATCATGGAATTTTGCTTTTGATTGAGAGATGGAAATGGTTGACGATGATGAGCGTGTAGTAGTGATCGTGCTTTGGAAAGGCTGTTGATGAGGCTGTTCGATGATTTGATCATTTTTTGAGATTGCCAAAATAGCACTCACTCGTCGTGTTGTTGTAAACAATTTCTCTGTTGCTACAGAGACGACTCCATGAAAGGAAATTGTTTAATTTAAAAACAAATGGATCTTGGTCGAAGTGATGAGTGATATAGTTCATCCAATAGGAGTGAGCAGCTGCTACTAAAGTCAAATTAGATTGCTTTTTGAGAAGGACCTGAACTCATGTGCCATCTTGCTTGCTTTTGAAGATAACAGTTCAATCCTCCATGAAATTTCACAAGCGATTGGTGAGAAACAGCGGCTTCACAGCCACTTTCGACAGGTTGTCCGTTCACTAATATGCTTCTCTTTCCAACATTTTTAAGGATAAAGTACTAGTATAAATACAACATTTCACTGTTTTGGTGTGCTTTTTGCTTGAAACTGTTACGCATAACAAACCGTCAGCAAGTGGGTGACCTGTGTACCGTTTTGTTGGCTTGGTGTTGTTGTTGCTATTTTTTTCTATTTTTGTATTTTAAAGAGAAAATCACAACTCCACACCGTTAGCTAATTATTTCATGCATTTCAAAGAGAGCCAATTTGAAGACCGGGAGTATTCAACAACGTTGACAGTGAATCCTATTGGTCAACTTTTTTGCAAACGAAGAGCGGGTATTGTTTAAAACGATGGAAAAATCGTAATTAAGACTCTATGAATAAATCAAAATATTTAATAAAAGTAATGTAAACGAAAGTGAATCTACCATTCTCACAATTCCCTGTGTCTGTGTTTTTGTGTGAAACAACAACAACACCACTTCACATTCAATTATTGAATCTTATTAGTGACCATAAATTTGAATAAATCACTTGCAAATGCTTCAAAATGTTCACCAAAGTAAATCACATCCTTATACTCTTCTTCTAATTGTTCAAGATTTCCAATTAACATGTTATAATTATTTTTACACAATCTAGCCAATTTGATAATATGTACCATATTGTGTACATTAACGAATTCATCGTTGGTAATGAGGAAAGGATACTTTTCTCTAATCAATTGAAGGAATGGTAAAGATTTGGCAATTAACTTGCTTTCACTTTCTCTTTCTTTAATGAGAGAATCCTCATGTTGATCGACATAGTGTTTCTCTTCTCTCCACACTGGGAAACCACTTTTGAATTCAGATGGCTCCATTCCTCGTTCGACTTCGTAAATAGAGATCGATCTTGGAAAACGAGGAATTTCTGGATTGGTAGTTTCTCCTTCGAATTTGTTTAAAAATTGTTTGGTTGAATTGTTAATGGTGAAATCGTGTTCTTCATCATTGGCGTCGTCATTGTTCTGTGTTGATTCGGCATGTTGTTCCTCTTTCACTTTTTCATCTTCTTCAATTTCTTCAGCCAAATCATCTTTGAGAATGTATGCCACTGCTTTGAGTGCCAATGCTCGTTGAGCACTTGAAGGTGTGGATGGATACCAAACAAAGATGACCTCCGTGTAATCGACAATGAGTATTTGATGTGAATTGTTCAAATCTTGTTGAAGGAATTGTTGTCCAATTTCACCCACATTCATCACTCTGAATGTGTTGTCATTAATGATGGTACATTCAAAGACGACACCTTGAGCATAATTCAATTTTTCAGTCACATATGGAGTGACTTGATTATCTGTTTGAGTGAAGAGATCCCAGAATTCTTCTGGTTCGAAACCTTCATCGACAGCTGAGACATCTCTGTTGCCAATGAGAGATTGAGCAAGTTTGAAAGCAATTTCCTTCTTTTTACCACTCGAATAGACACCAATCCACAAGTAGGCAGTTCTTGGACCCAACAAGATGAAAACATCATTCGAGTTCAAATTGTTTCTCTTCTTTTCGACTTGAACTGCTTTAGAATTTCTCACAGTCTTACAATAAATTCTGTAAAGTGAAGTTGCAGCACGCTTATTCGTCATGGTACCTTTGTGAACAACCATGATGTGTTCAAAGATCTTCATAAAGTGATCATTCTCCTTTCCTTCCTTTTGTGTGATAATTTTTGCTGGATTAATTGGATCTGATGCAAAGTTTTGGAAGTTTCTCTTGAGAATACGAGCACTCACTGTTTGTTGAGAGTCAGCACCTTCCCAACAGTACAATATTCTTCTTGGCAAGTAGAAAATCTTCTTCTTTTTGATATTGAGAGGTTTCACAATGAGTTGTGGTTCTTGTTGCTCTTCATCTTGTTCCTTTTCTTGTGGTTTCTTAATTTCATATTTTTTCTTTGGCTTTTCTTCTGGTTCTTCAGTAACTTCTGTGACTTTAACACCCATGCCATCAATTAATTTCATTCGAGCTTCCAATGAATCAGAGTCATCACTTTCATATCCCTTATACTTGGGTTCAGGATAGGATTCTGGAGGTAAATCTTCTTCTTCTTCTTCTTGGGCAGGTGGTGCTTCTTCTTCTTCGTCATCGTCTTGGAAGAGATCAGAACGATTCCATTCATATAAAATCAAATAACAATCTTCAGAGTAGAAATTACCCAATTCTTCTTCAGGGACTGGTTCTGCATAATTTGCATCCACAACTCTCCAAATTTGAACTGTTCCTGTACCTTCATCATCAGGATCCACATAATCAAGTTTTTCCTTATAATTAAAATCTTCCAATCGAATGTCAAGATTTTGATTGGAATCAAACTCATCGTCACAAATATCAGCCAATTCTCTTCTCTTCTTTTCAAAGATCTCAGGAGTATCATACAAATAAAATCCATGCAAAAATCTCTCTCTAAACAAGACAGGTTCATTTCCAGAGAAACAACTGTGAATTTCTAAAATATCAGGTGAAGAGTTTTGAATGGTAGCTGCCAAAGTTTCTGCACACTTTCGATCGACAAATTTAGACTTTTTACCAAACCACAAGTAAATCTCATTCTTTGTTTCGAGCAAGTACACAGATTCCTCATTCAACATGTCACGTTTCAACTCTCCAGCAGCAATCTTATTGATATCAAATTTCTTATCTTCCACTGATAAGACTGAAACACTGAAAAGAGTTGCAGCATCTTGAGAGGCATCTGATTTTGCATGAGAGTTTCCAAATTGTTCAAAAGTAGAAAGAAAATCAGAAGGAAGTGAAGATGATGAATCTAATAATGAGGATTGATGAATAATTTCCACATGTCCTTTACCCTTTCGATCGTCATGAATGATATTACGTGCCACATCCACTCCCTTCAATTGTTCTGTTTTACTTGCTTCACTTCCAATCCAAACATAGACATGTTCTTCATTTTCCAAAATAAAAACATCCTTCACAGAAGAAGCTGACTCGATTTGTGATTTGGATAAGTGAACACGTTTCACCAAGAGACGACGTTTATGATCAGCATCGACCTTCATCAAACGTGGAACAAATTCCTTGTGTGAAACTTTGAGTAATGAATCTTGAGTGGCACAAGCATCTCTATATTCAATATGATGATCGAAATATTCCAAGAAATCTTCACTCTCTTCACGTTCTTCTTCACGATAGAGAGAAGCTGAAATTCGATTGGCCAATTCATTGGATAGAAATGCACAAACGGCTTGTTTCATGACATTGGCATTCTTTCCAACCCAATAATGAATCTTTCGGAGACGAGTTTCATCGTCTTGAGCTTCAAATGTGTAACACAAGACATAACAATCGGAGGAATTGAACTTGCCAAATTCTTCTTCTGGAACAGCAATTGGAATCATCTTGACGAGATGCCAAATTTGAAGTCCTGCTTTTTCACCTGCTCCCTCAAACAAATCATCCTGATTCAAAATAATGTCAGGAGTTTCGAGTGCCTTGTCGAGATCCATTTTGG
The DNA here is from genome assembly GCF_003324165.1 of Naegleria lovaniensis. Classification (NCBI taxonomy): domain Eukaryota; phylum Heterolobosea; class Eutetramitea; order Acrasida; family Naegleriidae; genus Naegleria; species Naegleria lovaniensis. Next base: position 269,165 of record NW_025407856.1, on the reverse strand, counting down.
CAGTCTGAGATTGATCCTCAACCAAAATAGAGACACGAGAGTGCATTTCTTTCACTGAACGCAACACACGAATAGCTGTCGAGAATTTGGGAGGATTTGTTGAGGCGGAGGAGGAATCTGATTTCTTTTCGGATGATCCTGCTGAAGAAATGTTACCCAACTTTTTCATGGCATTCTTCATGGCACCTCCAAACAATTGTTTACGTTGAGTGGATCGATTGGTTGTATTTGTGGTTGATGTTGATGATGATGTTGTTGATGTTGATGAAGCATTTGTAGCAGCACTCAATGTTGTATTTGGAGAGTTGGTTGATTCTTCTTCATCTGAAGAGGATTCTTGATCATCATTTCCTCCTCCATACATGGCTGCCAATCGTTGACGTTCGAGTTCTTGTACGGATGGCATCCTTTGTTGTAAAAGTGATTATTATTGTTGTTCTTCTTGTTGTGATATGGTGTTTGGAGACTCTGTGTGATTTGAAAGGAGGAGTCTTTTAAAGATGATGGAAGGAGTACTATTTTGTTGGTAGGTGGTGTGAAATTGATTTCAAAGTGGTGATGCAGCTGAAGAAGAGAATGGGTGATGGCAATTTTTTTTATGTGATGAATTGACAGACAGTTGACAGGCCAAGACCACAATCTTGAGAAGACTTCAAACCTCCTCTGATGATAGTCAACAACCTTATTCAAAAATTTGTAAGGCTAATGAGCTCTCTGTTTTTTTCAAACGGTTGGTATATGAATTCTCACATCCACCTATTACAAAGATTATAAAAAAATGAAAAAAATTGGTCGAGTGATTTCTTCTTCATTACTTCCGATGAAACCTGAGAAAGGCTTGGTCGTACGACTTTGTGTTGGAAAGAATTCTGGCTTTGAAAAATTAAATGATGCTCGTCATGTCTTTCTTAATGATGAAAATATTTTGGAATTATCCGATTCTTTTTCATTTGTTAAGAATGAATTATTTCCGAAATTAATTAGAAAATATCATTTGCAATGTGGGATGTTTCAAGTAATGGAAAGTGATAACATAGAGGAAAGAGATTGTAAATTGTCTGAATTTATGGAGAATGTCTTAACTAAATCTTATACCAATGATTGTGATGGAGGTCCATTATTCTTGTTAGATGTGGATTGAGCACAACTTTGCATAAACTATCATTGTTACCACTATTTGACGTTCAAAAAGCTTTACAAGGATCTTTAGAAACAAAATACTCTGACATGTCAAGATACAGACCTCTCACCATAGATTTTTCAGACATGACTTCTGCCAATCTTGCACAAAGAGGAATATCAAAGTCTAGTGCTCTATTTCGTGCATGCAGTATGAAAACAAAGAAACCTGGCGAAACTCTGGTTTTGGACGCTACCACTGGGCTAGGGAAAGATAGCTGTATATTATCATTACTTGGATTTAACGTAATTTGCTGCGAGCGCCATCCTCTCATTTCGATAATGTTGAAAGCTGCCCTTCACAGAGCTCAAGAAAATGGCAAGTTTATGAACATGAAACACTTATTTGAAGAGACTGATTCCCGAACCCTTACTGTGCAAACTTTTGCTCATTTAAACTTGGAAATTCCAGATGTCATTTATCTCGATCCCATGTTCACTCATGTAGGATCAGCACTCCCAAAATATGAGCTGCAAGTATTAAGAAGCCTAATGTCATTTCTTGATTTTGATAGCTGTCAAACGAACGAATCTTTCGAAACTTCTTTGGTCCAATGGGCATTAAATCTTGGAGTTAAACGAGTTGTGATGAAAAGACCCAAAAAATCTCCAATCGTGCTTCCAGATAATTTGGCTTTCAGCTACTCGGATGGAGGAGACATCTTCTATGATTTATTTCAACGATGAGAAATGTCACACCTCGAATTTAAAATTATTCGTTTGGAAGTGCTGTAAATTTTATACATTGTAAAGGTTGTTTTACTTCTTGAATGCCCTGAGAATGGCTGCGATCCCTCAGTGAGAAAAATTAAGGATAACTCGATCCTTGCATAAATTATTGCTTGTTTTCTGAGATGTATGACTTGCTAATAACGTTAACCTTGTCAACTTCGACTAATCTGTAAACTGGATTTGGTAATAAATTTTCAACAATCTTCTTTTCTTCAATAAGTTCCTTTACGCTAGCATTAATTCTGTCAGCACTGAAAGAGTTGATTGGTAAGCCTTCAATGACTCCATATTTACCTGCTCCAAAGCATTGCACTGGCATTGAGCACCAAATACCTCTTGGAATACCATATTGACCTCTTGATGGAATAGCCATAGAAACCCATTCGCTATTTCCCAAAACCCAATCGTGCATGTGTTTAATAGCAGCATCAGCAGCAGAGGCAGCGCTTGACTTTCCTCTGGCCTTAATGATAGCAGCACCACGTTGTTGAACGTTTGGAATAAATTCATTTGTGATCCATTGCTCGTCATTAATCACGTTAAGTCCCCATTGTCCTTTGATGGTTGTGAATGAAAGATCTGGATATTGAGTGGCAGAGTGGTTACCCCAAATAGCAAATCGAGAAATGTCGGAAATATTACATCCAAGCTTTGTTGCAACTTGAGCCAATCCTCTGTCATGATCAAGTCTTGTCATAGCAGTGATATTTTCTGGTGGAATATCTGGAGCGTTGGCAGATGTAATCATTGCGTTGGTATTGGCTGGATTGGCAACAATCAAAACCAAAACATCTCCGTTGGCATTCTTGTTCAAAGCTTCACCTTGAGCCTTAAAAATTGCAGCATTGTCTTTCATGACATCAGCTCTTTCCATTCCAGGTCCTCTTGGCTTACCTCCGAGCAAAATAGCATAGTCAGCACCTCTGAAAGCATCATTTTCACTATCAGTAAGATAAATTTCTTCCAAGAGTGGGAAAGCTCCGTCGTCCAATTCCATTTTCACTCCTTCAAGAGCCTTCATTGCTTCGGGTCTTTCCAACAATCTCAATTTAACTGGTTGATTTTCGCCCAACATTTCACCGTTAGCAATTCTGAACAACAAGCTGTTGGCAATTTGTCCACATGCTCCAGAGACAGTGATTGTAACTGGTGGAGCCAATTGATCGACGTCCTTTGTCAAGTATTTTGGACCCTCTCTGGCACTCTTGTTTACCCATTGAGCGACTACCTTTGGATCTTTAATGTTCAAATTGGCGAAATCATTCTTGGTTTGCTTTCCAAGCAACATTCTCTCGAGTGGTGTTCTTGTTGCGGATAACTCGGCATCCATCTTTTCACCTCTTTGTTTCAAGGTGCTATAATGGCGAACACCATTACCTGTATTATTTTCAAAATAGATATTGCCATACGTGTGAAGAAATATTCCAGTAGTTGTAATTACAACAAAGAATAACAACAATAATACCGTCATCATCAATTAATCGTATCATCAGGAAATATTAAATATATTCAAATTTATCAAGATAAAAATAGGATTAAATCAACAATGATGAATAATAGCAAAATGTATTACTAGAGTCAGGAAAACGATTGATTGTTCACTACAAGACATACGTGAAGATTTGGAGAGTTGGGCGAGTCTCTTCATGGGTAAGAGTAAATATTTTTTTGGGATTTACAATGAGACTTTTTTGCTTTGAAGCCAAGCACAAGCGGCTCTTTCGTTCGCTTCTACCAACCTCTGATGTTGGACCAAATATCGATCAACTTGGCTTCCTTGGAATTATTAATAACGTAATACTTGTCAAACAGGGCAGCTGATAAGCAACTATGATTTGGGATGATGGTCAACTTGGTACCAATTCGAAATGCTTCAAAATTGATTGGTTTCTCACTAGTCACAATTCCAATTTCTTGAGTTAGATTGGTAATTTGCAGAGTCTCATCTTCTTTGATATAACCATAGGAAGCACAACTCACATTCGAACATCCTATGTCCTTACTTAAGGCAAGTGCACCAGCATCAATGGTTAATTGATTCATGCTTGGTCGATGTCCAATAACTGAAGCAACGACAAATGCGGAGCAATCCTTAATATCACAACTACCAATTCTTGTTTGCATGTAATCATAAAAAACATAATTTCCAGGATGAATTTCATTCACCAAAGTGTTGGACCATTCTTCACGAGTTCCAACTGCACAAGTTGGAGTCGATCCAACGGCAACAGTATTGGGATGAATTCCCATACGATGAAGTTTTTGTGCAAAGTCTGAAATGATTTGAGCTTCTTGCATGACCACTCTTCTAATTTCTTCCTTTCCACGACATGAATAAGATTGTCCAGCATGTGTATAGATTCCAGCAAGTTTGACATTTGGAGATTCATATATCTTTTGAACAAGACGTAAAGATGCTTCATCACTTGGATCAACACCTACTCGATGCTGTCCACAATCTACTTGTACAAAAACAGAAAATTGAATATTGTGAGTTTTTGCATAATCTTCAATGATTTTCAAAGATGATTCACTCTCCACGTCAATGTGAAATTTTGGAATTCTTCTTGTCAATGATTCAATTTGTTTCATTTTGGCTTTTGTCAATGCAGGTACAGCATAGTGAATATCTTTGTAGTGTGCAGAATAATATTCAGCTTCTGCCAATGTGGACACTACCAATTTTGGATCTTTCAATCCAATGGTTTGATGTTTGGCACCCTCCAACGTTTTGTGAGTTTTCACATGAGGTCTCAACGAAATACCACATTCATTTGCTTTTTGAATCATAGTTCTGCAATTTCGATCCAATACTTGCAAATCTACCAGAAAGAAAGGAGTTTTAATTTCACTGCTCCAAAACGAACTGTCAGTGGGAGTGCTCTCCAATTCTGACCATTTAGGAGGTGCATCCTCTCCTGATGTTGTTGTTGCTGACAAGAATGAAGAGTGAGTATGATAGGAAGAAGAGATCTGATGTGTGGATGACCATTGTTTGTTGTGGATCATTGGATGAGAATGGTTGAAAGATGAAGTGGAGCAAAAACGAAACAAGGTTTTTGCATCATTGTTTGTTCTGATTCCAACCATTGATGATGAAAGGGATCTTTTCATCATGATGATCGTGGATTCAAAATTCTTGGTTTGATGACGATTCAAGAACATTTTTTCAAATCAAATCAACTAACTCGGCCATTGATCCATTCAGTATGTATGCTATTTTCAAGGCAGTTATCAGCATGTGGTTTCCGACGAGGTCATGAAACATTTCATCAACAGGCTTGATCACAACAAGAGCAATAGTAATTTGATTTTCAAAATGTGGAATTGTTTTTTTAAAAATAGAATTAAATTTTAAGCATAAAAAATGTCTCGTGGAGCATCATCAGGCTACGATAGATTCATCACAGTCTTTTCACCTGAAGGAAGATTGTATCAAGTGGAGTATGCCTTTAAGGCCGTTAAAACACCTGGAATTACAACAATTGGTATTCGTGGAAAGGATTCATGTTGTATTGTAACACAAAAGAAAGTACCCGATAGACTTTTGAAAGCCGAGTCTGTTACTCATGTCTTCAAAATTACTGATCGTATCGGATGTGTAATGACTGGAAGAATTGCCGATGCCAGGGTGAATGTCCAAAGAGTAAGATATGAAGCAGCATCATTTGAATTTAAATTTGGATATGAAATTCCAGTTTCATATTTGGCAAAGAGAATGGCTGATCATGGTCAACTTTTTACTCAATATGCTGGTATTAGACCACAAGGAGTGGTGATGATGTTGATTGGTATTGATGAAGAAACAAAGGAACCACAATTGTACAAGGTTGATCCTGCTGGCTACTATGCTGGCTATTTTGCTACAAGTGCTGGACAAAAAGAAACAGAAGCACAAAACTTTTTGGAAAAGAAGTTAAAGGATATAAAGCCAAGTGAAGATAGTACTGAATGTGTGTTGTCAACCCAAGAGACAGTTCAACTTGCAATCGGAAGTTTACAATCAGTGCTTAGTCAAGAACTCAAGTCTAGTGACATTGAAGTTTGCATTGTTTCTGGAGAAGATCGTAAATTCAAGGTCTTGACTGCTGACGAAGTGGACACTGTTTTGAATGCCCTCGCAGAAAGAGATTAATTATTTTTAAATTGTACACAATCATTCGAACATTTTCAATACATTCCTTGCACTGCTGTATTTATCTCAATATTTCTTGGCTTTATGCCAACAAGCTCGAAAGCTGCAACAAAACACAGGCCTTAATCATGGCCAGGAGAAATGAGTTTGAACATTTGGAACTCGGGAGTTGCAAACTCCTTTCAATTCCCAAACAGAAAAAAATGTCTTTCGAATGTCCTGTGATGAATCATGCTCCCACGAACATGCAATACATGTTGAGTGCGATCGAGCACTTGGAAAAAGTGAGCTTGGCAACCTTTCAACGGATTAACGAAAAAATCGATGAACAACGTCAAATTCTACATCAGGTTCATCAACGAGTGGCTGTGGTGAAGCATTCGTTGAAGAATATTGAATCGGAACGAAGCAGAGAAACTCTCCTCGTAACAAGTAGTCCTGTTTTCCCTACTCCGTCCATAGTGAGCGACAAGCCATGTTTCTCTATCGTTCGCGATCGAATTACAGTACCTGCCATGACAAAAACTCACTCAACTCCATGTATTCTAAAAAGTCCAGGTGTAAATATGCGAGTAAGTGTTATTACTAACTTTAATTGTCCTGAAACCATGTTTGTAAAAGCTCAACATGCTCCATACATGGTCAACAAGCTGCAACCATTTTAGAACCATGTCAAAATCGTTGTCAGTAGCAACTGGTGTTGGAAAATATCATGAGCGCCCAATTTCATCTGTTGGTGAGCTTGTTTGTTTCAACACGAACATGAATGTTTTCCATAACTATTATGCTGTGGATCCTCTGAATTCAAACACCACATCAATCGGCCAAAATTTAAAGCAGCAGCAACCAACCAGCACTGATTTTCTGTTGAAAATACCACCTGCTCCTTATTCACTATCTTTCAATTCCATTTATGAATGTATTCAGGCAAAAAATCACCAAAACGATATCCAACCCTTTGTTCCCATCATGAGCTCCTTACCTGCACTGGAATTGCCATCCGATCTCAACTTGCCAAATATTGCATGTACTAAACATTGGGAACATGTCACAGAAATGCCACCACTTCCATGTGAGATCTCTCAAAATCCCATGAGTACTATTCAACACGTAGAGAGAATGAGTGCAACTGTGGAAGATGTAAAAGAGGAGAATGCTTCTCAAACCATCATGCAGCAAGTAGCCCTCACGGAAGTTGATTCCTCAATGGTACCATCGACATGCTTATCACCTCAAACCCACGAGCTGGAAATGCCACTTCAAATGAATAGTTCAATAGAAAGAGATATTAATCAACAAATGGATGCCATTCAAACTAACTCTAATGAAGTCACGTGCAACAATGCAAATCAAAACGCAACGGATCAAATAGAACAGCCAACTTTGATGAATGAAACCATCTTCTCAACAGCAGCTTCTTCAACTCTTTGGGATTCTATCACCAATTTTTCGAGGGATAGTTTGAGACGAACAGTGGTAAATGCACATAAGGATCCACATGAAAGTTCCAATACCAACCCTGTTTACAGAAACATGATACGAGTGCTGGATTTGAGGAGAATAGGCATTGAGGGTAATGTGGATGAAGATGATGATACCTCTTCCGCTATGACTGACACATGGTAATCAGATATTTCAACGTTGATCTCAATTGTTAAATAAATTGTTAAATAAATGAATAACGCTTTGGCTTTTCTCAGAATTCATAGCTATGCACGACAAGCATGGTCATCATTGCTCATCTGATTGTTTGTTGCTCTGGGTTGTTGAAAATGCAGATTTTGGCATGTCGAAATAATGGTAAGCATTAAAAATTGCATGACACATCTTAAAAGCAGCATCTTTTTTAGCGTCCTTTTTCTTGGAAAATGCATCTCCTCTTACTGTAGATACTTTGTCACTAACGACACTGCAAGTGTAATAGTATTGATTGAAATTATTAACTCTCATTGTCAACACAAAATCTTTGAACTCTGGGTTAACTCCAAAATTAAGTTTGCAGTGATGAAATAGACAAGTAATAGCTGTTTCGAGAGTAATCTTCTCTTTGAAAATGTTTGCATCTGTTACTTTGGTAGTCGTTTGTTTTCGTTTGAGATCAATCTCTTGAATGGGTACTATTTCTTTGAGAAGTTCAGAATTCTCTCCGTCATTGATCTCGATTGGATCTTTAGTTTTCTCTTTGTAAATTTCTGTCCAAGTGCTAGGAGGAAATACGACAAGATCTTTGTCCATAAACTTTTGTAATGCTTCAAGGGAGGCAGCGTTCTTCGCATCTCGTTTAGTTTTAAAAGCCTTAGAAGTAGTAAGGACAAAGTATCTGGCTGCCTGATATCCATTCATATAACAGCTTCTATCAATATTACTAATTGTAATAATTATTCGAGCAATAAAACTTGAACCAGTTTTTATGACTTGCATTACTGGTTTTGCTCCAAATAATTTCTCACACGTGTTCGATAATACTGATGATTGTGTTATAGTCTTTTCAGTGTAGTGATAGAGACGTTGGACAGTTTCATCGTTTGCAATTTTCTCAGAGTTAAACCATAAATACTCGAAAATGTGACCGAGAACCATATGCTTTAAGCCAGAGGTCTCTTTTAGATTGATATTCCTCAGATAAATATCAGGATGTATTCTTTCTGCCTTCATCAAAATATCGACAGCAGTGATCATTTTTCTTTCTTGCATTTGATATCGCTCGACGGATTTCTCTGGTATTGTTTTTTTGATAATAATGTACAACAACATTGGATGAATCGTTGGCAATCATTGAAATTCAAGTACATACGTCCAGAATTTGTGTGAAGAATACAGAAAAATTCACTATTTCGAGATCTGGCTCTTCCTCTTGATTGAATGAGATTTAAGGCGCTATCAACCCCATCTAATCGCACGACTAAACTGCAGGATGGAATATCAATACCTTCCTCAGCCACACTTGTAGAAATTAAAGTATTAATAACGCCAGTTCTAAAGTTTGTCAAAACCGTCTGCTGCTGATTAGAGGTCATTCCTCCTGTAGATGAGCTTTTGCCGCGGCCAAGCAGAATGTCTAGTTTAAGGAAACCGCGAAGAGCTGGTTGAGTCTCTAAAAACTCTTTAGTTTCTTTACATCCAAGTCTGGTTTTTACAAAAATCAGCGCTCTCATATCTTGAGCTTTTGATTTGTATTCTGTTAATAATCTTGCTAGCTCAACTCTCTTATTACAGTTTTTTGGAATTATTCCTATTGAATGCTCGTGTTCATACATGGATAGTGATATACCGCTTTTAGACAATAAGGAGAGGATTTCCTTATTTTCTAAAGAATTTAAGAACTTTTTCAATTGCTCCCACCTGCACATGTTAGCATTTCTGAGGCTATAAATTGTAAACTTACGCATCATAGGGTGATCGGTGATCATTAATCATGAGACATTCGTTAAGAATAGACAGAGTTTGGCATAATAGAACAATCATAGGCTTGGATCTATCTCTAGTTTGTAAAAATTCTGTTAAATGTCGATTGTCACATTCCGTATCGTTCGATAATTCTGTTGTGGGTATATGTGACCTTTTGTTAATCCACATGTCAGCCTCATCAGTACCAAATTTATCATCATAAATGTCAATATCTCCATGTAAATTTTTGCCACATTTTTCAAGAAGCAGCATCTTAACTCGTCTAATAGCGTTATAAATATAAGATTTTAGTCTCTCTGAGTGAGGGTCCATATCTACACTTTTCATTTGAATGGGAGGTATGTACACATACTTGTTCAACTCTTCTTCGTTTTTTTCTACACGTCTCACTGTACAATCCAAATCATGGCACAGTTGCAAAATTTTTAGGATCGTTTCACCAACTGTGTTTTTAGCAGCAGGTGAAGCACTTAGCCCCACAATTCTAGGAATGGGAAATCCAGCCAACTTTCGAGGTTTATAAAAATCTCTCATAAGCACCTTGAATGGATGGTTAGAATGCGCATGATGACATTCGTCAAATATTATTAATTGAACATCCTCCATTATTCTTTCTTCATTGTTCTTCATGGAATTAAGAAGTATTTGTACTGTACAAACAATGACATCATGATATTCTGAATCTTCTGTCCAATTTTTCAGCCCTTTTTTGTCACTATGAAAGGCACCTACTCGTGGAATATTAAATTCTTGGAAGGCAGTTGCTTGCTGATCTACAAGAGAAATTTGATTTACAAGAAACAGTATCTTCTTTGCTGGATTTTGATCAAGTGTATCTCTGATCAAAAGAGCAGCAATAAATGTTTTGCCTTTTCAAATAAATTCACAATATTTTCAAAATGTAAATTCCCATTATCTACATGTAAAATCAATTCTACAAACACATACCCGCACCGGTTGGAGCTACAATAATCGTATTTTCTTTTTTGCAATGTTCAACTAATTCTTGTTGATAACCTCGTGCTTGAGAAAGTAAATCGTCACCACTGGTTGAGAATGATGAAGATTCGCTTGGTCGATCATTGTCGGCCATTGTATGGTATGCTGAATTTAAATCATCCTCTTCCATATTATTTACATCATCTTGGTTTTTAAATAAATTAAAATTCGTGAATTCTTGCATGGTTGCAATGTTTTCAATATTCATCATGGAGTTATAAACACACATCTTGTCTTTAATAATCGGTGCTTTTAATATCCTCCGTTTATGAGCATCCAATTCTACATTATCATCAATGACTTGGCACTTGTTATACAATTCCGATGAGGGGCTGTAGTCATGAGAATTCCAAGCATAGCCGGCACTATTCAACAACTTTAAACCCGTCGTATGTTGTTGCTGGCCACTGTTGCAATTGGACGATGAGAACATTTTTTGTGTCCGATTTCATAAATTTGAAAATATTTTCATCTTCTCCAGCAAGATAACATCCATACTATTGGCTAGTTCCGTACAGAGCTTCTCAGTATCAGAGTCCCACTGTGTTTCATTCATCACACCTCTCCAAGATTTTCCTTGTAAGGAATGGATTGTTGTTTTAGATTCGTAAATTTCAATTTTCATAAATATAAAAAATAGGAGGAGCGGAAATTTCGTTGCTGAAAGAAACCACAACAACGACGACGGAAGAGTCCAACATCATCAGATTTTATACGGATCAACAACACAACAACCGTCTATAACTCACATCATCATACTTTCTTGTTGTTGATTCGTTTGATCTTATAGTTGTTACCACGTAAAAAGTACATCGGATCAGCAACAATTAAATTGGTTGTATTTCCAACAATTTGTGGTAGAAATTATAATAATCGAGTTATTGTAGAGACGATAAACAATACTCACAATGAATTCGTTTTGTGTGTTGAGCGTTTCAATTGCAGAGTTTGACAAGCTCTGTGGAAATAGTTTGACACATACCTATCCGAGGGATGTACATTTGGAGAAATATTATCCTACTCTAAATATTGCAGACAAGTGCATTCCAGATGGTGGACATATCTATTCCGAAGATCAAACCGGTATAATTCTTCCAATTTCTGAAGATAACTCGGAATTGATACAAATACTTCAAAAATATATTCCATCATTCAAAACATCAACAACTCCATTATCACCCAAGACACCAAGTTTAACAGTTGATAACATCCCAGTAATTCAACAGCCAATTGGTCAATATTTATATGGAAGCGTACTTTTCAGGAACAAGCTCGATGACCGAGTGAAAAGAGGAGCTATTCAAAAGAGTATTTTAGTTGTCGCCACAAAACCATTATTCACGTTATTTACACCTCTAATGAGAGATGCAATTGAAAGGTGAGTGTTAAAGTATTTGAATTCTTTTGCTAAAAGATATTGTAGAATAATTAATGCAGAGGAGGAACATATACAGACAACAGATCCAATTGAGCTCGAAAAGAAAAGTGCAAAAACTTATGAAATTTTGAAAGAATTTTACGACAGTTTAAAGGTTTCCATTGATGTGGCGTCTTCCACGTTTACTAAGAAATTATCTGTAACATTTAATGACAAACAATATGCGTTAAAGGTGCCAAAGTAAGTTGGAAAAGGCATTTCTTTAATATTTGATAACATACAAATTCAATAGATCCAAAGAAGATACTTATAACGGAGCCTCTTTGATCGATTTTATAACGATATTCGAAAAACATATTTGTTACATATGGGAGGCATTATTACTGTCTCGAAGAATTTTATTTGTTGGGTCTCCTGCAAAAATTGTGACCATGTGCTGTCTGTCATGCCCTCTGCTCATTCAACCTATGAAGGGTATAACAAATAGGTAGGTTTTTTGAAATCTCACTTGATACGACTATTTCCAGAATTTCTCCATATGTAACAATAGGAGATCCAAAGCTCAATGAGATAGTTTATGTATGTGGAATGACAAATCCAATACTAGAAAACGCCAAAACTAGTTGGGATTATTATGCAAGTATAGCAGCTGGAAAAGTTTTATACAAGAAACAGAAAATGTCATTGGTAGCCAAGTCAGAATTTACAGCATTTATTAAGCAAGTCTTGTCAGGAATCAAAAAAGGAAAGAGTGAAAGTTGGGTGAGAGAACAATTTAATCAATTTAATTTGAATTTTCTCAAGACTGTACCTAACTCGAAAAAAAAGATTATTTCCCAAGTATTTATTTACAGTAACCTGTATCGAAGATTTTGCAGTTCCTCCTTGGCTGTTTCTCCAATAACGCCGACATCCCCTGGAGTTGACATGTATGGAAATAGCATGTACAGTAATATTAGGACATTTGCAAAAGTTGGACTAAGCCTGGATGGATCTGAATCACCTTTGAAAGTCATGTCACCCAAGTTAGTTAAAGACAAGCACTCAAGAAGCAGTAGTGGTGAACTGACAAAGAAATCTCCTCGAACATCAGCCCTCAAAACAATTTATCGAAAACTTAATCCATTTATTTCGACAAAAAGCGATTCTACTTTTTCACACAAAGAGTTAATACCCTTGGTAATATCCGATGTAGAATTAGAATTCCTTTGGCCCTATATAATGCCAAATAGCGAATCAATGCTAGATTGGTCAGTCACTGGTCATGTGACATTGTATAATATGACGCTATGCATCAAGGATGGCTTAAATACATTTTATTCCAGGCATAACGGACCTCTTAGCCACAGATATGAGAAAGTATTGGCGAACATTCATTGCGTGTTAGGACAACTCTTCAAAGAATCCGATAACACTAATATTATTTATTCTCAAGAACTGCTAGAAAGTTTGGATAGAAAAACTCTTCAAGAGAGAGAAAAAGCTTTGTTGGATACGACAACTAAGAATAAGAGAGACTGCTCTTTCATTCATGTGAAATTTGAGAGGCCTATTGAGGCTGAATTTCTAGTGATTAACTCTGAGGTGAAACAAACATCTCAACGATCCCTATTTGTTCACAAGATCGTACGTCTGCATCAACAAGACAACAAATATATATTTTCAGACAATCCAGAATATGTTGTGTATGTGGTCAACAGATTGAACGATGAACAAACAGAACTAACCCAAGTCCATGTCATCAAGGCAACAAATCTAAGCGAAAAGAGAGACAAATACACGTACTACAATGCAGCCATTGAAACAAGAAAGTTGCTAATGGAACGGCTGAACGAAGACATGACCGATTACACCAACTTTAACACAAGCGATTCTGAGAGTGATGACAATGGCAGCGAAGAAGAAGATTTGTCGTTATAAATTAAGGTAATTTAAAGTCAATGCAAAATTTTATTGGATGTTTCTTCTTCGTTGTTTCTTTTCCTCTTCACGTTGTCTCTTTTCTTCCTCCTTTCTCTTTCTCTCTTCCAAATAGAGTTCCTTTCTCTTGAGGTACCATGAGTGATATTTTGGAATCTTGATAATTTCATTGTAAAGTGAAGTACCTAGCAACAAAACTGCAAAACCACCAACTTGAAGCCAGTGGAATTCTTCCCATCCGATAATAAGTGAAATAGCCCAAATGAAAATAGTACGACAACTGTCAATTGTTGATCTAGTAGTTGAAGAAATTCTCTTAGTAATAGAAACACCAAAGAAGTTGAAGAAGGCAATAGAAAATACAGATCCCAATGTTGAAGCAGCAATCTTCCAATTGTTAATACATTGAGCAAAAGCATACACTGCATTTTCAACACTTCCATAATCACTTCCTGGAATCCAATATAAAACAAATAAAACAATAGTAGTCATAGAAAGACCCCAATAACCCTCCCAACCAACAGCTTGCAATGGAGCAACTTCATATCTGCTGAAGAATTTCTCTTCAACCACAAATTGAATAGCAGCTAAAATTTGAGCCAAAATAACCAAAACATCTCCCAACAATGGAGATCTAGCAGTTCCTGACTCTGTCTTGTACAAAACTGAGCTCAAACCGACAAGTACACAACCAATCACAATGCAACATAAACCAGCCCAGTGGTGATAATATAATCTGGCTTTCAAGAAAATAACAGAGAGTAGACCAGTGAAAACGACCAAAATACCTCTCAACATTTGATAGACGGACGCATCTGTATAAAACAATCCAAAATCTATTCATCGTCACACAAGATATTGAATTTCAAATAAAGTGTCATTCAGAGTTGTTTGTTAAAATTCAATGAATAGTGAGTGTACGTACTGAGCAAAGTAGAACCACCCAAATCACAACAAGCTGGAATCCAAAAGATGAGTGGATTGGTGAATGGCTTTGGCTTCCTCTCAACAAAAGCGGTGTCATCGTCACTAGATTCCTCCTCCTTGGTCTTTTTTCCTTTAATTTTGTAATAAAGTAATTGAATATTGTGAGGAATGAGACAGAGTAACTCTCCCAAAAACATGGCAGCTGTTTGGAAACTGTGATTCAGAGAAGATTGTGAAATTGAGCGAAAATGAGTATGAAGTGAGTGGAGGAAAGAGACATAAAAGTACATACAATGCATGTTGGAATGCTGTTGGTGGGCCATCACCAATACCCTTTGCATTACTGACATCCTGTAATTTAGTCGCTATTCATTGTGAGAGACGTTTCCACAATTCAAAATAATTTTCAAAGATATTCGGATGTTGGGGGTCATCCATTCCGTCCACATTCATTACGAGTTCATAAAATCATGATCAACAATGGAAAATAAATCCATCGGGTGATGATGTATCATCATAAAAGTTTCAGTATCAATAACAAAAACAATAATAAAAAAACGAAAAGTTGTTGTACCAATAAATCATGTATACATGATCGTTTGAAAACATTACATACTAATCGTATTAATGGTACCCGTAGTCAACATGGCCAATGCCAAGAACAAGGTGTACAATCCACCAAGAGTAAAACACCCCCGAACATACTGGAGTGCAGCCCGAACTCGTGGATGCATTTTTTCGTTTCAAAACAATAATTTTTTTGATTTAAAAATCTTGAATCAAGCACGAGAGTTGGAAACTCAACTGTCCTTCCATCATGAAATAAAGAGTCACTTTTATGAGATGGCCAATAATGAGGGATATTCGAGTACTAGATTTCATTGAGAGGTTTGTGATTGTTGTTGTTGTTGTTTCTTGCGAGAGGAAGACAAATTCATCACTTGAGAGAGTATGGGAGTAGTTGGAGGTTTCTGACTAGGCACTTGTTTGGGAATACAATTTGCTTGTTGCTGAACAAGATGGGGTGCAACAATGCTGAAAGAAAGTCTCTTAATGAATTGATCAAATAAATCCCTGCTCATCATTCCAAGTGAGGAAGTGTAACTAAAGTAATAATGGCATGATGGACTTTTCACAAATACACAAATCTGTCCAATTTTGAAGGAATCCAGCTGATAGGAAAATTCTAATTGTTTCGCTAGATAGCCAAATTCACCAACCTGTATTTCTTCTGATGATACTAAAACTCCATTTGATGATTGAAGAATTTCAGAAATTACTCCTTGTACTTGTTCTTCAAAATTGAGTGGAAGTAATATCTTAGCGTTAAAGTTTTCCTTTTCAGTGTTGTTTGATAAAATCTGGACAGGATGAAACATAAACACATAGCCGTCTTGTACTTCCATGTGCATAACGGATGGATAGCTCATAATTAGCTCTTTTGACAATTTCACTTCTTTTGTGTCAACTTCTAAAAGAGATTTCGTAACGAGACCTTCTCTGATTGCTCTATCAAATACGGTCTCCCCTTCAATGTGATTGTTCAATAAATTAGTCGTATATTTCAGTTGATGCATGAGTCCCATATTATCTTGAATAATTACAATCTTCTGGTAGAGAGCCACGTTTAACATTACATTATTTACAGGTAGGGTTTGATTGAATTGTAAAATACAAAATGCACAGTGCTTATACGGCTGTATTTTTCTATCAGTAATCATTGTCATGGGTTGTATCACTTTAAAATTTGTGACCTTGCTGCTGCCTTTTTGCAGCCTCTTAAATTGTTCTTCAAGTGTCGAATTTTTTGTAAATATCTGTGTACATAGTATATCTTCTTTGACAGTATCACATTCAAGAGGGCTACTGAAAATAGGTACACCACTTGGATATGCCAAACCTTTCAATGTTATTTACAATGATGAAATGCTCTGCTTTGAAAGAAATGTGAACATACCTTTTTTCCAAGAAGGAGGTAGCCTTATTTCATAAAATTCAAATCTATAAACGGCATACCCGTCCTTGTCTATTTCCTTTTCTTCTCTTCTTGAAGATTCCTGAGTAGAAACACTAGAATTTGTGGACTTTCCTGATGATGGAGAGGATGACAATTTAGATTTTGATGATGGAGAGGAAGGAGACGAGCCAAATCGTGGTGATGAAGGAGTGGCTTTTTTAGGTATTGATTGCACTGGTGGCGAGGTTGAAAATGAAGGAACATCTTGAAAATCAAATTTCACATTTTCACCTCCAATAAATTGCTCCTTCTGTTAGATTAATAATTTTGAATGGAATAATATTATTGTTGGTGTGGTTCATTGGGTTGGATGGTTAAATTGCGGCGAATATTTCCAAATTAATGCTTGATGTTTCACTAACTTACCCATGACAACAAATTAAAATTCTCCAAATATTCAATAAATTGCTCCTCGCTCACCAATCCGTCTCCATCCTTATCCAAATCTCGTTTCAAATCCGAAATTTTGCTTTTAAACAATTCTGTTTGCATTGAAATTTGCTCAAACCGTTCCTGATATCGTTTACTAAGAGAGGGGTCTATTGTTCCAGCTTTTAATTTCCGAAGTCTTCTTTGATTCTCTAACTCTTCAACACTTCTATTGTGGATGGCATGTATGAAGTCTAGCAAGAATTGCGAAATTTCGTCGTTTTGTAAATATCCATCTTGATCATGATCGTACTTATTCCACAATACATCAATGCCGTTTCGAGTAATATACAAATTTCCTTCTTTATGAAACCCTTCTTCTATTGCTTGCGCTTTCAATAAATGGTCATCTCGTTCAATGTACCGTTTCATTTCCGATGAAGTAGAAAGTGGTGAAGTGAGTGTAGAATTGCCCATCTCAAACTGTTTGAATGTTGTTGTTCTTGTTCGATCTGTTGTTGTGAGGCGTTGTTGATGTTGGTTTACGATCTGAATTTGTGATAGAGGGCGGTTTGAAAACAGAAATCAAGAGATTTTTTTGTGTTTGGCTTTCAACAGGAGCAATAAATTGTAAAGAGTTGATCCTGATAGTTGCCTTTGAGATTGTGGTTTTACTGTTCTTGTAAAGGCCTCTGAGCCTTGACGTACGCATCCATGCATGAAAAAGCGTTCGTTTTGAATTTTTCCAAAGCTGGAAGGACCCATAAATGATGAATTTTCATGTTTTAAAAAAATGTATCATCGCTCTGTTTCAAGCCTTGCATTGAGAGCACCACCGTCCATACTTCTCAGGTGGATGACTCAAGCTTGTCTTGCAAGTGGATCGGGAAAGGATTGCTCTCAAGAATTGTATGGTAGTAAATTTTTGCAAGTACTTCAACTCGGAATACCGTACAATCATCACAGAAATTACGGTTCAGCTGCAGCCACTGAATCATCAATAGATGATTTAAAACATGGAGTATTTATTCCAGAGACATATATAAAATATGACAGCATCTTTTCCACGTACAACACAAAGCTCAAAGAGGAATTACCTCCGGAAAAGTTTTTGGAAACTTCGGCATGGCTTTCAGACTTCTTGAAAAGAAGCAAAGACGACGAGGAATATGATCTGGAATTTGTGAGAATTTTAAGGAGGATTTTGATTCTCAAAGAAAAAAAGGATTATTACGCAATCAGAAAGGTGTTTCACACACAATTCCTACCAATTTTTAGTGAGAATAAGCACAAAATTATGGAAAAGATGAAATATGAAATAGAAAACAAGATGAAAAATATGCGCCGACTTCCAAGAATTCACTATGTCATATTTAATGAATACCTTAATGCCCTATCTAAGAGTCATCAAAGTAGAAAAATATCTGTCACTTTACAGAGAATGGAGAACCATAGCCCTTTCCTTCCAACGCCCATGCACGTTATAACAGCGTTACAAGGCTTGATTGATGATCCTTCAAAAACATTTGAAGCTGCAACGCTACTTGAACGTTACAAGAATCGATTTAACAACGAAACTGGGCGTTATGTTCAGGCGTGCCTTTATGTGCTGCATGGATTAGATCAAAGCGGTTCATTTAACGAGGCTGTTAGGTTTATTGAGCGAAACAAAATAGTTGACTTGGTTGAAAAAACTCATAATGGTGTTCTTTTAGCAAAACTGCTCAGGATTGCCACAAATCAAAAGAACTTACCATGGCTGAGCACTTAATTCAGAAATTTTTGAGCAAAATTGATGACCCAGGTTTCCCTTTTTTTGCAAGGACAAAGGAAAAGTTAATTACAGCAATGATTGGTTATTATGCGGTTATTGGGGATAAAGAACAAGTACATCGCTATATGAGCAAGTTAAGCAACTTGGACAGCAAATTTTACCTTACCATTTTAAAGCAGTTATATTTGAATGGTAAATCTTATGAAACACTAGTGGAATATATCAAGCAAATACCATCACATTTGAGAAATGATTACCATTATGGCTATTTAATCCGAGCATGTGCAGACCAGCGTGAGTTCAAGAAAGCACGAGAAGCTTTCTATAAGTCTCCTCGATCAGGGTCCTCGATCAATTTATATTCTCAGATTTATTTAGAAAATCAAGGAAAAGAGAGTGTAATGGAGGCTCTTACAATATATGATGAAATGCTCAAACACCAAAGAGAAAACAAAACATCAAGGCCACCCCATAACGGCGAAGCAACATTATATTTGATGAAAATTTTGGATCAAGGTGGATTTAACTCACAACTGGAAACCTTTTTTGAATCCTTGCACACACCTAGCGTCCCACATTGGCTGTTGATGGCTCGATACTATGCAAAGCACGGAAAGGTTGACAAGTTGCTGCAAGCAAAGGCAGCTATTAAGGCAATTCGCCCTCTCCAAGAAAACATCATTTGAGCTTGTAGCAACTTGCCATAAACGCTTAATCTGTTTTTATTTTCTTTTGTGCTGGTTCCACATCACTGGTAGTGTTTGCAGTTGGTGGCGATGCTTGGCTCGTAGCAGAGGTTTTTTTCAATTCAAATCCTTTGAATCCAGTGCCTCTGGAGGCTGAAGGTGGTGTTGCTGTTGAAGCTCCTTTTGAAGAAGGCAAACTAAAACCAATTTTCTTAGCTGGAGCACTGGCAGGCGTAGATGATGTGGGTGTGGTGGAAGGTGTTTTGCTCAAGTTCACTGCGAGCATAGGCTTGACTGGAGTTTGAGTGGCGCTTGGCGAAAAAGGGTTGACAGCCAATGGTGTCGTTCCGTGCTGAGTTGGTTGTTGAGGTTGTTGTGGAGTTTGTGAGGAGGAAAGTGGGGTTCCTGGCTGGACTGGTTGACTTCGTCCTGGATTCATTCTATTTTCAAAATGTTCCAAAGCAATGTTAATTGAGTCGGTAAGAGACTTTATCCATTGATTGGTTTGGACATTGGCTAGCTTTTTCATTTGGTCACGTTTTTCTGTTAATTTCTGTACAATCTTTTGAGATTTTTCTGTATGAAAGGGTTTCCATTCATTCTTGGTAAGCGACAGCATTGACCACAAGTGTCGAAGTAGTTCATGAATAATTTCAAAAAGTTCTCTGAATTGATATTCTACATCAGTTTTGTTTAACAGACCTCCAAGAGATTTATCTTCACGATCTCCTGATTGAATAATTTGGTTGCTAATTTCTTTGTAAATTGTCACAGACAAGTTAGGGTCAATGATGGCGCTTTGTAGATTAAGCTTCTCTTTTAAATGAGAAATTTCTTCGTTAAATGCGAGTCTCATTTCCTTCAAAGGATATACAGTAATTTTCTTTGAAATAGTTCCTGAAAGAGGTGTCGATGTCTCATTTAAAAGTCCCTCAAAATACCGATTCTTATCTTGAATTTTTAAAGGAATATATTCGACACTAGCCTCTGTCGTTAAATCCTCAAAGTTCAGCAACTCTTTCATTCTCTCTCGCTCTTGCTTTAACATCTTTTCTTCCTCAATAACGTCATTTGGTTTTGTTTGAGGTGATGGTTCTAAGGTGTCTCCTGATTTCGTGGAAAAAGCATACTGAGTTATTCTTGCAGATTTTCGGTTCAAATTCTTAAGAGATTCTGGAAATCCGGCCAATTTAGATGGATAGACAAGTTCATCTGGCCTTAATCCATACCCTTCTCTTAGATCCTCTGCTGCAAGATTCACAAGAGGGTTGACTGCTGCTTTTTTTGCACCTTCATCGAACTCCTTATTCGTTTTTCTTTCATAGTGGTCTAAGGCGTCGTCAACATCGGTTCGCGAGTAGGCAGATGTGGTATTTCCCATGGCAGTATGAACTGGGTCCAACGTTCTGAAAAAGTAAGATTTCATAAACTTGGCCCAAAACTCTTTTTCATTCATTGAGTTGGGCACTACTTGTTTGTAATATTGATACACGCCAGGATGCTCTGTAAATATTTGTTGAATGGTTCGTTTAGAGAGGATGATTGTTGTCTCTCTGTCATTCACTGCACTTGATTTAATTTGATCGTCAGAGCAAAATAAATAATTTTTCAAGCCTTCACGTTGTTCCTTTATGACCGATCCTCCTTTGGAAGAGTCAGCAGTCAATGCAGAAGAAGATATAAGATACTTTCGTTGAGCCCAAAACTCTTCTTTTTTGATAATACCTCCTCCTACCATTTCGTCATAAACTTTCTTTAAGAATGGATCGCTCGCTAGCAATTTGAGTTGCTTGTTGCCTTCATGTGTTTGTTTTTTTCTCTTTTCGGCAAGGGTCATATATTTAGCAATCAATTCTTTACATTTTTCGCAATCATCAGGATTAGAAAAGGTGAGTAAAAAGCTTTCCGTGTTCTTTTCTGTTGCTCTACCTTCTTCTTCTTTCGGTTGTTTGTCAAGTTTAGTTTTGGCTCCTTTTTACTTTTAAAAACACGGATCCTGTCCGTTGGAATGTCAAAATTCCTATCACTATATTTGCTTTTAAATTCTACAACATGGCCAGCCACATCAAGCGTTCCTTCTTGATTGTCATAATAACAAGTGAACCGTGTAAATTCGGTTGCAAGATCCGCGTGAAGGTCTTCAGCCATTTTTTTCTTCTCTCATTTTTTTGTGTTGTTGTTGGTTTATGGATGGCAGTTCGTTCGCTTCGAAAGGTTTGAACACAGGAGGAGAACAGCATTTACTTTGATCATTTTCATTGGTTGAAACGCCTGATCGTTGTTGGTTCATGGGAGAGAGCCATAGACGTTCTGAAGGATCGTTCCTTTTTAT
The DNA here is from genome assembly GCF_003324165.1 of Naegleria lovaniensis. Lineage (NCBI taxonomy): Eukaryota > Heterolobosea > Eutetramitea > Acrasida > Naegleriidae > Naegleria > Naegleria lovaniensis. The sequence continues at coordinate 247,309 of NW_025407856.1, read as the reverse complement.
TTCTGAAAGAAAAGGCTTCATCGGAAAATAACATGGGCTCTTCGTGTATCATGATGATGTTGTTTCTCATATTTGAATCATTTAAATATTCTAAATAATTCAAGGAAGAATCTCCAAATATTCTCTTCACTTTTCGGATTTGAACGTGACTAAAAATGTCCAACAACAATTTCCATCGTTCTTGTGCATTTAAATTCTTAGCAATTTTCGTGAGCAGTACTTTGTTGAAATAAAGTGTTCCTGCAAGTAAAAGTTGATAAAGAATTAAGGTAGAAATGATCATCCAAGCACATAATAAAATGATGGAAAGAGAAATAATAATAAATTTTTGGATTGTGTCTGTATGTGATGTGTTCTAAACAATTTTTTGAAAACTGTGACGCTTGAACGCACAACATGTTGTAAAAGGTGTCACTCGAGACTACAGGTTGCTATTACAAGAAAAAAATGTGATCATTCTCCAATTTCTTCTTCGTAACTTTCGAGATCTTGCTCTGAACAACAGCAACAACACATTTCGCTCAGATACAAACACACTCCACCGATATGAAAAACAACTGATCCACAAAACAGATCAATTGCTCTCATTTTTTGAATAGTAGCTCTACCATTAATCAAACGCCAATTCAACGTGTGATTTAACCAAATTTAGGTCCCAACACAGACTCTGTTCCAATCAATATAGCTCTTAACGAGTACTCATAATACATTCAGTCTCGTTTCTTTTTCTTGGATCGTTTTTCTCTTTCTTTATATATTTAATTCTGTTACCAAAAGAGACAACTAGAAATCGTAACGGCTCAAAACCGAAAATTTACAGTACCAATTTTATTTAAAAAAGCCTCAACACCGTCTCTTGAGCAAATTTACGATCCTTCACTTGGCCAAATTTTTGGGATAGCTCTTCACGGCGGCTTTGATAATCATCATCAAGAAATTCTGATATTATTTAAACAATCAACTAATTCGAGCTCAACATCGGTCCGAATTGTTGGACTACAATTTAAAGTCTGTACATGATTACTATCAAAAAAGCACCAAAATCTCTCAAAAGCCAAGACAGTGTGCCTAGTAGTTTATCGAGTACTTTGAGTCATAAGCAATCGTTAAAGACAATGAATGATGATATGAATCTTTCATCAGGAGGAACTACAAATAGCGCTATAAATCTTGATCCGTCTCTTATTGGAACGGATGAAGCTCGGCATAGTGATTGCGAAGAAGAGTTAAGTAACAACAGCACAGATATGATCATGATGAATGCAGCTGGAGATCCAACAATAGATATGGTTGATGAGGGTCACAGTGATGACGAGTACGGAGAGCAAGGGCAACAACATTTCGATCAGTCCCAATTTGAAAAGATGCTTAGTCAGCGCCACTATAAGGTTGTCAGAGAAAGAGGAGAAGGAACCTTTTCAAAAGTGTTGGAGGCAAAAAATTTGAAAACAAACCAGAGAGTAGCTATTAAGTGCATGAAGAGCAAATTTAAGGACAGAGATCGAGTAAATAGACTCCGAGAAATTCAAGCTCTAAAGATTCTGTCTCCCAATGATAATGTAATTTCCTTATTAGAAGTTGTGTACGATCCAAAGAATGGAAACCTTGCACTTGTTTTTGAATTAATGGATATGAATATATACGAATTGATCAAACGTAGGAAGAAATACTTTCCGGAGCATCAGCTCAAATCATACATGTATCAAATTTTAAAGTCGATTGACCACATGCATCGACATAACATTTTTCATAGAGATGTTAAGGTAAGACTTTAATTCTATTTCAAGACACCGCGTATAATCACAACTAATCAGCCTGAAAATATTTTGGTTATGAAGCTACATAACCCTCCAACTGTTCCTACGTCAAGTAGCGGACCTAATTCTGTACTCACCACCAACTTTCTTTATTATTATTACCTAAATGGCTATTCTTCGGCGATGAATAGTTCTGCATCACCCTCTTCAAGCAGATCCGAAACGCCAACCTCAGACTCTTTCAGTTATCCAGTTTTAAAATTGGCAGATTTTGGAAGCTGTCAAGGCACAAAGGGGAAAAGGCCTTATACTGAATACATTTCAACAAGGTGGTACAGAGCTCCTGAATGCTTACTTACGGATGGGTTTTATGACCAAAAAATGGATATGTGGAGTGTAGGATGTGTATTTTATGAAATGATAACATTCGAACCTCTGTTTCCAGGAGAAAATGAACTCGATCAAATTCATCTCATTCACAAAATTGTAGGAACTCCAAGTGAAGAAATTTTAAATAAGTTCAGGAAACATGCAAGCAGATATCTGACAAACGGTAAATTTCCAAAACGAGGAGGAAAGGGGCTGAAGTCTATGATACCTAATGTTTCAAAAGATTGCTTGGATTTACTTCAAAGGTTGTTGATTTATAACCCAGAAGAACGAATAACAGCCAGCAAAGCCTTGAGGCATCCTTATTTCAAAGAATTATATGCCCTAGATCAAAGCTTTGGAGCGGCTGCAAGCCCTTCTCCTCACCTAGGTAATATTTTCTCCACTGCAGCTTCTGGAACTCTTCAGCAAGCTCCAGCTTTAATTCAACCACACCAAAACTCGAGTCAAAACCCCCATCACGAAAATAATCAATCCAATATGGTTGTACTTCCTACAATTTATGGTAATAACAAGCAAAAACCAATGGCCAAGAAGCAACTTCATCATCCTCACCAGCAAATAGGGCCAACGTTTTCAAACAAAGGTATTGGAATTCCCTCCCAACAACATGTTATCAACAACTCTGCCTCCGGCTCCCTGAGTCAATTTTTTACTGCAATGAAGAAACCAACGAACATGAAAACAGTTAACCTTTCACCATACCTCAATGATCATAATAATTTGGTTCAAAGTTCTTTGCCCTCATCTAACTATTATAACTTCAATAGAAAATAACAAGCATCTTTTGATTCAAATAAAATCGGATCGAATAAGGTCCTGGATTACATTCATTAATGGAATTTTTATTCTTTTACTGGTACCTTCTTGTCATCAAACAAAACTCCAGCATTATACTTTCTAACGAGTTGGTACAGACCAGTGCAACCAACGAAAAAGTTCACTGCAAACAAACCCCAATTTTTAGGAATGATTTGTGTGCTGTATCTGCTCCAAATAAAACCAGTCACAGCCAAAGCAATATTTTGATTAGTAGAAACTAATTCTGGTGGTTTTTTTAAATCAGAAAGACCAGCAATCACTAATCCCCATTTGAATACCTTGTTTTCAACCATGATGACACAATGACGATTGTTTCGAATCGGATTCAAAAATTAACAACTTACTGGTGCCCAAAAGTGAACTGTTGTAAAAATTACACAAAATTGAAAATAAACACTCAGGATGATTGGACGATCATGTGGTTTACATACCAGTCCGAATTCCTGCTTCACCATGCCACAAATAATGTCGAAAAGACGCAAACTTTTGGGAGAAGGACATTTTTTTGATGATTGCTTTCAATTTCGCTCTTTATTACAACACTACAGTGTTTCTTATCGTGGCGATACATCGCTTGATTGGATCTGAGCTATGTGAACGTTATGTTCACTTCAGTTACAGTCGCTCACTCAACAAGAACGTCACCCAAATGATATTGTATATTTGACGCCAGAAACCACGAAGCAAGTCGCTTCTTGGGATTGAGTCTTCGACAATCAGCTGTTGACTCATCTGGCAGCATACAACGGTTGGTAAACCAGATTGAACCGCATTCAAAAAAATTTAAAATCTACTGCCTTGCTCTGCACGTTATTGTTTTGTGTTGTTCTTCATCACTACCACTTGAGCAGTGAATACCACCTTTTTCTCTCTTTCCCTTCCACCACCAACCAATTCTCAGCCATCCTCAGTTACCTCTCCAAATCATCATCACTGCCTTCTTGTTGATTCCTCCGCCTGAAATCATCATCGAAGATTTTCTTTTAAAACAACAACAAAAACAACACAGGAATGAACAATCAGAACAATACTCCATCATCAAGTGTAGATGTTAAATCTAGCAATGGAAAAACAAGTACCACTTCAACAACAGAAAAGAAAAAGCCCGTCAGACACAACAGAAATACTTTGAAAAAGAAGTCAATCACATCATCACCACCATCGTCATCACTCAACGGTAGCACTTATTCACAAGGAGCTTCTGCTAATATGGGAACTTCATCTACAGCCAACACTATCACAACCGCTCCTACCTCATCATCCACAATGACCTTTTCTGCTCAGCAAGTATCCTCATCATCATCTCCACCTACTCCTTCCAAAGTCATCTTCTTTAGAAGAATTCCGGCTGATACAACTCAATCAGACCTCAAGTCTCTATGCCAACCATTCGGTGCTGTTACCAACATCTTACTTTTAAAGAATGGCCAAGCATTGGTTCAGTTCGCATATTTGGATGAAGCTATTGATTTCATTGAAGCATACAACCAAGACCCTCCTTCATTTGTTATTAGGGATACGAGAGTAATCCCAAGTTACAGTAGCCATAACGAACTTTCCAAAGGATCCATATCAAAATCTGATTCAAATTCTAACCAAGCAACAAATAATGGAAAACAACAAGAACCAAATCACATTCTTTTGGTTACAATTAGCAAATCAAAAGCCAGTGATGTTACCATTGATGCTCTCTATGAGTTATTCTCTGTTGATGACTCTTGTCCTATCCAAAAGATTGTAATGTTTAACAAAACTGCAGGATTACAAGCATTAATTCAATATTCAAATGTGAATGATGCCATTGAGGCTAGAAAACAATTGCAAGGAACCTCACCATTCTCTCCACAGGATCAACTTCTGATTCAATTCTCAAATCTCAAAGATTTGACTGTTCATCAAAACAGTGATAAGGCAAGGGACTACACTAAACAGTCATCCAATAGTACTTCTACACCTCCTAGCGTTGCTACTTCATCCGCTTCTTCCCCTCCAACAACAAACATAATTACAGCAACAACAAGTACACCATCTATTATGAAAAGAGCTGTTCCAAGTACTGGCAACACCACCATCAACACCAACAACAAACCAAGTACCACTCCAACTACTACCACGACTTCTACTACAATCAATTCTCCACCATCACAACCAATTACTCAACCATTGCAACAAGACCCTCGTAGTCGTAGCAACTCGGCTTCTTCTGGTGTATTTGAACATCATCAAGTTATCCAGCCTCAACATGGAATTCCTCAGACCACATCTAGCCCAACCATTACCTCATTTATGAACAATATCCCTTCCACCACCATCAACACATCATCTAATGTTCCAAACACAAATGCTTCAAACCGTGTGCCAATTGCTCATTTACATGATGCTAATAATGCAAATCTCATGTCGGCAAGCTTCTTTTCATATGCTCCGTTCTCTCACAGAGATAGCTTTGGTGCCTTCTCTTCTAATATTCCTTCAAGCCAGCACCAACATTCACATCACCATCATCTTTCTCATCCATCTAGTGGACACAACACAAGTAGCAGCTCTTCTCATCACCATACTCACAATCATCATCAGACTAACTCTGTTCAAAACCAATTTTTGAACCCTTCTTTTCTTGCAAGTCATCAACAGACTACCCATCCTTTGGGGCATCATCAGCCATTCACTACGGACAATCTTATCATGCCCACTAATGGAGTAATGGTTCTTCCTCAAAACGGATCGCAAACATCAAACACTGCCCCAAACAGTGCTACACAGTATCATTTACTCAACAATAGTTTTGGGCACATGAGAGCAAATCCATCCACTCCCTCAAACTCCAACCCAAAGAATCCTAACAATACTATTAACGGTATTATTTCTGCTCCATCATCTAGTTTACTTCCAACCGACAACAATGCTGGTGCCCTTCGATTAAATGTGAACATTCCTTCATCATCCAGCAATCCATCCAACACTCCATCTGCTACATTAGGAACAATTGGCTCTAACATTCCAAGCAGTAGATTACTCTCTACTCCAAACACCCAAACCAATACTCACAGTCCAACAGAAGAGAAAGAAGACATCACAGAACAAGAAGATGAAGAAGTGATTGATGAAAATGATTTGGAATCAAAGGATCCAAACTCAGAGAAATCATCTGTGCTTTTAGTGTCCAACTTTAATGACAAGATTATGAATTGTGATTTATTGTTCAATTTATTTTCATGCTATGGATACATTTATAGAATTAAGATTTTTAAAACAAAACCAGATCATGCACTTGTTCAAATGGCTTCTCACAAACAGGCATTGAATGCTATCAACAGTTTGAAGGGACTTCAAATATTTGGAAAAACTCTTTCAGTCAACTTTTCCAAGCATACATTTATTAATAGCAGTAAGAGTGATAATAACATGAAGGACTATACCAAAACAAATCTTAACAGGTTCCCACGTAATCTATCAATCTCTCCTTCTTCCAACTCGCCAACTGCTGGCAAGCAACACAAGCTCTACATGTGTCAACCAACTCAGACTCTTCACATTTCCAACGTTCCTTTTGAGAAGGATGACAAAGGAAGAGAAATCTTAACTACCATTTTCTCCAAGTTTGGAGAAATTGAAGGACTAAGAGTATTCAGACATAATGACAAACCAATGGCTTTGATCAAGTTTAAAACAGTGACTGCAGCTGCCGAAGCACTTGCATCTCTCCATAACGATACCATTTCAGGAAAGCACATGAAGGTTGCTTTTTCTCTAAATACAGTCGTTAATCAGACCAACAAGAAGCAATAACGTAACATTAATGTGGTGGTAATGTTGCGTGATGCTAATTAACAAGTAAACAATTTCTTGTAAAATTTTAATTAAGGACAAACTTTTTTCGCCCATACTTGGTGTAATGATTACCAAAGGTTTCCAAAGTGGGCAGAGATCCATATTCGCTATTGGAAAGAAGAGACAGGTCCTCCTTCGCCCTTCCTTCGTTTTTACGAGACAACATTGTCTTGAAAGATGCATCGAAATCATCTTTGGTTGCACCCTCACGGTCTGACCGCCTGTGCTTTTTTTGATCTTTCGAGCTTGGTTTTAATTCCTTCTTGTTGTAAAGATCCGCCGAGTGGATTGTTGTAGTGGGTGTAAGAGAATAGCAAAGTTTTTCAGTCTCTTCAAGTTTCGAAATGTTTTTCTTGATGTCCAGAGGGTCCAATTCAGAAGGGTTGAGTTTTTGAGGCGGAAGAGTGTATTGATAGTAGCTCTCCATTTTTGATTTCTTTGGAGTACCTGGTTTTTTGTTTTCCAAATGCGGTGGTTTGGGAAGTATTTCATCCGAATTGATGGCCCTTCTGACTGTTGCTACTGTCAACTGATCTGTACTGCTGTAGTTATAATTTTGTTTTTGCAATTTTTCATTGGTTAGCTCATTGGCCATTTTCTCAAGCCTCAAACGATTTTCATCCACCAAGAAATCAAAATTCGCTGTCCAAGAGTTCCGAATGGCATTCTCTGTCTTGATTGCATTCCTCCAAATTCTATCATTATTTACTATCAATGAAGGGTCTGTCTCCTTCCATCTCATTCCGAAGGTACCTAAACCATCAGTTTTACCTTTACTCATGTTTATGATTATTTTTTTATTTTACAAATTTCATCTACAGTAATTTCATAACGGTTTTTACGCTTTTCAAGAGATAGCTTCTTAAAAAGATTATTTGATATTGCAACACGAACTCAATCATCATGAGGTGTACTGTACATACGTTAAAAGGTATGGCCAAGGTACAACTCGATCCACAGGCTACATTAACTCTCTCTCAAGATTTTCTCCCTTTCCATCATAAAAGTATCCTTTCCATACCTTTCCATCCTCACTGGTGTACCTTCCTTTCCCATGCATTTTGTTGTTGACAAAGGTACCTTCATATTTTTGAGTTTTGTTAGGCCAAATGTATACCCCGATGCCTTCCATTTGTCCCTTAACGAAATCTCCTTCATATTGAGCTCCGTTTGCCCATGTCATTTTCCCTTTTCCATTAATTATATCATTTTCAAAGTTTCCTTCATACGTGTTGGTTCCATCTTTATAAATTCCGAATCCATGTTTTTGTTTTTGCATTGTTTCTTCATTTAAAATCCATTCTCCATCATAGGTAATGTCATCATTAAAATAAAAGAGACACTTTCCCGATCTCTCCTCATCACTGATTTCTTTTTTACCTCCTGCTGGTTTCGTCTTTTTGTCTTTTGCGTTTGCTGTTGACATTTTTTTGGCGGTTGAAATGCGTTTACAACTGTCATTCATGAAAATTTCAATCATTTAAAAATCGTTGTTTCTTGATTAAAGAAATTGCTATGATGGACAATTGGAATTGAGGAAAGAGGACCTGATTTGGTTCCCTTAAAAATTCACAACAAAAAATGTCATCATCGTCGGAAAAGAAAAAATCAACAAAGGGCATTTTGAAGAAATATAAAGAACATAAGAAGAGGTAAATATAAAACAAGATGACCGACAAATTTTGTTTCATATTTTTGTAGCCAAATTTCAATTCAATTTGATGAACAAAATTTGCAAGAAAACGAAGAAATTAAGAAAATAATTAAAGAAAATTGTACAACAATCAATGAAGCAAAAACTCCGTTTCGATATGCTCAAGACTCTGATTCAGAAGGAGAATGTGATCCTCATGTTCCTCGATTAATGTCGCCGATGGAACACATGGATCGGATCACTAGTGCTTTGGAACGAAAATTAGCTGTTCATCCTTCATCGTCAACAATTTCCGATCATTACAAGATGGATGATGAATGTGTGAATGAACATTCTCACGAAGAAATTAGTTTCGAACATTCATCCATGCCAATATCAAAACATGTTCACATTTCTGACGACGAAATGTTCGATGATGAATATCAACAACACTCACCGAGTAAACACATTGGATTTTCACTTGAACACCCAATGTTCAATCCAAAAGAAAGACCTGAGGGAGATCATGAACATGAAAGTCCAGAATTTAAAAGGAAAAGAAAGGAACATTACAATGAATATCTTGTGATGAAGAAAATGAAAGAAAGGAATCAAAAATACTTTGAGAATGGACAAGAGAGTGACGAAGAGACGAGCAGTGATGATGACGAATAATTGAGAACAACAATTTCACCACATCATGTTGATGTGAGAAGACTCGCCAATGATCATGCTCGAAAGGCAAACTAAGTTGTTGCTACTGGTCGGTCTCTCGTGAAGAGAACGTTACACGAACGTATGCGCCACAGTAAAGCGAATGATTTTATTGGTGGAAAATTTTTCATCATTACAAAAAAATATTCTTTTTTGTAACAGCAGCCACAAAGGCCGAATATTTTGTAACCTCCCACACGTGTGGTAATTCGTTTTTGTAACGGAAACAACAGCACACCAGGAATGGAACCCGTAAACAAGCAACAACAAGAAGGAGAACAATCCAATCATGTTCAACAAGGAGAAGATGAGGAAATGGTAAATATTGAAAATGATGATGATGAAGAAGAAGAAGAGGAACATGATTCCGGAATGGATGATGCTGCTCAACAACACGCTCATCATCTCTACCAAATGCAAATGCAAGGAGCAGGCTATATTCATCATCCCGGTACCGACATGAATACTGCTACGGATCCTTCTATGGTCCAATCGGGTTCTGCTTTTGTTCATCCTGCTGCCTATCCTCCAGGCATGGAGGCCTACTATGCCGGAATTTCGACCTCAGCAGATTATGCCATGCAACAACATCAATATTATATTCAACAAAGTATGCAAATGCAACGTTTTCTTGCTACTCTCTCTCCAGTTCAACAACAACAATATTTGGCTCAAATGCAAGCATCCCGAAGTCCACAATTCATGAAATATGCTGCTTCGCAACAAAAGTACGCGGGTAGCTCTTCTTCGGTACCAAGCACCAGCCAGTATACCAATGGTAGTGAGCCTGCCACTGATACTCCAACACCAACATCACCTCCTTCATCTCCAACAGAAAACGGATCTAAGAAGAAGAGAGGAAAAAAGAGCAGCTCCACAACAAGTAGTAGTAATAACCTTATTGACTCGGGCGAAAGTAAAAAGGGAGAAAAGACCAGACAACGAGCTGTGAGGCACAACTGGACAAAAGCTCAAGATGATGCTCTTCTTAAAGCAATTAGTTCTCAACAATATAGTGAAAATGGACAAAAGATTCGTTGGACCAAGATTTCTCAAGAAGTATTCGGAAGCAAACTCACTCCACAAAGTGTTTATCAGAGATATATGAGAGTTATTAATCCAAAATTGAATCATAGGGAATGGACTATTGCTGAAGATAAGAAACTAACAGAATTATATCATGAAATGGGTGATCAATGGGCACAAATCGCAAAAAAGATGAATGGTGTTCGTGCAGATGTTTGGATCAGACAACGTGCTGTGAGACTTGGTCTCATTTCTGAAGCTGCTGCAGCAGCATCTGCAAGTGCCAGTACAACTTCAAAACCATCAAAGAAAAGAAAAGATGACGACGCTGAAGATGACACTCTTGAGATTGACGGCGAGACCGAGGGCAAGAAAAAGAAAACTAAGAAGAAATCTTCAAAGAAGAGTAAGAAGAAGAAAAAGTCATCTCATGACAGCGATGCAGAAGATTCAAAGATTAGCAAGACAGAGGACTCTTCTTCTGTAAAAAGCTGTGGCCGACGAAAGAACCCAAATCCACGAAGCGGAGAGGTTAGCATCGTTTTTGCTCCTTTGGCAACTCAAGAGATTGAGGTTAAACAAGAAGAGCAAGAAAATATTGTCACAACGACGTCCAATCATGTCGTAGTAGAAGGAACCCCAAGACCAAAAGTATTTTTGCAACGAAAGGTTAGAAAGAAGCACGTTCCAAAATTCAATAATTTAGACGCCATTTTGAATCATACCTACGATTTGGTGCCACAAGAAAAGTACATTTCCGTGAGCATTCGATCATCTGAAATTTTCCGCAATTTCCAACCAATTCCAGATCATCCTCTTAAGGTTGACTGTCTTCTAGGTCTATATTTTGGAACTAATGAAAAAAACGTTTGCCTTTCATCATATAGGACAATGGTTACTGATCCAGAACCTTTAGTGCAATTGGATGTATCCTTTCCTACCAATCTAGTTTCATTCTTCTCCAAATGCAAATTGAGAAGAAATACAAAGAGCTCACTATTTTTATGTGTAGCCCTAAGACAGGCAGCGTTAGTTCATGCTTATGATGACGATCCCAATGTTCACACAATACCGTTATATTGGGACAAGCATAACTATGGAGCAACAGTTTTTTCTTATCATACAATTGCGGGATTTCTATCTGGCCAATATCCTTTGCATTTAAAAACATCCACTGGTATCATGCTTCAATCACCTTTAACCATCAATGTTAACTTTTTAGATAAGCCTGACAAATTGAGCGACTATCCATTAGAACTATCAAAAGTTCATTATAGAGAGCTTTCCAATCATCTCAACATTTCCACAAACTCTCAAGGTCTAGATACCCATATCGACCAACAAGAAGACATTGTTCAATTTATGATATACAAGGCAAATTATATCAATTCACATACAAGAGGAGTTGAGAGACTTTGGTTACGTTGGGACATGAGCTGTCCTCTCGAAGACGATTTTGATTCTGGTAATATGATGATTATGGGAGCAAACACAGACGAAGACGCTTTTGCTCAACTAAAGAAGCACCTCTCTGAAAAGCATGGAGATAGATTTGAAATTCAGTTTGAAGGAAGAGAAGGAGAAACTGGCACTTATGTCATTAGTATGAACCAATATAAGAATTGGTATAATCAAGTTCAATATATGGACAGAAAACGTTTAATGCTGCTTGATCCTTGCACCATGGATGCTTCTCAATTAACTCCAGTCCAAAAACAATTTATGGATATTTGGAATACTTTCCTTCTTGACAGCTACAAACTATTGATGTCAGATATGGATTCATTTGAAGCATGTCGTGCACTCTATCTTTCAGAAAAATCCAAATTAGATGCAGACGAAATGAAAGAAATATTGGCACACCAGTTCTTGAGGTTGACAAGTTTGAATGTAATTTCACCTTCTCAATTCATGAGTCTTTTGGATGAAGCAAAAATTCCATTAACTGCAACTCTCAACAACAAATACAGCAAATTCAACACATTCAACAAGTGCAACAAAGCATGCATTACGCTCAAATGCAAATGGTGCAACAAAATATGCATGCTGCAGCCATTGGTGCCCCACAGGAAGAAGAGGAGGAAGAAGACGAAGGAGAAGACGAAGAAGACCAATAAAATTCAGAAAACTTGTGCGTGGTAGAGAGTGAACATGTTTTTGCAGCAGTCGACATTAAAAAATGACTTCACACTCTGAAATGGTCGTCGATAATGAAATGGTTCCGTCATCCTCTTCATCATCATCATCAACAAATTCAACGACAAATAATACTTCCTCTCTTCCTCTCATAAAAGAAGGAGATACCATTCTCATTAAATTAAACAATGGCTCCATGATTTTACAACAACACGTAAAACCCGAAACACAACTCAAACTCGGAAAGAAACAAACCCTTGCATTGAAACATTTAATCGGTCAGCCCTATTATGCATATTATGAAGTAATAGGTCCATCATCCGACTCAACAACAAATGGAGATACTCCATCGGTAAAAAACAACAAGAAGAACAAATCATTCTCCTCTGTTGTCATCAAACGTATGCTGTATGATCCTGATAAAGAAGAAGCCTTGACCTTTGAGCCAGGTGATGATGAACAACCAGCTGAAGAACAACAGGAGGATGAGGAGGAAAAACTAAATAGATTAATTGATAACAACAAATCTCAAACTTTGACACAAGACCAAATTTTAGAATTGAAAAAACAAGGCGTAGAAGGAAAGGAAATTATTAACAAATTAATTGAAGGAAGCAAATCATTTCAAGTTAGGTCACAATTCTCTCAACAAAAATACCTCAAAAGAAAGAAGAAGAAATATCTCAACTACTTTAGAGTTATTGATCCATCGGCATATGATATTTGTGATTTCTACTTTGCCAAGAATCCAGAAAAAATTAGTCACATGCGAGTTGATGGCTTGGCACAACTTTTGACACTAGGTTCTGTGTTCCCAAATAGAAAAGTCATGATCATGGAGACATGCATGGGTTTGGTGACTGCTGCTGTTTTTGAAAGGATTGGACAGTATGGTGAAATTATTCGAGTATGTCCTGATGACATGATAGGAAAACATGTTCATGCAGTGACCTATCTCAATATCCATAAAGGTGTTGCCTCTTCAGTGATTAAGGACGTTTCCTTTGGCAAATTAGCTACTGCCAGAAATTCAGATTCAAATGAAATGCAAGATGAAGCTGTTGTGAGTGAGGAATATTTGGTAGATTGTTTATTGATTGCTACTAATCAATTCGATCCAAAGTCTGTGATTTCACACTTGTATCCCTTTTTAAGAGAATCAGGAACATTTGCTATTTATTCTTCCTACAAAGAATGTCTTGAGGAATGCCACAACAAACTAAAGGAAGATAGAGCGGCAGTGTTGGTTCAATTGACCGAGACATGGATGAGAGAATATCAAGTATTACCAAAGAGAACTCATCCAATGATGACAACATCAAGCTCGAGTGGTTACGTTCTTTCAGGTATTAAAACCTTCATCTAAAAGATTTTCCAAAACTTGGTATTTTTTATTCTAGAGTTTTCAAGCTGTTGTTTGAATGGTCTTTTTGCAAACTATCACTCAACGATCTTCGTCTTGAGAATGACAGAGGAGATGGGTTTGTCTTCATGCTTGGCCGCACCGAAGTAATCAAATCTCCTGATGAAACTGGTGTCCTCGTTTGTTTGACGGACTATTCCTTCGCCTCAGAGTTTTTTTAGCTGTAGTTTGTTGTGGTTGGTGTAGAGGGGATTGGGATGCCTCTTCTTTGTCCTCGACATGATCCTCGCTGTTGGTGCTCATATTTACACTGTCTTCGCTGTCTACAGTCGTACCACTACTAGAAAAACCAGGAGTAATAGGGCTAACATCTGTAATGGATTTTGGAGTTTCAAAGGCACTCAACGTCTGCATATCTGGGGTTTTCACAGATGCTTGTTTTTTTTCGAGACTAGTTCTTTCTGGCGTTCCACTATTTGCTGCATCTTCGCCATGATTAGATTCTAAAAGCTTTTTTTCTCTCAATTTTTCCTTGATTTGTTTGTTTTCTTCCATGACCGCTTTGTTAATATCTAAAATTCTTCTGTTCGTAATGTTGAGTTGTTCCACTTGTTCTTCTAGTTCTTTCACTCGTCCAGTTGAGCAGAGTTGAGCACTATTCTTTAAGGTTTGTCTCAACCGGTCCTCACTTTCAGCTGCTTTTTCTTTTTCAAAGGCCATTAATCTCTCACTCGATTTGAGTTTTGCATTCTTATTGCTAATTTCTCGTTCTAGTCTTCGTATACTCTCTCTCTGTGATTCTAATTCTTGATTTAATCGAGAAATATCACCTTGATATTTTCTATTGGCTTCTTCTAGAAACTTTTTATGATCCAAAGTACTTGTTAACACTTCAGAAGTTTGTTTTAAGGTTTCCTCAGTGTTTAAATTTTGTTGACGTGCCTTATGATAATTATCTTTGAGTTTAGAAATAACTTCTTGTAATTCTGAAATGGTATGTTGTAAATCTAGCTTATTTTCTTGTAATAATTTGACGGTATTTTGCAAGTTAATATTTTCCTCTTTCAATGCATCATTTTCCAGTCTTTCTGCATGTACTTGATCTTCATATTTCACTTTACAATGATCCAGCAATAAGTTGATCACATTGGAAACACAAAGTTTGAACAAAATTATTAATCAATTCATGAATCAAACATACCTCTCATTTCCTTAGCTTCTGATCTCAATAATTCAATTTCTCGTTCGAGTTGTTGAACCACTTGAGAGATTCGACCTTGTTCTAATCTTGAGTTTTTAATTTCTTCTCCTTGTTCTTGAATGGTAATGTCTTTCATAGATAATTCTTTTTTCAATCTCTTGGCCACATTGTTCAAATTGAGAAATTGTTCTCGAAGCTTGTTTTTTGCGTCTATTAGATTTGAAATTTCATTATTGAGTTGTTGTTGAGTATTTTCTAATCTTTCATCACATTCTGCTCGTAATTGAGTCATTTCTGAATTCTTCTCTTCTAACAGAGTGTTGAGAGTTTTGTTGTGATAGTATGGAAGTGTTTCGAACATCCATCGCATAAAAAATTCTACAAGTACATGATTTTTATCACCTTTAGACCTTTCCTTGTACTGTACAATAGGTGTATGGAAATGAAAGTAAAAATATTCCACAATTACTTGATCGATGAAAGAAGAAATATACTTACATGTTCAATAGCATTTCTCAATGAATAGTTGACATCATCGATGGATCTAAATGAGTCAATATTTGATATTATTTCTGAAAATGAGGAAACCACCACTTGTGAATTCACTTCAAAATTCATGCTTTTAGATTCTTCTCTCACAAGTTTAAATATTGAAGCTATGGAATCTTGCAATGCAGTCAAATGAACGTGAGCATCTCCCATCACAGTTTTAGAATTTTCTATAAAATGTGTCATTGCTTCTTGTTCATTTTCAAAATGAGCATTTTCCAATTCGTTCTGATCTATACATTGTTTGAGAAGTTTTTGCATTTTTGTTTTATAAATTCTAAGCGCTTCTGCTTGCAAGGTGTCACACTCATGTTTGACGACATTATTCCAACATGAATCTATCACGATAGATCCTTCATTCATGGCATTGCAATAATTTTCGCAAAGACTGATGAACATTCTTCCATTGAGCATTTTCCCGGAAATTCTTTTGGCTTGATGTTATTAAATATTTTGTCTTTTAAAATTTCAATTTGTTGTCTAAATTCAAATCGAATATCATTAATATCTACTTTGGATGCGTTTTGAAGTTTTCTTTCGTCATGAATCGGTCGTAGTAAAGTAAAACAGTCTCTATCAATAAAGTATTGTTTAAGAGAGTTTTTGATCTGTTGTTTTGCTCTTTCAGTCTCTGATACGATTCGATCTTCAACTGCTAATGCATTTTCTAAATATTCTTTAGAGGTAATTTTTCGTCCCTCTACATTCAAGTCCAAAGTAAAATCTCTAACAACCCATAGAAACGAGGGAAATAAAGAATTCACGTCACTTCTTAGCTTTGATTTTATATACTTTGATAATTCTGTCACCAGACTATTACTTGATGTCAGACATGTGGCTTAATTACAATTAAAACATACCCTAGTCTAGTTATTGCATTATCGTCAATGCTTCCGACGCTATTATATATAAAGAAAGAGCTCAAAAGTAATGCTAGAGCGAATATCTTCGAAACCAAGTGTTTAAATATTAAATATTTTTGAATCAAAACATACTTGAGTGTCATAGGTTTCATTTGCACAAAAAGAGCCAATGCCTTCGGAATCGACAATTAATAATCTAAAATCTGAATGGTTCTTGTTGGATACTTTTAGAGGAACACTCCATATCCATAATCCTTTGGTGCATGGCATGACCGTCGGACTGATCGAAAAGCTGTTCAATAAAGCCAACGATCATAGATGATTCGCCAATAATAGCATTGATTGTAATACATACCCATCATTTCGATCCAAAATCTGGTTCAATAAAAAACTCTTTCCCGATCGATACACTCCAGCGATGGAAAGCACAGCAATCGGCTCTTTAATTTTTGAAATGATTTCAACAGATTTTTTATCAATTTGAAATTTCCCATCAACGTAATTAATCAACGGAATTTGTTGAGGTTTTTCGTGAGTAGAGAGGGATGAATGATGATTCATGGTCGTGATGGAAGGGGATCCACTTCCTGATTCCATTTTTTTGATTTAAGGATTTTTGCAAATTGTACAAAATTTGGCGCCAAACTGTTCATTCATTTGAAACATTGGAAGCAACATAAAGAGGAGATCTTCAAAATGGCGGTGTGTCTGATTGAGCATGTCCATATCCAGTATCGAACAAATTTCTTGACCATACACGTCATTGTCAATGGATTCACCTCAACATGTAAAAAAAATGTTTCAAAGAAACAAACCAACAAGGAAACCTCCCTATTCATTGGAAATTCCCACATCCATGCTACAAGTGGTGGATGCTATATGTTTGGGATATCCCTCGATCAGTCGAGAGAGAATTATTGTCTTGTTGAAAAAGTATCATTATTCGGAACAAAAAGTGAGAGAATATTTAGATCAATGGATGAGAACAACAACATCCAATCAAAGTCTCACCACTTTCCATGGCAACTCTCTCTCAGATCCATTGAATCAAAATCCGTTTGCATCATCCAATGCAATTGATATCCACTCTCCGATCCTATTTATAAATAATAATAATAATAATAATAACAACCGAAATGAATTAACGGACAAGTTTGAAAACATCAAGGATCAAACCATTGCTGCTGCATCTCCTATTTCTGTACATCAAGAACATGTAACGACTAATTTTGAATCCAACCCGAATAGCAGCCTAGCATCAGAATCAAATTCGAATAAGATCAATGAAGTAACTGTTACTTCATCAAAAAACGTGAAAGCAAAAAGAAAGGGAAATGTTTCTTCACATTTATTTAAATTAACTTGTCAAATAGATTCCTCAGCACTCTCAGGATCATTTTCTGATACATGGATGCAAATTACACAATTTAGGAATTCTCTCAATGAATCATTATTTGAATTGAGTGGATTGTTGAAAGAGGAAATTAAAGGAGTTTGTAACACTCAACACGTAGAATCATTACCTAGATCTACTGCTCTTCATATCGATCTTGTAAATAGACAATTAGCAGAATTAGAGTCATTTGAACAAAATCTTCACAATTTCATCACTCAAAATAATACAATGACGCCAGAAATTTTGAATGGAGTTGAGACCAGAGAGAAAATGAGACATGAAGTTCTTGACAATTTACGAAATTTATCAAAAGATCTTCAGGACCAACTCTCAAAATTCGAACAAAATGAAAAACTAGTTTCTAACATTTCAGAAATGGAACGACTTTTAAACCTTGTACAGCCTAAATACCAAACAATCAATAGCAACACCACACAGGATAGCAATTTTGTTGAACTGCTATCGAATGCGGAGAAATACACAGAGTACATTAAAAAGGCCAACCAAAAGTTATCATTGGCGTTTCAAAGAACCAATAAGGCCTATTTTGAATTTTTGAATGCGCTACACGATGAAAAGACCATGATTGAGGAATTCAAGAACGAAACACAAGTATCCAGTGAAGACTGTGCTCAAACAATTGTACAATTAACTCCTACATTTATACAATGCTGCAAAAATTCAGATACATTGAATTTGAACGAAAGTGTCACTCACATCAAGGAACTTGAATCGTTTTATTCGAAAAAAATTGATGAAATGAGAATATTTATGGATAATACCCCCACACCAGATTTAACAACGATAGAGAATATATATTCCACTCTTTGTGGTCTGAAATCTGAACTACGAGATGCCAAGAGAAATCATTTAAAGTTAAAATTCATGAAAGAATCACATGAAATCGATGGAGCAAGTAAGGAAGTTTTATTGGCGTTGGAATCTCAAGTTCAACAAGCAAGTGCAGTTGTGAATGAATGTGAACAAAAAATTCAAACACTTGAAAAGGACATTGAAACTCTGAGCCAAACTCATCCAGAGGTGACTCTCTACTTGAATACTATTTCCAAACAAGATATTCCGATACCTAATTTATTGAAAGACTCCAAACTTGAAGTTAAGAGATCGTTAAAAGATTACGAAATTTTAAAATATATTAATCCAAGAGTTTTGAAAGTGAAATTTGCAAACAAGATATCCATCTTGAAACAATATTCCTTCTCCAATGACTCGAGTCGAAGGCAGTTCATTAAGGAAGTTCACATTTTATACAAACTCAATCACCCTTGTGTCGTGAAATTAGAAGCATTTTTCATTGAAAAAGATTTTGTAAATGTTCAAATGGAATATAGAGGAGATGAAACATTGACGGAATGGCTCTCTACCAATCCTTCTGAATTTGAAAAACGACACATTTTTCATTCCATTGCACAAACCATCAAGTACATTCATGATAATGGAATTATTCACTGTGATAGTAAGTATTGAGTGAATTCATTAAGACCTTAAGTAGTGTATATATATATTTTCACATTCATGTCTATATATATATTCATATTCATGTATTCTCTCCCATAGTTAAACCTGATAACATTGTACTCTCTCCTCTTTCAAGAACGACTCGAAGCGAACCATGGATTGAACCACAACAACAACAACCACACAACATGTATAGACCCATTCTCATTGATTTTGACATTTCCAAAGATACTCATTCTCTTACAAAAAGTTCCATTACCATCCGAAGTACACTTGGATTTATGGCACCTGAACTGGTTCATGCCTCATTTGGTAATGAAGAATTTACACGTTCACTCCTTTCTCCAGCCATTGATATTTGGGCTTTTGGAGCCATGATGTTTAAAGCATATTATCCAGACCATGAAATTATCATCATGCCCAACGAGAGTAGTGCAACCATTCCAGATCATTATGAGAATGTCTATTTGAAAGATTTACTTTTGCAATGTCTTCAAAAAGATCCTAAACAACGTATTTCTGCACAAGATCTATCTTCACACATTTACTTTCATACTTCCATTTATCATGAACTTTCAGTACATGGTCAATTGGTTACCACAGAAGACAAGATGCAATCATTCACTCGATTCTTGTATCACTACAAACGAAGAATGCAACGAGAAAAATCTGAAATTATTCAAATCAAAATGAAGAGAGAGAAAATTGTGACGCATACCATTGAAGCATTTACTTCTTTGAGTGCTGAAGATTTATTGCAACGTTTACAAATTCAATTTTATGGTGAAATTGGACATGATTTAGGTGGACTCACCTCCAACATGTACACTGAATTTTTCAAGCAATGTATTTCTCCAGAATTTAATTTATTTGAATGTGGAGGAAATTGTAAAACCTTCTTGCCCAAACCAAATGCAGATCCGAAGCTATTTGAGGCCATTGGTAAAATATTGATTAAGGCAATTTATGATCAAAGAGTCATTCCTGAAGTATTATCTCCATTTGTATTTAAATTTCTGTCTTACAAACCTACTTTGAATGATGATCCCAACTATTCCAAATTACTTATAACCTTTAGAGATTTAGAATTGTATGATGAGTCAATTGCAAATTCACTTCGTTTGTTACTATCTCATGGTGGAGTGGAAGAATGGTGTTTGGACTTTTCTGAAATTCCAGGATGTGAAGAAAAGTTGGTCACCGATGAAAACAAGAAGGAATTTGCATTACTCAAAATGAGACATGTCATGCTGACTCAAAGATTGGAACAACTAAAAGCTCTGAAAAAAGGTTTTGACTCTATTGTGGAATTACAACAATCACAACTCATTATATTTTCATGGAAAGAGCTCATGCTGTTATGTTGTGGATCTGACTATATCGATTCTCAAGCCATTATTTCCTTATTGAAATTTAAAGGATTTTCATCGAACAGTACGACTCCAAATCATCTGATTGAGGTGATTTCTGAATTTTCAACCGTTGAATTGAGACAATTTATTGAGTTTGTGACTGGGTTGTGTGGCTTTTCCTATTCGTGGACTCAACAAGGATCATCGACTCAAACACGACGTATCACCATCCAGAAAGTTTCATCATCGAGAGAGTCTCTTCCTGTATCTCATGTGTGCTCATTTACCTTAGACATGCCAGATTATGATGATAAGGAATTGCTCAAAATGAAATTGTTACAGGCCATTGATTTTTCTTCCAACTCATTGACAGGATTTCACATCATTTAGTGTGCTAGTTTGGATGAATAAAAACAATATTTTATCCGTTTTCAATAATAATTTATTCAGATTCTGCACCAAGAGTTGGAAGTTGAACGACTAATTCTCCTCCAATGAGTTGTTCGTTAATTTTCACATTCTTTAAAGCGTTGACTGTCAACTCTTCAATTCTTTTTATAAGTGTAATATCAGTATCATCATGATTCGTCGATGTTTGATCCGAGCCATTGTTCGATGATGTTTTTATGATATATTCAATCACTCCTTGGTTATCTATTGAATCAGATATCGGAACAGAGAAAATATTTGAGTCTTTCAGTAATTTATCCACTTGTTTCATTCGTTCTTCATTTTCTGGTTCTTCCTCTTCTCCGTTATACATATTGTCATAATCTCCTCCTCCCATAAGGTTAGGACTATGACTCACATAAATAAACTTTTTAGTGGTTTTGTTCAAAATTTTGTCAAACATTTCTCGTTCTTTCATCCGAAAATCAGTCCAACTCTCAGCCACAGATTTTGCAACCGTCGGATCATCATTGGTTTGATTGCCAGTTTTTGCCGTTAGTGGATTTGAATGTGGTGTATTTTGATTATTTTGGTGAGTGGATGGAGTTGTTTGATTTGATGGTGCTTGTCCCGAATTTTGATTGTTGTTGGCAGTAGTTGTTTTTTCTCTCTTTGATGATGAGACATCTTGTTGTTTCGATTGGTCGCAGCCCATTTTTTTGTTCAAAGCCAAATGAAAGCAAACAATCATAATTTGGAAACAAAGAATTAAAGTGTATCATGCCCTCAGAGAATTTGAAGGAGATGGAATAAAACCATTACTCTGGATTTTCATAATATATAACAACGCAGACCATTACTCTGGATTTTCAAACCCCTCGTGCTTCTTGTTGTTAAGAGACCCCAGACCAACACGCTCTTTTTACCAAATAAGAGCACCTCAAACGTCGCTCAACATTAAGCCAAACCAACAAAAAAATTAAACACAAATTCGCAATAGCTGGTTCTCACTCTGAAATGTCCACTTACACTGTAACTACCAAAATTTTCGCAACACTCAATCAATCCATTCTCGAATCATTCAAAGACGACTTGGATGCACAACATGATCTGACCATTGTGTATGATGCCATTCAAATTGCTTGCAAGAATATTGCTGCTTGCATTCGTAAAGCACGTAAGTAGATTGAATTATGTTTTCATAATTTAATAACATGTTTTAAAATTAATTTATGATTCGGAATTTTCTCATGTAATTTTCTATTAATCCTTGCACGATCTTTTATTTCAATCTCTTATTTTCATCATGATCCAACAACAGCAATTGAAGATTTGACAGGTGTCTCTGGAACTACTAATTCCATGGGAGAGGAAGTTAAAAAACTCGATCTTATTGCCAATGATTATTTCATCAATTCTCTTTCCAAATGTAAAAGAGTTTGTGCCATGGTTTCCGAAGAGAATGGCGATATCATCCTCCCAAGTTGTGATCCAAGCGAAATTCAAGGTCCATACGTTGTTTGCTTTGATCCTTTAGATGGTAGTAGCAATATTGATGTTGCTGTTCCTGTTGGATCCATTTGGTGTATTTACAAGCGTCTCCAACCTGAGAAGAAGGGTTGTTATGGTTCATTGGAAGATTGTTTACAAAGTGGATCAAATATTGTTGCAGCAGGTTATGCCATGTATGGCTCTTGTACCATGATCGTGAACGCCACGAAGAGAGGTGTCAATGGTTATACGTTGGATCCCGTCAGTGGTGATTTTGTTTTAACTCATCCCGAAATGAAAGTACCCAAGAAGGGTTCTATTTATTCAGTGAATGAAGGTAATCATAGAACATGGAATGAAAGGTAAGTATAGGGTAGACTCTTTTTCAAATTTATTTGAATTTATTGTACAATATAGTACCAAGGAATATACTTTATTGAAGAAAGGAAGCGATGAGAAGAAACCATATTCTCTCAGATACGTTGGTTCTATGGTTGCTGATGTTCATAGGTGAGTATTATAGGATCCGAATCTGTTGTTTTCAAATTTCAACGATGCAATAATGATCTTAATTCATGATCTCAACAACAAATGAATGTTTGAATTATTATTATCAGAACTATTATTAAGGGTGGTATTTTCATGTATCCAGCTGATAAGGCATCTCCAAGTGGTAAATTACGTTTGCTTTATGAATGTAACCCAATGTCTTATATCATTGAAAAGGCTGGTGGTAAGAGTATTGCAGGATTAAAAGGATGTATGTTGGACATTGTACCAACAAAGATCCACCAACGTGAGCCAATTTATTTGGGAAGTACCACAGACGTAGAAGAGGTTGAACAAATCATGAAAAGACACGGCCTTTAATTTCTTATCATGAGCGCAATAAAATATTAATATTGGCGCGATATATTTATTCATCCAACATTGAGACAAAAATCAACTGTTACTAAAATAATGCTGCACATGACATGTGATCTCGATCATGAGGCCTATCATGATGTTTCTGTTTTGCCAAACATTCCTTTTTGCTGTATTTTCCATTTTCAAATAGAGCTTAGTACAGCATTCAAGAATAGATCCAAAAATAATACAAAAAAATTCAAACAATGATTACAAACACACCCACATCTGCCGAACAAGGCTTTGTTCGTTGTCTACAATCCAACGACATTGAGTCTCTCAAACGTCTGCTATTGGACACCTCTCAGCTTGAAATGTTGAAAACTTCAGTTATTTCGTTAGGTTCAACGGATTCTCTTCCTCTCCTTCATCTAGCTGTGCTTCAGGGGTCGGGCCAATTTGTAGACACCATGCTGCGTTTCGGTTTCGATCCGAATACAAAGACACCAAAAGGAAAGAAAGAAACATGTATTTCCATGCTCGTGAGATTAATGGAAAGCGGAGAAAAGCAATTAACAGCCTCACCTTTTGAAATGATTCAACTGCTTCTTGAGAACGGAGCTAGTCCAACCATTCCTGATGTCCTGCTCTGGAAGCCAATTCACTCATCTCAAAACAAGAAAATTATCAAATTGTTACTGAGATATGGCGAGTCCATAGACAGTTTAGGAGGAGCAACAGGATGTACGCCTCTAGTGTTGGCTTGCAGAAAAGGAAATAAGGATTTGGTTGCTTGGCTTTTAAAACATCATGCCAACCCCAATATTTGTGATAAACAAGGGTTCTTCCCTATTCATCATGCACTCGGGGATGAACATGTGGTAAAGCTTTTGCTGGAACAAGGGAAACAATGTATTAATAAGAGAGCAAACAATCCTGACGGTTATACACCCTTACATTTTTGCTGTGAACGAGAAACGAAAGGAATTCAAGGAAAAAGTAACTTACTCATACTGTATGGTGCTAATCCAGATTTGAGAACTTTGACTTCGAACAAAACAGCAGAAGAAATTACAGAGAATCACAAATACCTCTTCAAATTGTACCGAAGTAGGAAAAGTTTATCGGCAGCGACAGGTACAGCAGAATCCAATTTTAACGCCAATAATGAATGTGCAGACGATGGATCGGTTTCGGATGACGAGGATCAAATCATTCGAGAACAATTTAACAAGTATATGATTAATTACAATTACATGGACAACTTAACTCGGGGAGAAAAGAGACTGTCCATTACACATCTGATACTTGAAAATTACATGGACTAGCTCTGATCGCTTGCATGTGGAGTTTCTATCAAGATTTTCAAAACGAATAACCTGACAACAAATAAAAATGTAAAATAGATCCAACCCACTTCTTGTGTGGTTTTGTACCTCTTCACGAAAGAAAGGTCCGCTAATTTATTGTTCAAAGTTTACTCGATGCTTGATCCACAAGGATTCTTTGTATTCTTCGCACAACAGTGCGCACAAACGATTGGTTCTAAAACCTTTTATTCCGAGACCGCATTAAGCTTGTTACAACAAATCAAAAAAAAATACCTATTCATTCATCACACTCTCAACAATTTCACAAAATGTCTTTCCTTGATCAAGTCATTCAATTGCCATACGCCAAGGATGCTCTTGCTCCTCACATCTCTCAAGAAACAGTTGAATTCCACTACGAAAAGCACCACAAGGGTTATGCTGTCAAGTTGAACGAACTTGCTCAAACCGAAACCGAATTACAAGGAAAGACCATTGAACAAATTTTGATGAATTACAAGGGAAAGGCATTCAATTTGTCTGCTCAAGTCTACAATCACAACTTTTACTGGCAATCCATCGGACCAAATGCTGGTGGTGTTCCAACTGGAAAGATTGGTGAAGCCATCAATACTAGCTTTGGAAGCTTTGATAAATTCAAGGCTGAATTCAACACTCAAGCTGTGAATCATTTTGGTTCTGGTTGGGTATGGTTGGTCAGAGAGAAGGACTCCAATGGCTTGAAGGTGGTGTCCACTCATGATGGTGGTTGTCCATTGACTGATGGTTTGGTACCTGTTTTGACTTGTGATGTTTGGGAACATGCTTTCTACATTGATTATAGAAACAACAAGGCTAATTATATGGAGCACTTTTGGGATGTTGTAAATTGGAAGTTTGCCGAGTCGAGACTCTTATAACTACCCAAACAAAGTCGTGATTCCAAGTTGTAGAAGAAAATTCATTTGAAATGATTGTAAACTTATTTATGGATCAAGTACTTTCAATACAATTTGGTATTATTGAGATCAATTTGAAATTTTATGAAAATGCATGATCTTGTTTCGAACATCATCACTCTAGCGAGAATCAAATGAGAGTCGATCAAGTGTTTTTGTAGTGATTTGGTTTGATCCTATGAATTCACACAGGCTCTGTGAATTTCTCTACTGCTGCTGTTTCGTCAGAGAGGGTGATGATTTCACTTGTCCATCATCGTTGACAGCTACATAGGATTCATTTCCATTCAATTCTTCCTCATCATCATCGTTATCGGAATCCATCAATTTCTCTCCATCTTGTCCCTTGTCCCTTGCAGCTATACTTCGTTTATAGGTTGAATAGACGAGTGGAATTTCTAGGAATACCACAACGATCAGCACAATCACACAAACAATTGAAAATATTCCTTGATAGACCAATGAAAAAACAAACGAGAAATGGAATCCTAATCGTCCATAGTTCGTCACCAATAAATATATCACAATTCCAGCATTAGCCAGTGCCAATCCGAGTGACAAAAACAGTGATAACACCCAAGTAATAAATGTTGTAATTTTCAATTTTGGATGTCGTACATCTGAAATGAATAACAGAGAACATGTTCCAATCAAACCGGAAAGAATTGTACATGCTGAAAAACAATAATCTAAAATGACAGAGGCCCAATGAAAGGCCTGAAATTGTGGAAATAAGTCTCTGGCATCTATGGTAAACATGACATCCTCAATGAGCTGTATAAATCCAACGCAAACAAACAGCACAGCTACTAGTAGTTGGAAAAGTCGGAGGTGATAGTCTGTGATGATCATTATTTTTTGGATGACAGGTGCTGCTGGAAAAGGTTCTGAGAATAAAATTCTACTTACAACCAAAAAGAAGCCAAGAAAGACGCTCATATGTAAAACAACAACATATTAAAGGCCCAACGTTCCACTTTGAAAGCCCCTTCAAACTGCTCAAAATAAAGGCGTTAAGGGTTAAAAAAAAATGGCTTCTTCTCCCTTTAAACTTTACGACAGTCCTTCTCGCTCCAAAACCTTGTCCGAATTAACGTTCAAATTTGATACAAAACCCATCATTAATCCAAATCCTGATGTGGCTAATAAATCTGAGTCTGAGCTCGTGTTGGACAAGGTGCCAGAACAGATTCAGAGCCTGCTATACGGAAAAACAAAGGACCGAATTCACGCCTCATGTAATTTACGGAAGCTTAGTGATGAGAAGGTGTTGAGGAAGCCACTCGCAATGACTAACAATTTCGTTGAGTCCATTTGTGCCGTATTGATGGCTGATCAAGAGAATGATGGCCAAAAACGGTGCCAACAGCATGCCTTAGCAATACTGGGAAATTTGCTGCTTGAAGATCCTCTCCTTGATACCTTCATCGCTAACGAGGAGAATTGTCTTCCAGGGCTCTCCAAGATGTTATGTTCCGATGATAAGGAAACCTTGGAGTTGGCTTCAAGAGTCCTTGATTACATCTCGGTAACCTTTCAGAATCAGTCCTTAGTGTGTACCACTGATGGGCTGTTGTACAGTATTGTTCAGTGCTTGAAATCGTCCACAAAAAACCTGAAGGTCAAGCAGCATGTGGTTCAGGCATTGGTATATCTTTCAGCCAATCCTAAGAACAGATTTGTACTTGCTAGAGAATCAGGATTGTTGGAAGAAATTAATGGAATACTAGACACTCACCATAGAATGGATGAGCAGCACAATCTGCCAAGAATGGCCATGCAGGTGATTTACAATTTATGTCTGTTGAAAGAAAATATTCCTCTCATTGCAAAACACGGTGTTAGAAATAACATTAAGAAAAAGAATCAAATCGTGAGAGAATCTATTCAGTCAACAAAGAATGGGGAAAGACAGTACCCAGGATACCAAAATGATATTTTGATTTGGAAATTAAGCTGTGTTGTTTTGGATGCGATTAACCTCTATGATAAACGATTTGACAGTCAGTCCGTTCTTAATAACACTGGCTACAACTCAAGTGTCATTGAGATAGGAGCATTCAAGTCAACAAGTGTCGTGATGATGAACGAAGATGAAGAGATTAGAAGCATGAAGAATCAATCGACCTCGTCCAATAATAATGAAAGCAAAAGCGATGCGTTTGACAGAAGAAGAAGGGCTGCAGCAAGAAGAAACAAAACCACAGAAGACATTGTTCTTGATGATGATAGTGACCCTTTGAGTCCATAACCAAAAGACCTACCGAAGGTCAGAGATGATAAAATAGAGAAAGATTTGCCGAACCTCACCGGAACGTTATTTTTTTGTTTCAGCGCCAAAAAATGACTTCACTTTCATCCTCGGCATTTGAATCACCATCCACGAGTAGCAGCCGAATCAAATCATCATCCTCTTCCAATTCAACATCAACCCGAAACAGATCGAAAAAGAAAGGGTCTAACAAAAAACATCATGAAACTGAAAACCTTGAATCTAATTGCATTAAAATCGGGAAAAATCTGTTTTTTGAAGACGATGGTAAGTTGCTGATGACACAACTTACAATTAATTCTATTGACGCACTCTCAGAGCGTTCCGATTTTGAAGACAATGTCACTTGTCACAATGTGCAATTATTTATTGACTCTCAATTTGTTTGTGATGAAATGTTAAAAAAGAATTCACAACAATATCACACAACTCCCTCACCCCCACCTCTAGTTTCTAACTTAATAATCAAAAATCGAATTGAACAGTTCACCAAACAACAAAATATAGATCCCGAGTTAATTTTAAGAGACATGATTGAAAAGGAAGGTATTTTTACAAAAAAAGAAATTGAACAGCAAGAAAAACAAAGAGAAATGCATTATTCAAACAACAATGAAATGTTAACAAAACAAAATGAATTATTTAAGAAATATGAAATCAGAGATCGTAAAAATAGAGTTTTTGACATTAGAAATGTCATTAGATACATCACAAATGAAGAAGCTCTCTATGCTCTCAAATTATGTAATAATAGTGAAGAAGAGACTATCCTTAAATTAAGCTCAGATTTCTCATTTCTTCAACAAATCAGAAAAGAAATTGCTTTAGATTACAATCCAAATCCAAATTTAACAGTTGAACATTTGGTTCCCATTGCTGATAAATGGAATTATGAAATGGAATCAGTGAATGAAGAAAATGAAATGAATATTGATAATGACAATGAAATTTCTGAAACTCATGATACTACAAACATCCAAGTTAACTCCACTCACAAAAAAAGGAATTCAAAAAGAGAACAGAAAGTTGAAAGAGAAGAAAATTCCTCATTACTCCATTCAGATCTACCATCGAGTCATGCATCATCTAGTTTTTCTGATGTCGAAGAAGAAGAATATAAGGATGATGAAAATGATGATGATTTTGTAATGAAGAGTCATTCATCAAGGAGTAAGAAAAAGGCATCTTCTAAAACGACTACCTCATTGAAATCTCAAAAGAAAAAGTCGTCTAATGATGCACACACAATGAAAAGCAACCACACCAGAAAAAAGAAACATCCATCTAGTAGTAGTAGTAGTAATAGTAAGAATCACAATTCAGAATCAGGAGAGGATGAAGAGGTCCATGCACGCAATTCATCCTCTCGAATGGTACGCCATGACATGGAACAAGCCAATCATGACGATGACGACGAAGAAGAATCCATTCCATCCGAACAAGATGAACAAGACTTTATCGATGATCATGACATTTTAGAATTCAACCCTCATGAGGATGAAAATTCAGAGGATGATGCCTCATCCAAAGAACCCAAACGAAAAAGAAAAGCCTCTTCCTCAACAACCACCACAAGCACTTCCACTCGTCGTCGAAAACAAAAATCCAAGTCCAACACTGGCTCGACACCAACAACAAGGCTTCTTCTTGATGATGCACTGACCGATGTACAGACAAAAGAAGGTTGGTCCAAAGCAAGAATTGAAGCCTATGCAAAAATCAAAACAAATCCCAATGTTTACTATTATAGATTTAATGAACCTGGCGAATCACAACGGAATGGCAAATGGAGTGAGCAAGAAAAGGCCAAATTTATTAAAAAGCTGAAGGAATATATTGCCGAGACGGACAACTTTCAGTGGGGCATATTCTCTAAACGTATTCCAGGACGAGTTGGATATCAATGTAGTAACTTTTATCGAACTCTTTTGAAATCAGGTGAGATTAAGGAAGATTGGGTTGAAAATTTTAAAAAGAGTTGTGCGAGCAACAACAGCAATTCCTCCAATAAGAAACGTAAAAAGTCATCACAACAATCACGACAACAATCTAAAAAGAAGAAGAAGATGATTCACGACGAAGAAGAGGAGACTCATACACCTCCTGATGATTCTACCACGGTCAATGATAGTGAATCCATTTCCTCACATACCGAGAGTACCAATACAAATACTACACTCGAGAGTAATCAAGATGAAGAGGAGGAAGAGAGCGAAGATGAAGAAGCAGCGTTTGTCAATTATTTCCAAGGCTTCATCGATCCCATCACATCAGAAGAGATTGAAGAACCTGCCATTTCACCTTATGGTCATGTGTTAGGATACAAGACTTGGCTTAAAGTTTTGAATACCGAACCTAAGAATACATGTCCATTCACCAAACAACCACTCACCAAGAGAAACTTAACCAAGCTCAATTTTGAAAACTTTGAAGAGTATCGAGAAAAGATTCTAAATTTTAATGAGGATTGATAAATTCCCATAACGCTTACGAAAGCATTCATCGAACCTGATTCCAAAGAGTTTCTCCACTCCTCCGAAAAAATGTCTTCAACGCAACAACAACAACAAACAATAAATTATGAAAAGCTTCCTCTGGCCTTTGGCATTTTCACTGGGTAAGTTAATGCACAATTATGCGAAAATTAGATTTAGAAGCATATCCAACCAGGTTGTGGTTAGTTGCAGGATTAGCCTGGATTGCGCATGTTGCGTACTATTATTATTTTAAAAAGATCAGTCTTTCTCTTCATCGGATCATCATATTGATTCCTCTCGCTAAACTTGTTCATACATCAACATCAATTTATTTATTTAATGATTGCGCAAGTAATGGAAATCGTTGCGGTGTTACTCCTACGATAATAGCCAACATTGCAAATGTTATTTTCAATATTTGCTTATTCGGTGGTTTATTGTATTTAGGAAAGGGTGTTTCAATAACGCGGACAGCTATTGAAGCATCGGAAAAACGTTCAATGATATGGAATTTAGTTTGTTTAGCGTTATGTGAGATTGCCAAAGTTTTTAATGTGTTCTTCATTGTATGTTTGATTTAATGAAATTGATTTGAGATTGTAATTGTCAAGGTAATAGTTCCCTCTATTTGTAATATATGTGATAATATTTGGACATGCACTGTCATCAATTGGAATGAATATTAAGTTATTGGATCACCGATATATGGAAGTAGAAGCTCCTTTGATTTTAGAAGTCAACATTATGAAATCTCCAACATTCATGAAAATGAACTTATTCAAAAAGCTCCGATTCCTACTGTTTCTTTTCTTAGGATCTTATATTGCAATCTTTGCATTGATGGTAGTATTTATGTTTGCTGGAGAAACGCAAAATGATTTTTGGATTCAACTCGTTGCCGCAGAGGCATTACAATTTACTGTGTGTGGCTTGGTTGCTATGCTCATTCGTATAAGGGATTTTTCTGAATATCAACAAGTTGATGAAAGAGTGGAACAATTGAGACGAGATCGTCAGCAGAGAGCAAGGAATGATATTAGAGATTTGCTGAGAACCATAACAACAGCTCCAAGCAGCGATGAAACAGAACGTCAAACGGTGAAGTTTGCAACAAAAACAAACCCAATCACTAACTCGTTATGTTTGTGTGTGATTGAGAACCCAGTATCAAAAGAAAATGTTCAAGGAAAATACGCACTTGCTGTAGAAGCTAGTCAATAATAATTAACTACCATTAATTGTAAATCTAATTTAATGTCTATTCCATGACACAATGTAATTATCCAAATCTGTAGAGTAAATCATTCAAAAGGAATCTAAATATAATCCAATCCTCTGGCTTGTCCAGTTTGTTTGTAATTTCTGATTCCTCCACGGTTATCTCGTCTTTCCAAGTTTCGTATGGTTTCATCTTTTCTTCATCACTTAGTTCATTGTTTTCAAATTGTTTCTTCCTTTTCTCAACTTTTGCAATGTCTACAGCAAACGTTTTAAGTAATTCTCTTTCAATATTAAAAAGTGAAATACGTGATTGAGGATAAAAGTCTGAGATGCTCATGGTGCTGGCTTTGCTTTCATATTCTTCTTGTAATTTTTGTTGAGATAATTGATAAATGGCTAAAACTTGAATTTTCTCGAGTACACTCTCTAATTTTTCAATTCCAAAACATGATTTTGCCAAGAATAATTGCAAATCGTCCATTTCTTTAAGTAATGCTTCGTCTTTATCGCTATTTCTTCCCAAAGACAAACGAAGTCTACGTTCTGTATATTTTAATAAAAACAATATATCCGCCTAGCTTACAATAATGCTGTTAAACCTACCATTGGTGTCAGCATTTCCAGAGTTAATGTTCAACTCTCGCAGACAGCCCTTCTAGCCTTGGTCATCATTTCCAAAAACTTAATGTACTTTTCGTTTAGTTGAGTGGTATTAGCTATTACAGATGTCAAATAGGATGCATCATGGTGAAATGATTTTTATAGAAATTGAACATGAATTTGGGTTTCATCATCGGTCCGAATGAACATGTTTGTAACAACACACTTACACATCTTGGAAATTGTTTCAATGTCATTCTTTAAATTAACCTCCAATTCATTTCGCAATGAATTAACAGCATCTTTTGATTGTTCTATGGTTAAATAGGTATGCTCCAATTTTGCTTTTTGTTGTTGATCCCAAGAAAAATCAATTGCTTTGTTTCTGATTTGTAGTGAACAACCCGATGAGATGGCTGTACTCTTCATGAAGGCATTTTGCTTGATGAGATGGAAGGATGATGAAAAGGTGTTCTTCTTCGTGATTGTTTTATTTGCCAATACACGGCTCGCAGCAATTCTTCTCATTTTTTGTGCAGAGTAAACAGCCAGTGGGAGAGGTTTCATTGAGCACCCTGACAAACTTGTTGGTGCTGTGTTTGATCGGTTTCGTTGTGATTCGTTCTCGTTTGTATTCACTTGCTCAACTAAACTTTGTCGTGTTGCAGCGAAATAACTTTACAAAATCGATCATCAAAAGGAAAATTGAAACACCACAAAAAGGACAGAAGACAATCACCCAAATACAAATTCAAGTCAAAAAAATAGCCATTTTCACGCAATCAAAATGTTTAAAGGGAAGAGTTTCATGTTTATTGGCCTTGCTGGCGGTGAGAAGTCCAAGTTGGTAGAAATGATTGAAGAAGAGGAAGGAGAAATCCATAAGAGCATCAAGAATGATACCTCCTATCTGATTGCCACTGAGAAAGCAGTGAAAGAAAGTGGAGCTACCGTTCAATCAGCCTTTGAAAAGAGCGTACCAGTGGTGAAGGATAGTTTCATTACTGATTGCGTAGATCAGTCAAAATTGTAAGTAGTTGGAAGTTTCCGAGAGAGGCTCATGAAATACATGATGATGAAATTCTTCATGTCATTTTAAAATGATTCATGATGTAAAAAGGCTTTCAGCTGACAGCTATACCTTTGATAAGGATGGCAATGTGGGAAAAAGTTCTGCTGCCGCTTCCTCATCCGATGATGACAATAAGAAGAAGAGAAAGAAAGGTGAAGACGACGAAGACGAAGAAGAAGAGGCTAATGAAGAGAAAAAAGTGGAACCTGCAACCAAAAAGAAGAAAATTCTCTCCACCGGAAAAGTTCCAGTCGATGAAGAGAGTGGAATGCAAACCTCGGGCAAAGTTCTTGTTGAAGGAAAGGACATTTGGAGTGCCACACTCAATCAAACCAACGCATCGGCCAACAATAACAAGTTCTATATTATTCAATTGATTGAAAGTGGAAGCAAATACTAGTAAGTATTGGAGTGTATTATTTATTGGCCAGTGGTTTTAATTTGACACTGAAAATATTTGAAACAAAGTGTTTTCAATCGTTGGGGACGTGTTGGTGCGAAAGGTCAAAACAAACTTACTTCATTTGGTTCGCTCGACAAGGCTAAAGCTGATTTTAAGAAGAAATTTAAAGAAAAGACTACAAATACTTGGGAAAATAGAGCCAATTTCAAATTTGTCAAAGGAAAATACGATTTAGTTGAATTGGATTACGATGATGATCAAGATGAAGCGAAAGAAGATGATGAAGAAATGACAGATGACCAAGATAAACCAGTTCCAGACTCAAAGCTTCCAAAAAGAGTTCAGGACTTGATCAAATTCATCAGTAACAAGACTTTTATTAATGAATTATTGAAAGAATATGAAATTGATACTAACAAATTGCCATTAGGAAAACTCTCAAAGAATCAGGTTCAAAAAGGTTATGAAATCCTTAAAAAGATTCAAGATGTCATTGATGGAAAGAACAAGAGTGATGATTTAGAAAGTCTCTCAAGTAGATTCTTTACTTTGATTCCTCATGACTTTGGAAGAAGAAATCCACCTGTTATTAATCAAAAAACTATGCTTCAAAAGAAGATTGAATTGGTTGAGAGTTTGGCTGAGTTAGAAGTTGCATCTAAAATTATTTCTAAAGAAAAGAAGACAGAAAATCCAATCGATAGCATTTATAATGACTTGCACACAGAGTTAACTCCTGTTGAAAAGAATTCTGAAGAATGGAAATGGATTGATAAATTCATTCAAAACACTCACGCTCCAACCCACTCATCATACACACTCGAATTACAAGATGCATTTGTTGTCAAGAGAGAAGGAGAGGCTGAAAAATACATTGAAAAGAGCAAAGACATTTCAAATAAGCAATTATTGTTCCATGGTTCAAGAAGTACGAACTTTATTGGTATTCTAAGTCAAGGTTTGAGAATTGCTCCACCTGAAGCACCAGCAACGTAAGTATTCATTTTTGTTTGATATCCTGAATTAATTGTGTGCAAATGGTGTATATAATAACAGCGGTTATATGTTTGGTAAAGGTGTCTACTTTGCTGACATGTGCAGCAAGTCTGCCAATTATTGCCATTCTCATCTCTCTGACAATTGTGGTCTTTTATTACTCACAGAAGTTGCGTTAGGTGCGACTTACAACAAGACTCAATCAGAATTTGTTACTAAGCTACCAGGATCTTTGGGAAGCACATGGGGACAAGGACAATGTGAGCCTAATGGCTCTGAATATTTAGAGATTGATTCTACCTGTTCTGGACAAAAAGTTAAAGTTCCATATGGTAAACCAGTTCAAACAAATAGACACAGCAGCTTGCTCTACAATGAATACATCATTTATGACACTGCACAGGCAAACTTGAGATACTTGATTAAGTGTAAATTCCACAACAAGTACTAGATTTGTAAAATATGAAGACGTTTTCGTCAATAAAGATAATGTTGCTCTGAATAATCGGAATGACTTCACAACAAAAAATGTCGAACCCAAACACTCCCAACGTTTTGTATCTTGTGCTCGGAGCGCTGGCCAGCTTATTTTCCACTTTCAAAGTGATTCAAACACGTAGGAAGTTACAACAATCTCGTCAAACTCCTGTTTCACTTACGGAAGCGATTGTACATACTGCATTTGACACCATTGATGTCTTTTCTAAAGAATATCAAAAGATTACCAATGTCGTCGAACAAAGAATGCTTCAATTAGAAGCACCATCATCATTGAGCGGTAATAATCGAGTGTTTGCGATCCAAGATGAAAATCATTTCTCATCTAGAAAAGCTTTGCCGTCACCAACGAATAACACTCCACTGTCATCATCAATGTTAAATCATGGGAACAGTGTTACTGGTAGAGAATTATTGCAAAATAGTCAGCTTGAAACAAAGCAACTCAACATGAAACCAATAATCGTTTCTCCTCCATCAGCACAATTGATATCCACCATTTCCACACATGATCCCATGTTAGCCAGTATACCCGATCATCATACAAGAAAATAATTTATTGTTAACAATTTCGTTTCCTTCTTCGTTCAATAGTTTGCAATAATTCTTCGAGTATTTGAAGAGCTTGTGGAGAAGCTACTAAAACATGACTTCCAACATTTTGATTGTTCACACTTCGAACAACATGCTTGGAATGTTGTTTTAAATGAGCCGACGAAACAAATCTTGACAAAATATCACGAATGGCATTGGCAATGGATTCAATATTTTGAGAGATGGAGGATGAAACATTGACACTACTATTCATGGAATGATTGTTACTGCTGTTACTACTACTACTACTCCTACTACTACTCCTACTACTCCTACTATTATTACTCTCGTAGTGACCATCAATTGCATTCAATGACTCATTAGAATCACCCATAATGACATCAATCATATCATCCAATTTAAACGATTCAATACATTCAAATAGATGTTGACATATTTGTGGATGATATTCATTGGAAAGTGCCAATAATATTGTAATAATTGTTTTAGGTCCTAAATGAATCATTCCCATTGCTGCACTTGCTCGAATGAGATGATTGGAATCTTTTAACAATCCTTCCATTAATAATAATTCACCATAAGGACCACTCTGTGCCAAGACTTGAGATGCCATTTGACGAACACCCACTTGTCGATCTTTTAGAAATCCATACAAAAATGGAAGTAATGTGCGCGGACCCAAATACGTGAGTTTGTTGTGAGATTTCTTGGAAAGTGCTCCCAATGCCTTAATGGCTGCTCTTCTCACGAGAGGTGGTGTCTTGATGGTACAACTACAAGTCATGAACAAACTTTCAATAATTCGATCTATATATGGTGATTCTAAATCAATCAAACTTAGACCATAAGCACACGATATTCTCACTTGAATATTCATGGATTGTACATCTTGTCTTAATAGATAGATTAATTGAGATATTCCATCATATTCTAATAGAGAAAGACATTTCGAAACTTCATTTCTTGAAATTGAACCATCTTTCAATACTCCAATCAAGTAATGAAATATTAATTTGTAAAATTCCTTATCAAAATTGGACATTTGAAGAATATGAACATGATGACAAGACATGGCATGACATGCAGCCATTCTGACATTCCAATGTGTGTCTTTTAAGAGTGGCAATATTTTAGAGAGGAGATTTCTCTTTTCATGTTTTGAAAGGATCAATTGATTAGAAGTATTACTAGTACTATTACTGGTACTATTATTATTTCTGGTAGTATTATTACTATTATTTCTGGTAGTATTATTATTACTAGTACAATTATTACTACTAGTACTGTTATTACTAGTACAATTACTATTATTACTACTAGTACTGTTATGGACACCACTCATTCTACAATGCCGAAAAGATTCTTCGAGACTGGTTGGATTCTTATTGGATGATGATTCATTCTTCCAATCATCAAAATCATCATCAATGGTATTATGATTGTCATCACCCTCTATGGAATCCAGAGATTTGCCAAACATTGATGAATTCTCTCGTCGCCAACACGTTGTCGAGTCATGTTGACGACTCTTCTTTTGAGTCATTTCTGTTCCAATCTTGGCAAGAGCTTGCAATGCACTTGCTCTCACTCGATGAGATGAATCCATGAGAGCTTCCTTTTTCAACACATCAAGTACTTGTAGAAAGCATGGTACTTGAACTGAAATGATGGATTCAATGGATTTGACACTAGCATATCGAACAGATTCTTCAGGATATTGAACATTATGAATCAAACAATGAACACACTCAGGTGAAATGTTGGTAATTTCAGTCTTTTCTATGGTGCAAACACAGCGAGTATGATCACTCCATCCATCGTGATGATGATGATTAGAATTCACGACACGATGTGAAGTGAAACTATGGTTCATTCTTTTCACTCGTTTTCTTTCTTTTAAATAATAAGATTTTAAAATTGAGAAGGAATTATTCAATTGATCTGAATTCATAAATGTACTATTACAATTGCTATTACCACTAGCATTCGGTTGATATGTAGAGAGACTTGAATGATTCATACTATTTCCTAATATACTTGAAATATTTAAAATGATTGAAGTAGGATGAGAACGGCTACCACTCAAATTGGGTCGACTCGATTGATGATTGTTGTAAATGATGGATTTCATTGAGCATGCCATGGCATAGAGAAGAGTCATTTCAGGTTTGCAAATATATTCAAGAGAATCCTTGGTTGTTTGGTTGATATGATTACTATTCATAGTATTATTACCATTGATATTATTGTTCATATTATTATTACTACTACTATTCATAGTATTATTATTACTACTCGTCATTCTATGCTTGTCTCTAGAATTCATGGCAATACTATTAGGATGATCATTCAAGAATTGTCGTGTTAATGCAATTAATTCCTTTGAATCAAATAACAGAAATGGTGGTAATTCTTTGCTTGCATCTCCAGCATAATAATAGAATATTCTTGGAGTTGGAGATGGAATGTAACAATGAATATCAGAATTTGCTAAAATCGTTAAATTAGAATTAACACAATAGGGTAATTGACCAAGAACAGTCAAAATGGCTTCTCTCACTTTAAAGACATGACATTGATTCATGATGGAGAGGAGAGTTTTTTCACCTTCATCACCCATCGCACGAATCGCTTCACCAATGAGAATTCTATTGGCATGACCTTCCATTAACATGTTCACCAAAGTTGGAAGCTATTTTCATCAGTTAAATATATTCAAGGATAGAATATTTTCATCAGTTAAATATATTCAATATATTTTGCGAGTAGATGTCATAGAATCAAATGGATATCACGAATGAAGGACCATACGAGTATTTAGATATTTTCATGATCAAATGTATGATTGAAAATACGATTCGAGTATTGAAATATCATGACAATCATAAAAACACTTACAGCACTATTTGCAATCATTCCCAAATGTTTGATAGCTCTCACTGCACATGTTCGTTTATCAATATCAAATGATAAACACTCCTTACAAAGAATTGGAATGACCACATTCTCAACGATGAGTGGATGATTCACAATATGTGTGATAATGATATTATTCCATTCTGTATCATTTTCTAAATGATCAAGTATCATACGAATGGCTCGATCACCAATTTTAAAGAAGAGTGTAATCACACTATCATAGAGTTCAAATAATTTCTTATCTCTTAATACATCAATCATGGAATGAATGGTTTGACGTGTGCAATAGTTGGATAACAAATGGAAGAGTGATATAATTTCTCTGTTGAGATATTTGGATTGAGATTTGAATAATTGAATGGTCATTGTTAACGTCTCAACAATACTATAATAGAGATCATCTAAAAGTTTTGATTTCAAACATCCTGATGAGAAGACACAAGTCAATACTTGTTTCATGCCTTGTACGGATTGAATTCTCACATTTTCAACAGAATGAGAAAGATACTTTAAATAGTGAACAAGTTTGCTTTGAATATTGGATTGAGAGGGTGGATCTGGAATGGTAAACATGGTTTCATCATGCTGAGTCGACGACGACGTGGGGTGTAGAATCTCTTCTTCTCTATCAAGTTCCTCTTCTGCATGATTTAATTGAGTAATCACTTGTTCAAGAGTTTCCTTAGTATTGACATCAAACACATCATGAATGATAGCTTCAGAGTTGGTATAATGAGAGACTCTCTGAATTTCATAGGAATCATCTAATTCTTCACATGGATCTGCATATTGTTCATCAGTATCTTCGAAATCTTGTTCAGAATGAAAGACATGATCATCATTTTCCACACCACTACTCTCAAACATGAGTGGTTGCGTGGTAGAAAGGACATTATTGCTGTGTTGTGGAGTACTCATAGTGTAATTGGAGAGTGCACTATTGGATCTACTTCTTGGATCATGTAATTCCTGAAGCATGTCGAGAGAGGATGATTCATGTCGAAGAAGAGAGTCACCACCACCACTCTTTGGTTGAGCTGTAATAGTAGCACTACTAGTTGTTGAATGAGCAGACTCTGTTCCTAATTGTTGTTGTTGTTGTTGTTCTTGAACTGCTGAAGAATTATCATTGACACTCTGAGGCTTCAAGGGAAGTGGAGTGGTGGGCACCATCACATTTTGAGAATTTCTTCGACTACTCTTGTTGGACCATGATCCACTTCGAAGTGGTGTATGTGCTTGTGTGATACTAAATAACTCACCAGCACTATTGACACCAGGTGAATGAATGAGAAAATCTCCAGAGATGTGCTCTTCATCATGATTGACATGGTCATTCTCTTCTTCATGGTCTTCATCATGTAAGAATGGTTGTGTAGGAGGAATGACAAAATTTGAGATGGGTTTTGAAGAGGTAAATACCTGCTTAATCATGGATGATGAAGAAGAAGAACTACCACAAGTCGATCGAGAGATGGAACTCAATGTCGATGAAATGGAAGAATGTCTCCAGAAGCCAACGTGTATGCACTTGATACGGAGGCTCCATCGTCCACGTCGTACTCCTCATTATTCTGATGTTGCAACATCATGGAAGGAGTCGATGATCGCCGTCCCAATGATGCATGAGGCAAGGCATGGAAGGAAGAAGGAGAGATGGGTCGGAGCGGTGACTCTTGATGATATGCACAATCTATGATATTCAAAAAGCATCACATAAAGATGATCACTGACATTCATGTGGCACACTTACCGAGTTGGTACTTGTTGGAAATATATTTGGCTGTTTCTTCGAGTTGTTGAAGTACAACGGCATCGTTGGATTGCCTTTGGGATGAGCTCATATTTATCGATTAAGAGTAATATTCGATATATTTATACAAGATATTGTTGTCGAAAAGGCTTGTATGGTACCGATCGATCATGAAATAGGATCTGCTCTATGAAAATTTTGCTACAACAACAATTGTAGTGTGAGGGAGGGAACACGAACCTCACTGTAAATATTCTTTTTTTTTGATGCTTGAATTTGCAGCCGTTACATCTGAATGACGGACTGGTTCAGCGCTTTGTTGCGAGATAAAATTGGCGAGATCCTCACAACTCGAGTGTACACCTACGACAACTTCCGCTTGGAAAACGTGTAAGCCGTTGTAAATTCATTGGTTGGGAAGTGATAAAAAAAAGAGAAAACCAAGTAAAAAGAAAAAATTACTTAGTCATCGACTACACGAAGAATTTTAATCATCATATTTTACACATGATATCTTCTCATGGTAATGGCTTGAATGGGTTTCGAAGCAATGTATTGCATGGCTGCTGCATAGGTCATACTACTCACACCACCACTCGAAGAAACAATGACATTTCTAAATCTTGCCCAAACATTAGCCATATCTGGTAATTCAATTTCACCTTGTTGCGAACCATTCATATGGAATGGCATGACAATACTACAAGAATCCCACATGAATGCCAAATCACCTGGTGTTGGTATTGTTTTGAGTGCAACATTCACTTCATGTTGTAAATTTGCAATTTCTTGATTGGAATCATCGAGAGAGAATGAAATCATTCCACATGGACTTGTTGAAAAGTCAAATTGATTAAATTTCAATACCTTATTCAATGTACAACAGTGTTCATAAATCACATCTGCTGTTACAGTATTTCTCAATCCAAATAACATTTCAATAGGTTGTAGAGATGGATCTTTAAATGTTACTTGAATGACAATATCACGTTTGTGAAGTATGAGAGACAAATCATTGGAGAGACTCGTTGCATCATCAGTACTACTAGCGGAAGTACTAGACGAAGCAGCAGTAGTACTAGACGAAGCAGCAGTAGTACTAGACAAAGAATTCATTCTCTTTTCAACAATGGTTGGTAATTGTCGATAATTGGGTGTGATCATTTTTCCAATGATAAAACATTTGGTCAATAAATAAAAACGTTCTTGATTGGTATGAGTCGTGCCACTACTGCCACTACTTGAAGTGATGGTAGTAGGAGGTTGAAGAGCACTTGGTCCTGTTCCCAATAATAATGCACCTCCTTCAGCCCAATAGGCAACTTCACCTGGTAATAAATAATCTCTATAAAATCTCTCATGTTCACGATCTTCATCCGAAGGTGTATAGAGTTGTGGTAAATTGAAATATAATAACTTTCCAAATGGAGGCATGAATATTCCTCGAATTGGCATTAAATGTGCCATAAATTTTGTCAAATTTGGAAATTCCATATCATACAAATCAATATCAATACTTTGTGATAATTCTGGAATATCCAATGAGACTCTAGGTAATCTTACTAATGAAATGGTTTGTTTTGTAACATTTCTATTAATATTTCTTGTTGGAAGTGGATAAATCATTTCACCAAAAATGTTACAACATTGATAGAGTCTAATTTCATTAGCTACAGAATAGTTTGTTTTTGAATAACCAATGACAATAGAAAGACCATCAATCCAATAAGCTAATTCACCATTCTTCACTTCTGATCTTGA
The DNA here is from genome assembly GCF_003324165.1 of Naegleria lovaniensis. Lineage (NCBI taxonomy): Eukaryota > Heterolobosea > Eutetramitea > Acrasida > Naegleriidae > Naegleria > Naegleria lovaniensis. Next base: position 205,274 of record NW_025407856.1, on the reverse strand, counting down.
TTCTTCTTCTAAATCTGTAATTTGTTCTACTTGTGGAATGGCAAAATAAATAATTCCTTTTCCTCCACTTGAAACTTCAAACGATTTCATTGGAAGAGATCTATAAATGGCATTGGCAGTCAATGAATGATCATCTAATTCAACATAAATTCTTGTATCGGTTTCATTCATGTTAATAAGCATGATACGAGATGGTGTTGAATTTTTCTTAATTTTCTCTTCACGCTGTTTGAATTTGGTTTGCATGAGTTGTTTTTCAACGGGATGAGGTTTAAAGTGTAGAATATTGGTTGTTGTTGTTGTTGTTGAAGGAGTTGTTGTTGAAGGAGTTGTGGTGTCATGGACATGGGGGTAGTCATGGCAGTAGAAGAAGAGCTTGTTGCTGGTAGAGTGGTAGCAGCAGCAGCAGACTTCAATTTAGGAATCTTGTCCATATGACTAGCACCACCACTAGTAGCACTAGTAGTAGCACCACCACTAACACTAGTACTACCACCACTACTTGTAAATACCTGACTTGCATCATAACCACTCAATGGAGTCGTAGTCACACTATCTCCCAATTTAATCTTAATCTTGGTAGCATCCAGAGGTTCAGGTTTCTTTTTCTTTTTACTGGATGCACTCGTTTCTGTTGGCATCACACTTGTAGTAGTAGCAGTACCCTCTCGTTTTCTCTTCTTTTCAGAGTCTACACTCTTCTTTTTACTTGAAGAAGATTCTTTCTTTGATTCTTTTTTGGATTCTTTTTTGGATTCCTTCTTGGATTCCTTACTTGATGATTCCTTCTTGGACTCTTTGCTTGATTCCTTGCTTGATGATTCCTTCTTTTTCTTGGATTCCTTACTTGACGATTCCTTCTTTTTCTTGGAGTCCTTCTTGGATTCAGTGGTCTGAATGATGAGAGGTGGTAATACAGTGCTTGCAGTAGTAGTACTGGTAGTAGTGGTTTCACTCGGGAGAGCATTTGTCATTTCACTCATTGCTGTAGTTGTGTTTGTGGATGATGGTCTCTTCTTTGATGGTACGATGGATGTTGATGGTACGATGGGTGGTGCTATCATCATCTTGGAGAGATGACTCGTATCAAATACCACAGGAGGATATTCACTCTTTAAATATTGATGACTCTTCAATTGTTGTGGTTGAACAATTTGTAAATCTGAAATTCCTTGTAAAGAGGGTGCAATCATGTAGGAAGCTAATAATTGTTCATGAACAAGTGAACATGTTGTTGTTGTTGGTATCGTTGAAATTGTCGAAATTGTTGACATTGAAATGGTTGATGTCAAACGAGTCGTCTTGGCTAATAAATTCTTAATAGGATGATCCATCTCTTCACAACACAAAGGTGTGACTTGATCCCACAGTGCACGATACACTTCTACAATGGCTGATCTCAATCTTCGATCGTATTGAGTGAAGATGGAACTTGTTAATAATTCCCAAATACTTTCAACAATTGGAATATTGTTGGCATGACATGAACGAACATCCAACAAGAACCATGCAAGAGGTGATAACTTGTTTAGAAAATTCAAATTCACTCTTCCACGGTTCGAATGTTCATTGAATTGCATTAACATTTGTGCTGAACTCTTATACAATGCATTGGAGAGTATTTTAGAAATTTCATACTTGACATGTGGTAATTCATGTTCATCATTCAATACAGATAGATACTTGTTCAGGATGAGATGTCTTACATGACTGAATAGAGAGTGTTGTTGATATTGTTGTTGATATGGTTTGTGATGTTGTTGTTGTTGATCAGTCACAGTAGAAAGAGGAGGAGTAGTGGTGTTGTTGTTGTTCTTGTTCATATGGCTCATGTTCTTGTTCATATGGTTGTTGTTGTTGTTCGTTGGAACCTGTTGTCTCATCAAGTATTCACTCACACTCTCTTTGCACAAGTCGATAGAGAAAACTCTTCGCAACTATGACCATTCATAGAAGAATGATTCATAGTAGTAGAACCACCACCACCACCACCACTCCAATCACTCATATTCATCACACTCACGCCCATACTCACTGAATCTAGAATATTCAATAAACATTCCCATGCTGCAAATCTCACTTGTTCAGATTCTCTAAAATTGAGATATCTATAAAATAAATCCAATTGAACATCTGATTTACCACTTGATTGTAACACAGAGAGTGCTTGCAATGATGATACAGTCTTGATATAATGATAACTTGGAATCAAATCAGAATCAATGACTAAATATTTGTAAAATATCTTTTCAATCTTTTCTTTAAATTTCTGATTACTGGTATTCACTAAACTCAAAGCCTTAATTAAACTAGCAAGATAGAATGATCCAGAGAAGGGATTTTCAGAATCATCATTGTACTTGATTAAATCTAATAATAATAGAATGACTTCAGGAAATGTTTCATTATTCACCTTCTCATCTTTGAAATTGGTGAGAGCTAATGGAATTTCTTTTTTCATGAAATATTCTGCAAAATTTCTAAAATTATTTGGTTTTAAAAAGGATGGGAGTGTAGTGTTGTTGTTGTTGGGATTGGGATGGGTAGGATGATTCAATGTACTACCACCACTGGTAGTTGTTGTGCTACCAAGACCACCATGAGGAGTTGTTGAGGAGGCCATGGTGGTGGTTGTTGAGGTATTTGTTGAGGTGGTGGTTGAGGCTGTATTTGCATGATTGGGCAGAGTCAATGTCAAATCTCCCAGAGTCGTCATCATCATCATCATCGGACCATTGGCACTCGTAGCACCACTTACATCTCCACCACCACTTGTACCACCACTCGTAGCACCAGCACCAACGCCAACACCACCACTCATACCCACACCAGCACCACCACTTGTACCCGCACCACTCGCTCCACTCGCTCCACTCGTAGCATAAAATTGATTCTTAAAATATTCAATGAGAACATCGAGTGCCATCTTCTTCTCAATGGGTTGAGGTATTTTCGAGAGTGCATGCACCGCACACACACGAATTTGATAAAAATACGAAGAATCTCGTATAATACTTCTCAAAATATCAATGACTGGTTCTGTATCGGAAAAGAACGTGAGAGCCTTAATCGCTTCGTATTGAGCCACGACATCCTTGACATCATTCAATTGATGAATCCACATTTCTTGTGTCTGTGAAAATGATAATACTTTGATCCAATCTTGTTCAGGATCAAATCGAATCCATTTGAGTGGAATTTTGATACGAACTGCTTCAGATGCTGTACCTCCTGTAATTTTTCGATGATGTTTCTTGACAGGTTTAGAGTTGATATGAAATTCAAATTGATTTTCTTCACGATCTAAATCGACGAGAAAATCATTCGGTGCACCTTCACTTTCTAAAATTCTAAATGTTACTTTTCCTTTAAAAGGTGGACATTCCGGATATGGTAATATTTGTTTCACTTTCAAATCGACACAACTTCTCATATCATCATATTTGAATGAAATTGCAAATTGTGGAACACCAGTACCATAAATCCAATAAGATGCAAATGATTTCAAATCTACAGCATATTTCTTTTCACAAGTCTTTAAAAACGAATTGGTTGAAAGTAAACGATCACTGAAACGTTTGGAATGTTGATCTAAATGAGCACTAATTAACATCTTGTTCAATAATTCTCTCATATGAGAAGTTGATACTTGTCGATCAATCATGTACATGACAAGAGGAGCCTTCTTTGAGATGTAATCATGAACATGTTGAGCATGTTGTGGAATGGCACCCACACTTTCATTGTACAAGGAGATGGTATGTTTTTCCATTTCTAGTAATTCCTTTCCTGATTGCATCATTTTAAATCGTTTAGCATTTTGACCAAATTCATTTTCATAGAATTGCCATGATAAATATCCTGCAATGCCATCAATGAGCCAATAATCTGAGAATGATTTTGGATGAATAAAATTACCAAAGAATTGTTCAGCTACTAATTTTGTAAATTTGATTCGATTTTCTTGAACTTGATCAATAATGTTTGGTTCTAAAATCATTCGATTTGCATCTACCAAACACATGCATGCAAAGGATGAATGTTCAGTATATGCATTCTCAATAAATACAACATTAAAGGTTGTAGAATTGAATAAATCTCTAAATTTGAAATCTAAATACTCTTCTAAAAATAGAAATGCTCGTTTGATAAATCCCAATGTGTGTCGTATCGATTCTAATGAATAATTTGGTAAATAGAATGCATTCAATGTTAATTCATAGGAAGAAGGTCTTGATCCATTGTTGTTAGAAGATCCATAGAGTGGTTGTCCTCCTGCTATTCCAGTCATCGTACCAGTCATCATACCATCACTACTATTGATACTACTAGTAGTAGTAGTTGTTGTATTACTATTCAATGTCAATGTAGAATAGGAAATGTTAAACGGTCCAACTGCTACACAAACACTTGATGGAGAAATAATAGAATGAGTTTTGAAATAGGATGTTTTCAATGTTCCAGAATAATTCTCAACCTGACGAATCAATTCACCTGAACAAATGATCATACAATCTGCATGTGAAGTAATTTCAAAATCAAAATGATGATAGGATGATAATAAATCTACACATGGAAACCAAGAACGAGCACCTGAGAGTTGACTTTGAGTGTACATGTGAGGATACGAAAAGGATGATAATTTGGAACTTGTCTTTCCATTTTCATCAAATTCTTGATTCTCTCTTTCATCCATCATCATGGAATGATTCAATTCATCTCTTAGAGTCGTGACATGACTTGTTGATTTTACAAAATACACTCCACTCGTTGGATTCTTTAAATCAAAATAGACTCTAATAGTGGTTGTTGTCTTTTTCAATAAAGGTACTTTAAATTTAATAGTAAGAGTACCTTCATTTTCAAGTTCATATTGTAATGCAAATTCTCTGAGTATTTGATCTAAATTTTTAGTAGGATGAGTTTCAATTTGTGAAACAGAAACTTGATCAATGAATGATTCTTGAGAGAATTCTTGAGAGTGTGATTGTCCAACTGTTGATGCGAGTGATGGATTGGTACCAACACTTGTTGCCAATGATACACTATTCACAGATGGTTTTTGTTTGTTCACAGAAATGGCATGAACACCCGTAACATTCACTTGTAAACAATGTAATGATATTTGTGTAATATTGTTATGAAGAGGTGTAAATCTAATATCCGTATATCCTACTAATGCTTGTTGATATAAATCTACATCGAGTACTAATTTTTGATACAAGACTTTGAATGGAAAGCGAGGTTCACCTGTTGAACTCTTTTCTTTTTTCTTTTTTTTCTTTTTAGATCCATCCAGCGAAGAAGGTTGAGAAAAAGGTTGAGCAGAATTAGCACTCGTTGCATGACTCGTTATACCTGTTGATGTAGGATGAGTACTCTCATTGGGTGTTGTTGCCAATGAGGGTAAATTAAATTTGACAGATACATTATTCACATGAGTACTACTACCACTACTACTACCACTACTACTTGAATGATCATTTGGCTTGCTCATTTCCACACTTTTCTGGAGTACTGGTTGGCTTGCTTTTGAATCATTCATTGTAGAATCAGTAGTCATCTCTCGTTTGACAAAAGGTGTTGTTGTTGTTGGTGGAATCAAACCAGAGGTAACACCATTGAAAGAAGAGGGTTGTTCTTGTTGCATACTTGTTGTTGCAGGATTCATGAGCGTAGAAGAGGATAATGAAGAGGATCCTGGCAAGACATGATCACCAAACACTGAAGATGATGGAACATTTGAAAATTGTTGGGAATTAAACAAAGAAGGTAATGATGATGATGCATAGAGGTTATTCAAAGTAGTAAAACCACTACTACTACTACTCGTCATGCCGAAGACTTGTTCATTTGATGTTGTCATTGGTACATCTTCATCAAAAGGAGCAGATGATGGAGATGGAGGTAATACTTCGTCTTCCATGTTGTTATATTCCGATGCGAAGGCTTGAAAGTTATTACGAAAGGAAACTACAAAACGAGAGTGAGACTTGTGCACACGTGATGACAATTTTTTTTTGATGATTTAAAAAAAATTTAGAATCATCAAAATCTGATCATTTAAAAAATTACTTTCGAATTGACACACAGCCAACAACAACATCATCATCATCGTGATCCACACACTCACCAAGGTGTATACTTCTCCACATCTTCATGAATGACGAGCATACCCTCTTCAACAAGTACTTCCACTACCACCTCTATTGAACAATTAATTCGAGAACAACAATATGACATTCCTCAACATTTAAATTCCATCAAGAAGAGAATGATTGAATATTCTTCTCGTAATTATCAAATATTTCTCAATAATGAAATGATTTTTAAACGAGTGAAACATGAATCGGAACAATTACAGAATCATGTCTTGAAATTATTATGTTCATCTTCGAACAATAATAATAATAACAATAATAATAATAACAATAATAATAATAACAATCACAACATTGAGATGAAGTATTCCTCCACTCGATCATTGTTACAAGCCTATGATCAGAGAGTTGAAGAATTCTCGAATCATCATCATCATTCCACAGCTCCACCTTCCTTTAATGATTTGAAATCCATTGCCAATGAATTATTATTGTCAAGTCATTCGAGTACTATTACTGGTTCTAGTTCGACTACTACTACTACATCTAAGAAGAAGATCAGTAGCCTATCTGCTACTACCCCTAGTACTACTACTCCTACTACCACCAGTGATATTATTACTACTCCTACTCCTGAAACTCCATTCCACTTCACCGATACTACTCCTACTACTCCTGAAACTCCATCACCAACGACATACTCCACATCCAACCAATTAGAACAATTCAAACAATTATTAGAACATTTACAACTCTTCAATCAACAAGAATACAAGTATGAAAAACATAAAATTCAATCCTCATTGGATCACTATGAAAAGATTCAATCCATTTTAGAATTACCCTCTCTATTAAGAACATGTATTCAAAATCAATTATATACAGAATCATTAGATTTATTTGATTCAGCTCATACTCTCTCTCATCAATATCCAAATATATCCTTATTCAATGATTATATCATGAAAGAATGTGAATATTTAATGAAATCCATGATTCAACAATTAATTAACAAATTGAAACAAGATTCATGTACGATTAGAAACTCTATTCAAATTATATCTTTATTGAAGAGAATGCAAGTAACACAACATGAAGATGAATTGAAAATGTTATTTTTACAATGTAGAATTCATGCATTGAATCAACAATTTGAATTATTGAAGAATGATGGAAACTCTTTGAGAAACGATGGAAACTCTTTGAGAAATGATGGAAATACTTTGAAGAATGAAATTACTTTTGAATACATGATGAAATTAACAAGTCTATTTCGAAGTGGATGTTTTGATTTAATTACTCAATACAAGTCTGTATTTTCAAATCCATCATTCAATAGTTGGAGTTATGGTATGAGTAGTGGTGGTGGTGGTGGTATGAATAGTAGTAATAGTATTAGTGGTATGAATAGTATGAATAATAGTAGTAGTTCAATTGGAATGGATCCAATTCTCTCTTCTTGTATGCTTCATTTAATTCAACCCTATTTAAATACATTGAGTAGATTTTTACAATGTGAAGATTATGATTTTAATAGTAGTAGTAGTACTACTCACTCTATCATGACTACTACTACTACTACTACTGGTACTACGACAATAACTACAACAACTCCAACAACTCCAACACCTCCAAATCAATCAAATATTACAACACCTCCAAATCAATCAAATATTACAACACCTCCAACCACTACTCATTCAATGATCCATACTGGTGAAGAATATAGAAAATTAATTGATGAATGCATGTTCTGTGGTAATACTCTATGTAAAATTGGAATTGATTTTAGACCACTGATCACACATTTATTTACCAAAAAGATTCATTCTAATTTTAAATATTATTTAAAGATGGCTGTGAATCATTTTAGAGATTGTGTTGGAGTGATGGGAAATTATAAATGGAGAGAATCATTGATCAAACCATTATTATCCAATCCAAGTTTTGGTTCCTCTTTGAAATCATCATCATATTCATCCTCATCCTCGTCATATTCATCCTCGTCATCACCATCACTGTACTCATCACTTCCAATATCCACTGAAGAGACTACTTGGATGAATACCAATAGTAGTACTACTACTTCTACCAATACTACTACTACTAATGGTAACACTTCAAACATGTCTCCATCAACAACAACAAGAATATTAGAATATCCTCCACTCGCTGAATTATTGAATGATGTATTGAATGCATTGAATGAATTGAAATTCACATGTCCTATGGATTTACTGTTTACTCTCACTCAACATGACATTCCAAATCTATTCATTGAACCTATTTGTAAGATATTTATTGATATCAAAAAGAAACAATTACCATATTTTGAATATTCAGAAATTAGACATTACAAGGGAATGTGTCAATGTTTTTATGAAGATTTCATGACATGTTTAGCACAACATTTGAGTTATTTTTTGAATCAGAGAGGAGGAATGAATGTTTGGAATCGTCATAGTAGTAGTAGTAGTCATAGTGTGGTAGTCATAGTAGTGGTAGTCATAGTTGGTAGTCATAGTGGTAGTAATAATGGTAGTAATAATAGTGAGGATGGTCAAACGCACATGATGATGATGGATACTCCTCTCTTACGTTTTGATCCTTTTATTGAAAGATTGAAAAAAGAAATTCAAGATGTATAAGTTTCGAACAGTAAATGAGTATGTCATGTATTAGAGAAGTGATATATGTATGGTCCACATGGTGTATTTCAATGACATTTCTAAGGTGTGTGTATGGTGTAGCTTGCTTGTTGGGAATGTACACATCGCTGGTTACTCAACATTTAATGAAATTCGTTGTTGAATAAAAAAGTCTGTTGAGAATTCAATCCTTGATGAGTGGTTACAGTGTCATTCCAATCCACTTGACTTGATGGAATTTCCTTCTTCTTGTAATGATATTCAAAGACATATTCTTGAAATACTTGTTGATATTTCACTCTTTTAAATTTTAATCGATTTTCAAATAATTGAATGGATGCATGATTGGTTTCTAATATTTTAGCTTCAAATATTTGTAATTGTAATTCTGAATGACCAAATTCCATCATGAGTTGAACAGCCTCACTTGCAATTCCTTTTCTTCTTGCAGATTCTTCAGCAATCATGACTTCAATTTCAGCACGATGTTCCTCAGGTTCAAAATGAGAATGTAAAAATAAATTGACATCACCACACATTCCATGAGTTATAAATTTCATGAGAAGAGAGTGGCTTTCAGAATCTTTTAAAAGCTCTTCTTGAGTACTATTCTCATTGTTGTTGTGTTGAATTAAATTAAAATATGGATTTAGACTCTTTTCAATAACAATAAAAGTACATTTTTGTTCATCTCTTCTCCACTCTTGTTGCATTTCATATTCTTTTTGATCAATGGGATTTCATTGAACCATCATCCAATGTATAATTTCGAGAGGTTTGATTTTTTTGAATTTTAAAAAATTCCAAAAACGTTCACACACCTTCGTCCAATGTCAACGGTTCGGATTCAGTCATCTCTTGAATATATGAATTTTGCATCCATTCATGATACTTGGGGACATGTTCTCTCAAGTATGGCACAAGAACAACTTTCTCTCCGACAAGGCATTGTGTGATTTTCATTTTTTTAAAATTGTTTATGACACTTGTTCTTCATTTATAATTTATTCTACAATAATTCAATATTTACACGCTCATGCTTGGTTTTTGTTTTCAATATTCAAATATAGTAAAGCTTCGGTGTGGAATGGAACTTTCTGAGCTACAGCAGTCATGAACTCTCTTGGTGTTCCAATTGAGGTATGAACATCGTAGTGTGAAATTACATTCCTAAAATGATTTGAAGTAAACACAACTCGAGCAGTCATTGCGTTATTGACAAATACTTCATCAAATGGACTGAGAGATATAAATGCCAATGGAGATGGTGCATTTGGGCCGAACACTGCTAATGAGTTACGATTCAAACTACATGAAAATGGAGAACATGCAGTGTCATTTCCAAAAGAATGGAAAGAAGCCTTTTTAGCGACCAACATCCACATTCGATTTGGTTGTGTATCGTGTTGAGGCTTCGAACTTGAAGAACTCTTCATCAAACTCTGTGAATCATTTTCTGAAACGCAATAGACTCTAAAAGACTTGTTTGGATCTCTCTTTTTGGAAGGTTCAATCCATACGGAACGAAATTTAAAATTGAAATTTCTTAATGGTTGAATATCGTTGCATGTTTGAGCTGGTACTTGAAATCCTCTTCCAATCAATACATTGGTAGGTATTGTTGTGGTGACCATGGTGGACATGGCGCTCAATGTATTATGAATAGCGTTCGTATACGTCTTGGTCATGAACACTGATTCTGAATATTCATTGGATAACCTTTTAGATTTTGTAATTAATGGAATGAGTGAAAATTCTGAGGTTTTAAAGAGTGAGAGTGTCTTGTTGTAACTTTTCATAATGTTTTCATTCAAATTATAAAATGCTCGAAATAATTTTGATTTTTGAATGACGTAATCGATGCAAGTTGAAATGTTGTGAATTTCTGTTGGGTGCAGCACTAGGGGGATGTTGTTCAATGTTGTGAGAGTATGAGTGGGAGGAGTGATTTGAGAATTCAAAGTTTGGTCCTCTTCAGCACCACCACCACCACTAGTACTATTACTACTGCTGCTGGAAAACAATTGAGACGAGTCGTCTGTGCGTGCCTGTGAGTCCTTATCATGGTGGTGGTGTTGTTGTTGTTGAGTATTTGTAGGAGTCCAATCTGAACTCTCTTTTCGATCAAGTGAATGGATCGAGTTGGAAGCCTCGTTTCGAGGGTCGTGTGGGTTGGATGTAGGTAAGAAGAAGGATTCATCATGTTGTTTGGTCTCTTCCAATTCCTTAATCATTGAACTCGTTACATCGTCTTGATACGGTTGTTCCTCATCAGAGGATTCACCCATGGCTTGCTGCTGATCGGAAAGCATGAGTTGTGATTCTTGTATCATTTCATCCATCATCTCTTTCAGCAAGACATTCTCTTCATCATGTTGTTGTGTCATTGGTTCATCAGAAAGTAATTCCAGTTCTGAGGATAGAGTGGTGTCCAAGTCATTCCATAATTCATCCTTTTCATCAAGTATTTCTGGAATGGGTGATGGATCATGGACATGATGTGGCACTTCTTCGAGAATATCATCCAACACGGATTCTTCATCAGATATTAGTGGTTTGGAAGGTATCCCAGGTAGACCAAATTCAATACCTTGAATGGCATTCAAATCATCAGTCTCTCTAGGAATCCTCTCATTCGTAAAGATAAACATGAAATGATCTCGGACCCACTCCGAAATACATTGCTCGAAAAGACTAAAAAATTCAACGTTTTGCATGTAATCCATCAAATAAGGGATGCAAACGCTTTGATCATTAATAAAAATCAAGAACTGATGAATATCTTGAAGGATTTTACGATCTTCTTTGTTTCTTTTGAGTTTGTTTAAGGATTCGTGAGACCCTAAAGGCTTCTTCCATAAAAGCACAGCATCGCTCATCAATGATTTGTATTCATTGACTAAGGCAATATCCTTTCGATTTGGGCTCAAAGCGAATATTCTTTTGATCCAAGAGAGATCATAATCGGGATTGAAAGAAGATCCAATAGGCTTTGAAGGACTCTCGACTTTCCCCGAGCAAATAGAACCTAATTGTAATAGCAATACAATACTAATGACGGAGAGGAGAAAGAATTTCATTTTTTTGATGTGTAGGGGTCATGGAGGCTTTTCAATGGAAAATCTGCTTAGTGCCAAAAAGGGGTTGACTGAAAGTGTGCAGCTTCCCATCAACAAAATGTCCAGCAAATTAGGCACAACATCTTTCAAATCGCCAACAACGAAGCAATCTTTAATTTTGAGGATGAGTGAGTAAATTGTTTTGAATTGAGAGGCCGTTGTGTGGTTTCGGCAACTACGTTTTTCAGTTGTTGCGCAAAGCTAACTCAAACTTTCACCATTCGGAAAATTGACTTCGACTTTACATTCTTGAAAGGTAAACAATAAGGTACAAAATATCAACAAATCAGCAGCAACTGCAGCCCAAGGCTGGCAGGCACCAGTGGTTGTTGTTCAACAGTTGTCAGTAACTTCAGTAGCGTGCCGGACCCCAGTTACATTCATGTATTTTAGGATACCATTTGCTAGCTAATGCGTAATCTCTACGAAAATAGTTTACAGATATAATAGTATGGTATGATGCTCTTAACATAAGGCTCGGTAGTTGGTGTAACAGTAATAAACTATTCCGTTTTAATTTCTTGTTACTTCTTTCACCTGAAAAGAATTACGAAATGGTTGTATCCTCATTGAATAGGTGCTGAAAGGTTACATTCTAAGTTTATAATTATGTTTGGCAAGATCTGGGAAAAGAAGAACGATAAGTGTACTGAGAATTAATCTTACGCCTAACGGAAAATTGTTGAATGAATGTTCTCAGGCAAATTTCGTTGAAACGGGAGCTTGGTTTGTCACAATTCATGTTTGGATGATTCTTATTGAAACAACTTCAGATGTGTGTTAGTCCGAGATAATTACTTACAATGTTATTTCGCATAGTGTTCTGACGTATTGTAAAAGAATGGACGTAAATATTGCAGTTTATTATTTTTCGAAAGAATATATCTTTTCATTCATTCAATATATTCCAAATAGATGAGACATGTTGAAAATTCTAAATTTTCTTTACCAATTAATTTATAACTAATAATGATTGTGCAAGTGTTAAGGTTTCCATCAAGTCAATATGTGACAAGATGAAAACCGTTCATTGAGTGCATGAGATAGATATTGATCAATTACAAATATGCTTAGAGAAACGCGTTAAATGCATGTTGGAGATGGAATTCCTGGATCCACTGTTGTTGTTCTTGTCAGAACTTGTGCTGAATTTGGAGAATCGATATTTTACCCAGATATCGCATCTTTCTTTCACATTATACTCAAACAAATAGTAAATGATTGAAATACTGGGGGAACTTTTTCAATTTTTATTTTTGTTCAGTCAATTTTCTTCGGTTTCAGAGCAAATCTTTATTGTCTTCGGTATGGTTGTTGTTGTTGATATTGAGGTTGTTGTTGGTATTGAGGTGTTTGTTGCTGTTGTTGGTACATGTTGGGATTGTAATAAGGTTGTTGTTGCTGTTGAGGAATGAATGGTGGTGGAACTTGACCATATTGTCCAAATGCACCTCCTCCTTGTGGCATGTATTGAGGTTGAGTATACACATTGGGAGTGTATTGAGGTTGTTGTGGCATGGAAGTACTTCTTGGAATATTCATGTTCACTTGAGACTGACCACTAGTACCCATACTACTACTACCACCTACAGTACTACTATTCACTCCTTGCATTGTACTTGCTCGTGATGTACTTGCTGCTGCTGCTGATGTACCAGAACTATTACTATTACTACTACTACTCTGACTACTTGTAACCAACATGTAATTATATTGTGGATCAATAGTGACACCACTCAATTGTTGTTGAATATTCAACATGATATCTTGTTTCTCAGTCTTTCTTGCAAAAATAAAATCATCCACTCGATTCATCAATTTTCTAGTAATATCTTGCATGGTGGTATAAAAAGTAATACCTTCTTGTAAATTCGATGCAATTTCATGATGTTTGTTAATTCCATTATAAACAAATTGTAATAATTGTTCTCGTTGTGCTTGTAGAGAATTTTGAGATCGATGTTGTTCAAAGACTCGATTCGATTCTTGAATGGATTGTAAATATGAATTTTCTTTTTGAGGAAATTCAATCAATAATTCTTTAAATTTAGATTCTTGTTCAGAGAGTAATTGTTGAACAGTAGCTTCTAAATTAGATTGAGAAGAGAGTAATTTCAATTCAATTTCCTTATCTTGTAATTTGATGGAATTAGCAATGGATGTTTCAATTTGTAATTCTTGATCTAATATATCATCTAATTGTGCTAAATATAGTTTGAGATCAGAAAATGACTTTCCAAATTGAGAAGATGGTTCCATCATTTGAGAAAGAGATTGAGGCATCTTATCATTGAGAGATTTTGGATCCAGTGCCATTAATTTAAATACTTCTGAATTCTCATTAATCTTCTTTTCAATGAGAGAATCTGAATTGATGGCAATTTTCAATTTCTGTTGATAATCAGAGATTTGTTTTCTTAAATTAAATGTTAATTTAGAAGATTCTAATCTTGGCCATCGATTAGCACCATATTGAAGTCTACAATCTTCATCTTCTTTTTGTTCTTCATCTAATTTCTTTGTAATGGATTCTAATTGTGTTTTGGTTTCTTGAGACATTTCATCCAAGGTTTGCTTCAATTCATACAATCGATGAATACCTCCTTCAAGTTTGATTTTAGCAATTTTGGTATGAACATCCTCGGGGAAACCACTCTTTTGGTCAACCATCATAATAGAGCCTGGTAATCCTAATTTAGCCAATTCATTTCTAATATATTCACGATGTTCACGTGCTTGTCTAAACACTTCATTCATTCTCTTTTTGATATTTTCATCAAATTTTTGTTTTGCTTCCATGACTGGAATTGGAAATAAATTAAAGAATGGATCTGCAATCTTTTCTTTCAACAATTCAGAGAGATCATTCACTTCTTGAATCTTGGCCATACTCTTTGCTTCAACAAGTTCCAAATCTTTGAGTTCTGGTACTCGATCATGATAAATCTTTGAATTTTCATGTTGAGCGGTTTGATAGAGTTTTTCTAAAATGGTATTCAATTCATCCATTGCCATTTTTAGCATTCCAGAAATAGATCGACTCTGTTCGGAACAATCCACCAAACAATTCTGAGCATGAATAATTCTAGTAATTTCCTTTCCAATGGTCATTTGTTCATGCAATTCAATAGCAATCAAATAAGATGCAAAGGCTTCATAATAGTGTTGACAAAATCTCAAATAGGCTTTCCATGACTTGTCAAACAAATTCTTTGTGGTATTACTTGAATCCATCACTTCAGCTGCTAATTTAAATGAATTGGATGCACCCATATAGAGTTTAGAGAGAATGGCAATTTTCATATTCTTTTTATGAGCCTTCTCACAAATACATTGTTGAGCATTGGCCAAAGATAATAAAACTAAACACTCCAAGACTTCTGTGGTGAGATCTGTATTCAATTTCTCAACAATGCTTGGACACACCTTTTTTTGTATAAATGAAAATAGACCTGCTGCAATTTGGAAATGTTTCGCTGCTTCGAGACATCCTTCTTCAGAATTTCTATTTTGAGCACATCCCAATTGATGGGACAAGACAGCACTATTAAATAGGACATTGGCAATTTCAAAATTGGAATTACCTTGCGAGGTACGAGCACGAGAGAAACTGTCATACCATGAGAAGGAGAGTTGAATACGTTGAACACCTGTATCAATAGGAAAATGATTGGCCATTTGCATGACATCCATGGCATATCTATATATGGTGGAAGATATATATATATTAGAGAGAGAGAATAAGGCATGATTTGTACAGACCCCCATTGGATCGAGTCATACACGAAATTATCATACACGAGTATCCATGTTGTTGTTGTTGTTGTTATATAATATATAAATGGTTCATACACGAAATATTAAAGTAGTAGATCCGAGCGAGTAGTATATTATGAAAATACAAGTGAATGAATGACTCTCACTATATGAATGATGTATACATTCTAATACTTACCTAATACACAAATCTCTTGATCCTTCACTTCTCTCTTGAAGATTTCTCATTTCATTTCTTCGTTGTTGAATGGCAGCAATGGGTGTTTCATAATCTCTGAGAATATTCTCTCCATATTGAATGGAAATGAATTTTGAGAGTGGTCTTATGACATCTAAATGATCTGTCTTTTTAGTGAGAAGAGTTTTAATTTCCAATGGCTTGAAATAGGATGGAGCAGTGGTACCACTCGAGTTGGACATTTTTATATAATAATAAATGTATTTAATAGATTCCAAGGAACAATAAAATTAATTTCGGGTGTGTGTATGGTGGATCGATTTTCGGGTGTGTGTGTGTATGGTGGATCGATCAGGTTGTTGTTGTTGTTGTGATTGATCAAGGTTGTTGAGAGAGATAAGAGCTTTCGGAACAAGAGCACCTGTTGAAGGTTGTTTTAATGATGAACTTGTTGACAGTTGGTATAATGCGAACACTACAGGCAAGTACGAATGTAAATTTACACGTGTGTAGGCCCACGAATGCAATGATGAGGTTCAGAGCAAGAAGGCTTTGTTTGAATTTTTTTAATTTGGGAAGGAGTTCCTTGCCAACGTGTCGTGGAAATGAAATGGAACGTTTGAGATTAGAAGACATGTTCCTTTTGAAACCAGAGGATTGGTTTTAGAACCTCACTAATCCTGATGGGTAAAAAACTGTAAGGTAGTAGTGACCATTCTGTTTTCCAAATCTTAATGATCACAATTGAAATGACTGGTGCTCTCATAAGGATCTGCATCTCGTCATGGAAAACACCACCCTGAAAAAAATGAATTCATCTTCTTCTTCCACACCTAATTCCAACAATGCGAATACGAACACAACCACCACTCGACCCAGAACACCACTTGTCAAAACTCTCTTTCAAATCATTCTATTCGCATGCATTGGTCTTATTGGATTGATCAGTGTCAGAACCTATCTCTTCATTCAAGAATCCAATCGGAATATTCAACAAGATTTTGAAACTCGAATCAAAGAAGGAAAATCCATTCATCATTCATCTTCTAAACACTTTCAACAATTAAATTGGGATGAAAAGGAAAGAAATTCTGCTATTCACAGATTACAAAGAGCCATTCAATTTCCAACCATTCATCATGTCAAAGATTATGAAATATTTCAAAAATTATTTGATCAAATGTTTAAAGATTTTCCATTACTCTTTGAAGGACCATCTGCAGTTTTAAAAGAAGTGACTCATGAAATTAGTAGACAAATGTCCTTTAATAATTCTAATAATAATACTTCTACTAGTTCTACTTCTACTTCTACTAATAATAGTCATTCCAGTAACATTCCTTCAGAAGATTCTATTCTTGCTGCACGTGTCTTTGTTTGGCGATCCAATAATCATCATCATAAACTTCCAATCATGCTCACAGGTCATGTCGATGTCGTTCCCATCAATGATGAATCAAAATGGACCTATCCACCCTTTAGTGGAATGATTGTCAATGAGGGTAGTAGTAGTTCAAGTAGTAGTAGTGGCAGTACCATCGACTCTTCAACCAGTCAAACATATTTATATGGACGTGGTTCATTGGATGACAAAAATGGAGTTTATGAAATTCTAGAAGCATTGAATCAAATACGAAGAGAGAATTTATTACAACAACCTGATCGAGATATTTATGTTGTGATTGGAATGGATGAAGAAATTGGTGGAGAACATGGTGCAAAGAAGGTAAGTTTGGTGGTGTGTTTGATGATATTTAAAACCAATTGTATTATTACACCAACATAATTACAACTACTACAACTACTACAACTACTACAACTCACACACTTCTACAAAAAGGTCACTTCCTACTTTTTAAAGAAAAATATAAAATTTTCATTCATTTTAGATGAAGGAGGAATGATTGCAGATCATCAATTTCCAACCATTCATTCACCAGTAGCATTTGTTGCCAATGCAGAGAAGGGATTTTGTAATTTTGAAATTCGAGTACAATGTGAACCAGGTCATTCCTCAATGCCAAAACCAAATTCATGTATTCACATGTTGAGTAAGGCAATGATTCAAATTCAATCCAATCCAATGAAGGCACACATCTCAATTCTTCGTAGAATGATTCATCAATTAGCACCTCTATCCAATTCCATGATCTTTAAAATAGTAGCAGCGAATATGGATCTCTTTGCACCATTTTTGGATTATGTGCTGAGTTATGTGGGAGGTGCACCCAATGCAGTTGTGAGGACCACATTTGCTCCTACCATCATTTCTGCAGGTGTTGCTGAAAATGTATTACCTTCTACAGGTACTTTGTTAGTGAATACACGATTAGCACCCTATGATTCGATTCAAGATGTATTGAAACATTTAGAACAAGTCGTATTGAATGTCGCAACGAAGACTGATTCAACATACTCGAGTAACCTGACAGTCACTGCACTCCCAAAGAATTGTGATGAAGCCAGTCGTGTCTCATGTCACGATTGTTTAGAATTTAATATTATTAAGAAATCCATTCATCAAATGCAACCTGATGTCTTTGTAGTTCCTTATTTATTTATTGCTGGAAGTGATTCCAAGCACTATAGAAAATTAAGTGATTATGCCTATGGTTATTTACCCATGAGACTTGTAAAGGCTCACGATGATCTCGCTCGTATTCATGGACACAATGAGAGAATTAGTACACAAAATTATTTAGAATCTGTGAATGTGTATACTGCCATTATTCTTAATGCTAATGAAATGCTCAAAGACAGACCATAAGTGGACGTGATGAGTGGTGAGGGTTACTCAACACTTTTTTAAAAGCATGCCAAAAAATTACACATACAATTTCATAAATATACCCTACACTATTTATTGAACTCTTCACCATAAAAACAACACTCCAAAATTTATTGATGCATGTATTCAATAAAATTTACTCTTTACCATAAAAACAACACTCCAAAATTTATAAAAACATCATTCAATTTTTACTGATCCAAATACTCTTGTAATACGTTTGGTTTAAATCTCACTACAATCACTGAAATATTATCCGTACTACCCTTATCATAGGCCAAATCTCTCAAAATAATACTCGCCTGTACAGGATCATTCTCAAATCGAACAGTCTTGACAACCTCTTCTTCACTTACATAATCCCACAATCCATCACATGCAATGACAATAAATTCATCTCGATCAAACATTAAATCTACAACCATTGTACTTGCATCACTAATGACATAGGGATGTAACGATTTATCACCAATGGCTCTCGTCACTGCTAAACATGCATTCACTCGATTACCATAAATAGTACCACCTGCATCTTTGACACGTCTTCGTTCATCAATTTCACTTGGACGATGATCAACAGTTAATCGAATAGGTTCACCACTTCTACACAATACAACTCTTGAATCTCCAACATTACCAACAAAGAGTGTTCGTTCTTCAACATAGGGTATATAAACCACACTCGCTGTACTACCATCTCGAGTATCTTGACCTTTACAAATATTTTCATTCACTTCTAAAAATGTCTCTCGAATCAATAATGGAATAATTTCACGTCTCGTCATGGTCGATAGAGTATGAACATCCAAGACATCTATGGATTGTTCATCGGTTTGTTTTTGTTCCTTTTCTTTAAATTGTAAATGTTCATTCAAATACTTGACGAGTGAGAGAGCCTTTTCAGTGGCAGCCTCAATGAGTTGATCGCGCGTGAAATGTCCTTCTTGTAATTGTAATCTTTCCTTTTCATTTAATAGTCCGAAATATTTACTGAACGAAGAAGGTGTAGAGTTTGTTGTTGTTGTTGTTGTTGCATTCATCATCATGATGGTCATGGAATTTGTCATGCCAGAATTTGTCATACCAGAATTTGTCATGCCAGAATGATCCACTTGTTCTTCTTCTTCTTGTAAAATTCTCTTCATTTCTAAAAATTGTTCATAATTATTCAACTTGTCTTTAAATACCAAATGAAGTGTTTCTGAAACTAATTTCGATGTATTGGATCCTCCATGTCCATCATAAATTCCAACAAATGATTCATACTTGTTTTCAAATTGAACATGTTCATGTTGTCGAAATGTTAATTCACAAACCAATGCATCTTCCATAGTGGATCGACGTCCTTGTTTTTCTGCATATCCAGCAAGAAGCCAATCATTTTCTAAGAGTTCACTTTGAATCGGTTCCATTCGTGTCAAGGCAGCACCATTCTTGTTTTTCGTTCGTTTCAATTCGGATTTACGTTGATTGCGTTGAGAAGTCATACGTTCAATGTTTTCATAGGTGGAACTACTGGGAGAACTTGATTGAATGGTCATGGAATTGGAATTGATGATGGTAATGGTGGGAGTTGGAGAAGAGGAGGAGTTGTTGTTGTTGTTACTTTTTGGAGATGTGGTATTGCTAATGTTGTTGTTGTTGTTGGTATTGTTGTTGGTATTGCTACTACTACTGCTGTTGGTCGGAGATGAGGAATTGGACCATGTCATGGTTTCATCATTGGTCGAAGAAGAAGAATCATTGGTAGAATTGGTAGAATGGATAGGAGAATCATTCATTATATTTTCGGAATCCATTTCTCGAGAAATGGTACGGTCGACTTGATCCATGATATTAATGATGAGTGGTGAAGATAGATTCTCATCATCGGCTTCTTTAACGAGTAATTGATCGATTTGATTGACAAGTTGAAAGGGTTTGTTTGATGATGGAGTTGAAAGAGAGGTGCTGGTGGTTGGTGTTGTTGATGTTTGAATAGTGGTTGATGTTGTTGTCGTTTGAATAACAACAACGGAAGAATCACTGTTGGACTCTGAGAGATTCTCCTGTGACATTTTTTTGTATGATGGTTTTTCGAAGCTGTCTGTCACCTTTTGCCAAACAAAACTTGGATCAAGTTTGAAATTTATTGAAAATAGCAGAGTCATTTCGTTCTCACTCGAGTGTGAATGATAATTGTCCTTACAAAGTCTCATAGGCACTTCCCGTTGTAGAAGTCTGAGTAGAGAGTTGGAAGTATTTTCTTGCCAATTGATACCACAATAGAACGAACATGACACCATAACTGATTAAATCCACAGTGAGAGAAATACCTTCAGTCCATTTGGCTCTATGAACAGTTGGAATGGCAAATGAAATGCTCACAATGATTGGTAATGCAATGTACCACAATCCATACAAGACACCAATAACCTTATAGAATAACTTTTTCACTGAATTGGTCTCTTCTTGGTGTGATTTGAAAAGCACAAATTCAAAGAATACCAATAATGGCACTCTCAGAATGGTAATAATAATACCAGGAACTGTATCATAGACATAGTCTTCAGTGCTCACTACGAACAGCATTTCAAGTTCAGCCCAAATGAATAAGGCAATATAAAATACACCCAAAAATACCCAAACACCAATAATTGGTCTGAAATAACGAATATATGATGTTGTAATAGTCCAACCGCTAGCAATCAAATACAATAAAACAATCATCAAAAAGTCTGCTAATAATTTCAATCCAACGCTCAAACTATCGAAAAATGGAATACCAACACCATCCGATCCATAGACGAGTAAATGAATCAATTCAAGGAAACGACTCAACCAATACACCACCAAACTTCCATAGAATACTCTCACTAATAAATGGAAGGATTGAGATCTCACCAATTGAACCACAGAAACAATATAAGCAAAGACCATAATCGTCAAAAATGGAACAAAGGTCAAATGAACCTCAAGAATGCCTTGTCGATCCTTAGAGAATTGTTGTTGGAAATATCCACCTGGATTGGTCCATGAAAAATCTAATTCAATAAACTCAACAGTGCTATCAGTAATATCACGTTCGCAAGCATCCAATGCCATGTACCAAAATCTAGTATTTCCTTCATCGATCGAAATTTCAAATTCAGGATAATCCGATAAGGAAACAGTTAATTTGGAAAATTTTCTCAAGGCTGTACAATTCTCTACCGAAAGAACACCGTTGAATTGATTAATAAATTTCCAGACTGCAGGCCATGAATTATCTTCATCGTCGTAGAGAGAGAAGGCTAAATTTTTGAGAGCAGTTGGATCTTGTTTTTGAATGTTCTTGCTGTGAGAGTGTCAGTAAGAAGAGGCAAAGATATCATCATCACGGAACAAATATATTTACGTGAATTATGATGTAATAATCATCATGGAGTACGCATCAACATAGCATCACGATGATGTTAAACATGATCACGTCGAGCAATACCGAATGAATGATCAACCCGATGTTATTTTATCACACACAAACGGAAAGATATTTTCAGTTAGCAATAAAAAGTAAATATTATATCATCACATCCACCGCTTCTATGAACGTTGATTCAATTCAACTCTCCAACTTACAATTGCCATGAAATATGTCCTGATGAAGCATTTCCTCCCAAATTATCAAAAACAAAGGCGTCCAGATATAACCATTTATGATTCAAGGCTTGTTTTTCAAAGGTAAATGTGGTAAGCTTGCTGAATGTTGGTACAGTGCCGACTATCATCAACAGAGCCAACGCGGCCAGCACAGCTATAGACCAGAAGGAATGGAAAGATTTCATCATTGATGATTGTGGTCCTGGCGACAAACTGATTTGTGATTTTTTTAAAGCGAGAATTTTTGCGGAAACAAAGGTCACAAGTTGGAAATCTTAATTGGAAGCCTTTATGAAGCATATTTCTATTGATCTACGAGCGTTCATGAATAAAAAAGATTGGCATCTTGAAAAAAGCAGAACATTCCCTAGACTTTCAAGTAAGAGCGCAATGAGCAGTGACCTTGTACTACTAGTTTTCAAATAATGATATGGACCTTGTTGCAATGCCAAATAATTCTCCTGTGAGATTACAACAACTCATTTACACTCCAGTGTCATCCTCATCGTCTTCACTACTAAAACCATTTTCAGTTGGAGATTGATTATTCTTCTTATGGTGTCCAGAGGAGTGTCCATTCATCAT
The DNA here is from genome assembly GCF_003324165.1 of Naegleria lovaniensis. Classification (NCBI taxonomy): domain Eukaryota; phylum Heterolobosea; class Eutetramitea; order Acrasida; family Naegleriidae; genus Naegleria; species Naegleria lovaniensis. The sequence goes on along the minus strand of NW_025407856.1, from coordinate 182,460 downwards.
GATTCGATGATCCAATTGAATATTTTCATTAAGTATCGTATTCAATTGAAATTGTAATTCATTTTTCAACAAGTCATTACGAAAAGTGGATGATGATGTTGAATTCATGACTCTCTTCATCTTGTCTTGAATTAATTTCTGAACAATAAATGAAAGAAATAATTGTTCATTTCCATGACATTTTGAATGATAAATACTATTCCATAATTCATGAAATTGATTCTCAACATCGTATTGAGAATAAACTTGTAGAATTTGATTCAACCATTCATTGAGAGTATTCTCAGAAGAACAATACCATTCAATGGTAGTGGTTGAATAGTGTGTGGGAGGAAATGATGTTGTTGCAAGGAAGAGTGAAGAGTGACTAGGATTGGATGGATTAGTACTTGTCATTGCAGTAGTACTAGTGGTGGTGTTGGTGTTGGTGTTGTTGATACTACTACTACTACTACCACTAATATTAGTACTTGAAGTGATACTTGTGTTGGTACTTGAAGTTGTTGTTGAACTACTCGTTTTCCCATTATTTTTAGATTTAGGTTGAAAATTGGGATGAGAAATTATCAACTCTAATCGATACTTGTATAATTCATTGGAATGAGGATTGGAATGTTTGGTCACTTTCTTAATGGAATGAATATCAATTTTGTGAACTTTGGATTCATGTTCAGTCGTGTATAAAATACAAGTTCGACACAATTGCACATGTTGTTGTTGAAACGTGCTGAACGTCTTTTTTCTCTTCTTGTAGAGAGTACCTTCTAGAATGATACTAGAATTGGAAAGGAATATGGTTTGATTTGACATGAATACAGGTTGTTGTTGAGTATGATTCATCATTGTGTGGTGAATTCCAATATTATTATGATTATTATTAGTATTATTAATATTATTAATATTATTATTAGTATTAATATTATTATTTGTAATATTATTGGGAATTGTATTGATGTGATTCCTATTCGAATGCTTATTGATATGATTCATATTGGAATGATTATTGGTGTGAATGTTATTATTATTATTTGAATGATTATTATTCACCATGCTGGTATCGTGTTGTTGTTGATGATTATTTGAATGATGATTCATTTCCATTAATGATGGTTTTTCATGTGTTGACATGAACTCCACTTGTTTTTGAGTGGTACCACTCGTGTTCATCTTAATCATGGCATTGGATCTCTTCTTTGCTGCTGAAATGGAATATCTTCCAGGAGGAGAATCAAGTGTTGATGATTCAATGGGTGATGTTTGAGAGGATGATTGAGACCATGACATGGTTGTTGTACTACTATTGATGATTGGATGATTATTTTCATCATGATCTGTAGTACTACTACTTGACATGATGATACCACTATGATTATCATGTGACAGATTAATACCATCCTCTGTGCTACAACTACTTGACATGATGATACCACCACCACCAACACCACCAACACCACCACCGCTCTGAGGAGAGACTTGTGCCAAATTGAGTCTTGTTGTTATTTTCACAAAAGAATTTAATTCTTCTTCATCATGATGAGAGTTTTTAAATTCATCATTATTGGATGTTTCTCTGATCAATTCTTCATTATTATGTATCATCATTGGATTGTTCAAAGAATGATTACAAGAAGAAGAAATTAAAGAGTTCACCACAATAACTTGAGAAGAATTTTGAGTTGAACTCGTACCATCACTACACGAGGAAGTTTCATTATTACATTCATTGTTGTTTTCGAGTAATGAAGTGTGTAATGGTGGTGGTGGTGGTGGTGGTTGTAATAATAAATCGTCGAGTTGTTGTGTGAAATTATTGTGACATGGTGCCAGAAGAGAATTGTTATGGTCGACCGATAATGATGTCATCATGATCATTGAACAACCATCAGTCATAGGATGACATGTACTTGTTGTTGTTGTTGTTGTACTTGTGGAAGTAGTAGAAGTTGTTGTTGTGGTGGTGGTGTGGTTTGGTTTAATGGAGAGAACTTTTTTCACTTTCTTTTTGAGTGTGAACAAGGAGTTTTGATGTTCCGAATGGCCATTCGAACCTATCATGTCGTAGGAGGGAGTTTTTGTGTGGACTGGATGGTCTGGTGGTGGTATGAATGGAGTGAAATGGTTGTTGTTGTTGATCTGTGAATGATCATCAGTGTTAGAAGAGAATTCCAGAAATATTTCTTGCTGGTGGTGACAGCGCTTGCTTGCGTGATCATGTTCTGTGATCAACTCTCTGAGAGGATCTTGTTGTTGTTGTGGCTGTTGTTGTACAACCACAGCCATCATTGAGAGATGAGACATGGAGCGATGGTGATCCGAATGAGAATGGATTGGTAGCGACCGAGTTTCATCATGTTGCTGTAGCTCATGGTGGTTGGATGTGGTGGTTGATGATGATCTCCACATTTTTTAACCAAGTTCAATACCATGTTGACACTGTGACAGTTCAAATGACAATTGGTAGTAAGGATCCTTTGGAACTCCTGAGCCTTAAGATTCAAATCAAGAACAGAGGAATTGTTTTCAATGAAATTCCTTAAAGAAAACCAGGACCAAGAATGAGTTTCATTTTCCCACTTTGATTTCATTGTGAATGGGGCGAGATCTCGTTCAAACGCGCTCATCTCTACAGTTTGAACCCATGAAAATGGAGAAACACACAACACTTTCAACGACCATCAATAAAATGAAACCACCACCCTCACTGAACCATCATTCATACATGCATCAGCACGCTTCCCAATCCTCGAAGAGTGGTGGTGGGCAAAGCATCAATTCTCATAAACCACCTCAGATAGCATTGGTCCATACAAATGGACAAGAGAAAGGGAATTTAAAATCATCCTCTAGTCCGACTCATCATGACTCTTCTTCGGACCCTCTGATCCATACCATTCATCCCTCCATGTATAAAGGCAAAGGTCATGTCAATGAAGCAACAAGCAAAATGCTTCAAACTCATTTCGAGTTGGGTAAGATGCCATCAGAGAAATTAAGGACCGGAAAACATTTAATTTGTAACAGTAATTCATGTAGCACTAGTTTTATCATGGAATTTCCAATCACACCCTCCAATTATTGCACAAATACTTCCTATAAGGGAGTAAAGCAATCCACAAGACCTGCCTCTGCTTTGTCCATTCGAAGAAAATCATCCTTTAATAAGAGTGATCATGTGTATGAGTTGTTGCACAACGACAATTGCAACTCATCCATAACACCACTTTCATCAACCAAACATCAGGCACAACCCATGTCGAGTGCTGTCATCATGAATCCACTCTCGCCAGCCTCAAGTAAAAGAATGATTGAAAAGTATCAACAAGAAGAACGAATTCACAAAAATATGGTTCAACAAGAAGAAAAATTGCAACAAAAATTCCTTAAAAAGCAATCTTCATTCTCTCTCGTGAAACAAGAAATGACTCAACTCAATCATTCACTGAGGGATCATCCACACTCTCCAACACCCCAACCTCCTGGAATAATCAAGCAACAACTCGATCAACGTGAATTTTCCAATACAAGATATGCCAAACAGCCTTTGTGGAAATCGAGGGACCGAGAATTCACAACGTTCAAAATTAAATGAGCAGTTTGTCAACTTCTTTGAGGGTTAATTCTAGTGATGAGAATAAACTACTCATCTTCTTTTCAAAGTCCTTATCAAATCGATCACTTTGTTCACTCTTGGCACGTGTCATCGTTTCGTCCGTGTTGTGTCCAGTGAGGGTCGAAGTTGTCGTTGTGAGAGAATGAGTTTTGGTCATGGCGGGATGACTATTGTGAATGAGAGGTAATTTATCCAGGGAGAGAGGAGGAGGTTTTGGTGGAGTCTGAGAAGCATTCATCATGGTCATGATACTTGTAGGCTCCACTACAATAGTACTACTTGAGACAATGTTGTTACTACTGTTGTTGTTGTTGCTGTTGCTGCTGTTGTTGCTGGTATGAGTCATGTTGTTGGATGATGGATGCAGTAAATAACTCGCTGCTTGCTGTCCACTTTGTTTCTTGTATATAATCATAAAGTCATCCATATTTTCTGTGAACATGGGCAACAAACAACATTGAAAAATTGGAACATGGGTTTGGAATGAGTGGTCCTCAATAACATTTGAAATATATACACTTACTTTCAAAATCATCATCATCCACATCAATGAGAGATCTCACTCGATCAATCCAATTACTTTCATGGGCTTGAGACCACAATAGTGTTTTTTGAAACTTTTCAATGGCTTTTCGTTCTGCTTGTGCCTTGTTATTTTCACGAGCGGCCAATTCAGCAGCTTCATTTTGATCTCTTGGTGTCGTTCCTTCTGAAATACCTTGTTCTTTAAAAGTCTTGTCAATCATTTCTGCAACCTTACTTTCTAAATCTCTTAATTTTTGATATCTTGCAGCTACAGAAACATGACGATGCTGCTGAGTGAGGTTGGTATGTTCCTGACGAGGAGGTTCTTGTTCCTTTTGCTCCAAAGTTGGAGAAGGTGGTACTACCACATGATGATTCGTGGAAGAATGAGTGATGGTCACTATTGGTGGTGTCGTTGTGGTAGTGTTGGTGGTGATGGCAGTAGTGTTCGAACTTGTTGTGAGAGCTTGCTGCTGGGTACCATTTTGTTTTAACAAGGATGCCAAATTCTTCTTTTGAGATCCACTCATATGAGTGTTCAATGTCGATTTCATACCTTGATCCAATGAAGAGTGAGTGGCAAGGATGGTAGAAGTGTTTGTTGTGGTCGATGAGAGTGGTATTGGAGATTCAGAAAATCGAACATGATGATGACAAGTCTTATCCATCGTCATGGGAGATGACAATTGTGCACTACTACTACTGGAAGATTTGATTTTAGGTAAAGATGAATTCAAAGAGGAGGATGACGAACCTTCAACCACAATCACAGGTTGAGTCATGGATGGTGTTGTTGTTGATGCATGTTGTGAAGTGGGAGATGGTGATTTTGCTTTTAAGGATGATGGTGGTGCTGTCGTATTAGTTGTTGTTGTGGTTGTGGTTGTTGTTGTTACTAGAGCAACACCAGAGGATGTCATATTGGTGTTGGTCAAAGAGAGACGTGACTGTAGTGGTGGAGGTGGTGAAGTGGTTGTACATCTCGTACTACTTCGACTATTGGTATGACTTGAAGGAGGTGAAGAGGTGTGTGCAGGTTCAGAAGAGGTATTGTTGTTGTTGTTGTTGTTATGGTTAGGATTTGGACTCTTTCCTCCTCCACCTCTCGTACTCAAAATATTTCCTTCTTCATCTTCTTCATTCACTTTATACAAATCCAAATCGAGATTGATCACATTTTGAAATTGAGCAAAATCTTGTCTTCCATACGTAAAAGTCAATCCTAGTTTCCATTCCAATCGTTGTCCAAAAAATCCAATAGGAATTCCATAGAGATCAAAAAGTACTGCTGTACAATCAGCTCCACAAGATGCTATTAAATTATTTGGAGAAATGTATGCAATACTTGAAACAGATTCGGTATGAGCCTTAAATGTTTTTACAAGACGAACATGTCTCTTTTCAATTTCACAAGTTTTAGAATATCGTTTGGAATCACTACTCTCTTGACTTGTATGACTCAAACTACTACTTGCTCGTTCATTGGCCATACTACTATTACTATTACTACTATTACTACGAGTTTTTGGTATACATGACAAATCATAGACAAATATAAATCCTCTAGAGTCTCCCAAAACAAGAGTTTCATTACTTGCACTCGTAGATAGACATGTAATAAATTCATTTTGAGGAGTAGTTTTGAATGAGTACAAGTGTCGAATGGCATTCTTGGAAACTTCCCAAAATGAAATGATACCATTGGCACGTGAAGAGAGGAGAAGTCCATCTTTCTTGGGAAGAAATAAGAGCTAGTGTGTGTGTGTAGGTTTCAATTGGAATGTTACAACAACATGAAAGTCATATTCATGATGTGCAATTGTAGTAACAAGTTGTGTAGTCGTCGTAGTAATAGTTGTAGGAGTAGGGAATAGGAGTAAGTAGTAGCAAGTTGTGTAGTCGTCGTCGTCGTAATAGTAACAAGTTGTGTAGTCGTCGTCGTAGTAATAATAATAGAGTACTCATTCAATATACTACTACTTACATCTTCAATACTTGAATGTTGTGTCGGTTGAGATAAATGATTCGTAGATTCCATGATCTTGTCTTTTCCAGTATAATTCTTTGGTGGTTGTTTATAAAAACTGTCATATCTTAATTCTGGTATTGAAATGTAGTTGGTGGATCCTTTAATTTCTCCATTTTGATCATCCAATGTATAAATCACACCATTATCTAAACCAATGGCAATATAATCTCCATAACATCGTACGACATTAATATCTCTTGCAAAAGGTTGAGAACACATGGCATGTTCTTCTAAAATTGCATCCTTATCATCAGAATCCTTCCAAAATACTAATTTCTTGTTATTTCCACCTGCTACAATGGTTTTAATACCTCTACTCTCTTTGTAAACAAATCCAAGTCCTTTGTAATCCAATGATGAAATGGAATGTACTTTTCTGTGGTGTTGTTGTTGTTGATGAGAATTCTCAGAAAGTGTTGCCGAGTGATTCGATGAATATCTATATTGAGTGATAGGTGTGGTCGCATGACTGGCCAATGACGAATAAAAGGGTGTTGTTGTTGTACTCGTATTGTTGTTATTGTTGCTATAATCAATCAGTTGATCCGAGAGTGGTGGTGAGAAACACACCATTAATTTTTGTCCATTAATATAATTCCATAAAGATACTTCTCCATTGTGAGACGAGACAATGAGTCTTCGTTTCATTACATCGAGAATGGCTGTAGAAATCTTGTTAGGAATTAGAAATTTGAAAATTAACTTTCCTGTCGTCACGTCCCAAACACAAACGAGAGACTCATCACACGTAATGAGTTGTTTCAATGTTTCATTATACAGACAAGCAGTAATAGGAGCTCGATGTCCTTTAAAATCTTTGGCAAAATCAGTCAAGGTTCGTTTCATTGGAAACATTTTCAACTTGTTACTTGCTGTAATGATACTACTCTTTTTAGGATTGTAGAGCATGGTGGAACAAGGATTCTTTGAATTGCTTGCATCATTGATGGTTTGTAATAATTTGTAATTTCTCATATCCCAAACTTTGATGGTCTTTCCTGTATCGAGGGTTATAATTTGTCGATCTTCTAAATTAAATTTAACATCGACAATGGGTTTTTCATGACCATATAATGTTACTAACGGATTGGAAATGAATGGATTCCATAACCGAACTTCCTTATCACGACTACAACTTGCTAAAAGTTTGTACTTTTCACACCAATCCATTGAATAGATTTCTTTAGTGTGTCCACGGAGAAGTCTTCCTCTTTTTCCATCTCCAAAATTTGTGACACAAATGGTCGTATCAAAAGAGCTTGTAATGATACAATCAATGCTAGGAGCATAGATGATTTTAGAAACCCAAGAGTCATGAAGTTTCCATTTCCTCTCAGGTCGAATACAATCTGGAGAACGTCCAATGGGTGCCGAACAATCATAGAGTTGTACAAATCCCGAGTCCATTCCAAACATGATATGACATGGATTGAAAACTTCCATTCCTTGTTTTTGAGGTTTTCCAACATAATCTTGAGCAAGTAAGGGTAATTTGTGGTCAAGTAAGGGTAATTTGTGGTCTTGTTGTTTGGATTGTCTAGACATGCAATACTTGGAAAAATCAGTCATACAAGTGGGTGCATCAATGAAATCTTCTAGAATGGTCACTGGAATGGTGTCTTTGAGACCAAACGGTTTTGTGAACAATTCATTTTTCAAATGTTCAATTTGTTTGTGAATTTTGAGATTGGGAGGGAGTGGATACAATGTTTCAATCACTGGATTTGGATCTTTGAGATGGTCTGGCATGACAATTTCAATCACTTCTTTACCTTTTTTAACAATATTGGGTAGAGAGGAAGTCAATCTCTTATCTGAACCTGAAAAACTCTCATTGTTGTACAACAATGGTACCACACTACCACCCATAGAAATGTCGAGAGAGGAGGTTGTTGGCATCAACGAAGAAGAAGCAGACGACAATGATGGTTTTTCACTACTCTCAAATGGTCCATAACTCTTTTCAACTCCACTCGAATGTTGATACTTTCCCTTAAATGCTCTCCTCACTGTCAATGTATCCAAATCATAAAAATTCACAACTCGATCTATGGTACATATACACAACTCGTCATGTACTGATAAATATTCAATATCAGAGATCATTGAATGGGGTGTATAATAAATATTTCGATCGTATAAAAAATTATCACAAAACCATGATTTCACTAAACCATCTGTTCCTGCTGTATAATATCGATTTCTCTTTTCATCTTGCAAAATCTTTACAATTCTTCCCTTATGATACATGCTCTTTGTATTTACATCTGGAAACGTTTGATGAACAAATAATTTATCATCCAAATTCTGTTTCATCTTTTTAGCTCCTTCATAACCAAGAAGTACATAGGTTGAAAATTCATTCCAATCAATTCTACCATTAGCATTGGCATCAATTCTTGCAAAAAGTGCTTTTAACTCATCGTTGGCTCTTCCTTCTCCCAATAAACGACTCATTCCATCAATAAATTGAGTTTCAGTTAAACCATCCTCAGAACTATTTTCAAATAATAATCGAATATCTTCTAATTTGATTTTTTGATCAATTTCATCCTCTATGGGTGTTACTTCGACTTTCTCTCTTAAATATTGTTCATATTCTAAATCTCTGGTTGTCATTCCTGCATTTTGTGCGGATGTCTTTATCGCCTCACTCAGTAATTTGACTTTTTGGTTTAATTCTTTTCTTCTCAATTTGCCTGCCAATTGAATAGAGGCAATTGCTTTCACCTTGTCATGAACATGTGAGAACTTGCTAATCATGCTTTGATCGGTTGCAGATTTTTTTAAATTTGTTCGTTTTTTGTGTGTTTTCTTGACACCATGCTCATCCTCATCGCCAGATTCACCTGAAGAAGGATCTTCTTCATGTTCTTCTACTGGGGACGAAGTCGATGCAGAATGACCTAGTATGGGTGATGGAGCAAGTGAATTTAATGCCTGTGTGACTTCATCATCAATTGCTTTGACAAATTTTGCAGGCTGAGTTGAAATTAATTCAAAATCTGAGTTATCATTTTGTGATTCCTCTTCTTCATCCAATTTGACGAGTTTTTCTCGAGTCGTTAAACTATTTACAATATGATTATGAGAGCCTAGAGTCGGAAGAAAGGGTATTGAGAGTCTTGATGTAGCTCTCTTCATGATGGAGAATTGTTGTTATATTCTTAATTTGGTTGTCAATAGGATATTCGATTTTGTTTTGAATCAATGTGTCAATAGGAAATTCGTTGATGATGATTGAATGTTCCGATAATAACGAAAGTACAGTAGTACTCTCGAGAATGTTGCCTCAAATTTTACGTAAAGAATCAAGAAACGTTTGGCGCGGAAAATGTTTCTTTTTTACGACCGTTGTGGATCATGATCGTGCACAGTGGTCAGTGAGAGAGATTCTGAGCCAATCTCCTTGTGCCATTATGAAATAATCAATTCTTCCAAGTAAATGCCATTGTTTTTTTAAAATGTCAACCTCTGAGAAGTAGCACTGTCAACAGGTTCCTGAAAGAAAAATGATTCCTCAAGTAGCCTTGTATTTTCTCTTTATTGGCACTTGGTTCATTCAACTCTTAACTCTGATCATTCTTTCCATTTTCAAGACATTAAATTTCTCTTCCTATCCCTTCCTCATTGTAGTTCTTTATTCCATATCATCACTGTGCTATGACTTGGCCTTTATTTTGACAAAACCAATTCCGATGAATATTTCTTTCTTGAATCGAACATTGGATAAAATCATGGTTCGACAAGGACATTATGAATTATTTATCTACATGACTAGCACCATCATTACAGCAATTTGTGATTATTATATTTATTATCATGTCATGATGGATCGTGAGAGTGAACGAATTCATTCCGATGATTCAAACAAGTTGACTAATTTTTCATCATCATTGAGAGAACAAGAGCATTTGAATTCAAATGTTCATCTTTCCTCAAGAAATTGTAGATTTCAAATATTGACATTCATTCGACTGTTATTAATGAGTAGTTTTGCATTAGTTGTCAATATTTATGGATGCTATTTATTGTTCAACACTGCCTATAAGAATTCGATATTCATTCGAATATTACCATTACCTCATGTGATACTTCACATTCTATTTTATGGTATGAAAATGATGAATTATTGTAGAACAAGTCTCAGCTCAACTCGAGAAGTTGATCAAAGTCATCATCATCCTATGAAAAAACTAAATTGATCTCAAATAATTCACAACCATAACCTTAAAATTTTCTCTCGCAACAGAATCCTCTTTCAAATTACAAAAAGTAAGATCAAAATTGGACAGATCATTTGCAGTGAAAACATCCACTCACTTTGATTCATGGAATAAGGTCATATCCTTTTTATTTACGTTGTTGTTGCTCCTTCCTTTGTCGTTCCAAATTTCTCAAGTCCTTTCCAATTTCAAATTCTCTCATTTCTGTTCGTTCTAAGAATGCTTGTTTTTCCAAGTAACCATCTTTTCTATATTGTTGTAATTCATGTTCAATTCCTTCTTGCTTTTTGAATTGTTTCCAATCTTCTTTGCTTTGAGAAATTGTTGTTTTCCTTTTTTCATTAATTTTAGCAAGAGCTTGATCCAATTTGGATGTTGCACTCTTTGGAATTTTGGTTGTTTCCTTTGTGAGGGATTGAGTGAGTGTATCTGTTGGTACTTCCGAACTGATGGCTTGTTCAAAAGTCATTTCTGGTGTGGTAGGTGTTTCAACTAGAAGTGCTTCATCCAATTCTAAATGAATTGCTTCTTGTGTGATTGGTTTCTCGATCACTTGTTTTTTTAGTGATTGATAATAATTGAGTGTTTCCTTAATTTTTCGTTTCTTTGTGAATTGATTTTCCTCATCGTGTTTTTTAACAAATTCACTTTTTTCAATGTCATCAAATATCGGATCGATATCATCGTCATCACTCGGATTTTCTATAAAGGCAAATATTGAGAGATCATTTTCGTTAGTATCATTGAAGTGACGGCTTGGCATGATTTTAGTCTTCGGGATCTCGATGAGAAATTTTAATAAATTAATATTTTAATGTTGCCGTAAATTGAAATAAAGAGGCAATTTTTTTTTAATTTTTTAATTTCTGATTGTTCTTGGATCAGTTGAAGTTCAACTCGCACCAGATTGCATGAAGCTGGAGAATCCAAGCAGTTCCCACAGATATAACCCCTCTAAAGCACATCCATATTGACGTCAACCCCTCAAAAACATATCCATATTGATGTGAATTTCTCTCATATTCCTGCTCAATTTCAGTTAACTCTTTTTAATAACTTGTTTTTCAAATATTCTCCAATGGCACGTAAATCTGGTTGTAAAATTTGAATCTCATACATGGTGCAAACAATAATTTCCTTAACACCATCATTGTTGATATCTACTGAATCCACACAATAAATTGGATATTCAAAATGATAAGTTGTCTTGTAACTACATGTCTTACTCTCACCATCATATTGATAGACAATGAGTTTTTTGTTATAAGTACCAATATATATTTCTGTGAGTGCAGCTTGGTGAGAAGTACTCTCTCCATAATGCAGTAAATGAATGCATGTAATGGAATCTCCAAATTCATCACAATAAATGACTGTAGATTCTTCAATTTGATAGGAATGAGATGAAGTTATTGTTGTGGTTGTTGTTGAGGATGTGGATGTGGTGGTGGTAGAGGTATTGAGTCCTCCACTTGTAGTTGTTGTTGTCATTGAATTCATACAACTTGCACTACTGTTTGGACACATGAAGGTTGTTGCAGAAATTGAATTGAGATGAATGGAATACATGACAACTCTACCCATTGCTTCACCAACAATAAATGTCAAATCATGATGATCTGGTGAGCAATTCAGAATAGAAATGGAACTGATTGGGCTATTTAACATGAATTGAAATTCTAAATGAGGAGGTGGTGATGCATTCATTTGTGTTGGAGAAAAGGATGATGGTGAACAAGAAGATGAGTATTGAATTCCTTTTACAATTCCATTCTGACATCCCATGATCAATAAATTGTGTTTGTAATCTAAATCAATTATACTTCCAGGAATATTCCACATCATGTTGGCAAAATCATATTCCACAAAGAGATTATCACTGAGATGAAAATTTCTACCTCTGCTCATGCTGCTACTAGTACTCGATGGAATATTCATCATGATCGATGTGTTCATAGTGGTGTCCATGGAGGAAGAAGAAGAAGAATTGGAACCTGTGGTGTTCGTATTGCTACTACTGCTACTACTACTACTACTATTCAAATAAACGATTCTTCCATTACTCGTAACAAATAAATTTGAAACAATTGGAATGTCAAATAATTTCAATGAATAACCAACATTGGTACCACTTGTTCCAACTCCTGTACTCACACCTTGTTGTATGATAATGTCTGAAAAGCAATGAATACTCTTATCAGTTCCACATAACACAAACATTGGAAATTGTTGCATGGATGGATATAAGGTGACCATTTGTGTCGTGAGACCAAGTGGAATATATCCTAAAATAAATGTTTGAATACATTTATGTTTGGTCATGGTGGTATTGGAAGCAGAAGAAGGAGTAGAATTAGTATTTGGAGTGTTTGAACTAGAAGTTATTGATCCATTTTTGAGTGAAAATAATTCATCTTCATCCAATAAATAAATATATAAATAATTATTAAATTGCTGTTGTTGCTCGGTATAGGCGTCGGTATCTTGTTCAGATGATGCGATACCACTATTAGGAGCGGTATTTCCACCTACTGGGTTTCCTCCACTACTTGGATTTGTGTTAGTACCATACTCGGCATTTGATTTTAACATTTTTGAATGTGAAACAAATGATTTTCCAATTATTGAGCTATTAGATTTTTTCTTCTTCTTTTTAGTCGAGGATTGTTTTGAATGAGTCTCTGCCAATAATGAATCTTCATCGGTGCTATCTCCACCCCCAGCACTGTCATAGGACGATGAAAAATATTCTTCGTTATATAAATTATTTGAATTATTGGAGTTTCTTTGAGCATGTTCATCGTCGTTATGAGAGCTATTTTCATTGTGATCATCTTCATCATCATATTTTCTTTTTGAAGAATTTGCTTCATTATAAGATATGGGTTGAGTAAAAGTAACTCCCAAAACTATTTTAGATTTATCATAATGACTTCTGAATGCACTAATGCTAATTATTTGAGAATCTGTTGGTATTCTTGAAATATTGTAAATAGGTATTTCTTGAATTGGAAAATCTTTATGAATCGTTTGTTCAAAAACTGAATTATTGTTTTGTAATTGATTGTTGTTTAGAGTGTTCCTATTCGACATGATCACATAAATGTTATTGCTTGTTGCAACGAATATTAAATGATCCGATGAATGATAATTACTTCTCGAGTTGGGTTGAGGCGATGATGTATTTTGTGTTGTTGTATTTATGGATGAGTGTGGTTGTGGTTGGTGATGAGAAAATGCATCCCCTTTCAACACACACAAGCTGTAAATATTCGTCGGAGAGAAAAAGTCATGACAATTCAGGCATTGAGAAAGTTGAAAAGCCATTTTTTTTGAGTTGGGGGTTCTTCGTCAAGAAGCTGAGATTCTGTGTCATGAACCAACAAGGATATCATGCTGTTGAGAGAGTATCAATCAAACAGTGGCATTCAAACTTCTTTGACATTGCTCTACGGCGATTTCACGCCAGAAAGCTAATTGTTTGGTTCATATATTTCATTATCAGATCAATAATCTGCAAGCTTACACGGCTCTATGCGTATGGTTGTTCATGCTCAGCGAGTGTGCGTGTGGTTTTGCATTATTTCTATTCTCATTGCCACAACATCACACGCACAACACCAATGAATTCAATGGAGAACACTAAAAATTTTTTGAATCAAAGACAAGGCCATTCACCCATCACTCATCATCACCACTGCAGTTTGATTTTTCTTTCATCATCATCAGCAAAAAACACATTTTAACAAAAAATGTCCCTTCTCACCACCCAGAAAGTTCTTGTCCCTGCCATCTCCTGTATGGCTTGGAACGGCGATAAGACTCGTTGTGCCATATCACCAGCAAACTCTGAAATTTGGATCTATAAAACCAATGGAAGTGAAGATTTTGATAAATGGGAGATTGAACATAAACTTACCGAACACGATCACTATGTAACCGGTATTGATTGGGCACCCAAGAGTAACAAGATTCTCTCTTGCTCTCAAGATCGTAATGCCTACGTCTGGGAATTGAAAGGAAATGAATGGAAACCAACATTGGTACTCTTACGTATTACCAAGGCTGCTACTTGTTGTAAGTGGTCTCCCAATGAAGACAAATTCGCTGTTGGAAGTGCAGCCAAGATGGTTTCCGTGTGCTTCTATGAAGAAGTCAACAAGTGGTACATTTCCAAGATGATTAAAAAGCACAAGAGTACCATCAAATCATTGACTTGGCATCCATCCGACAATACATTGCTTGCTACTGGAAGTAGTGATATGAAGGCTCGTACTTTTAATACCTATATCAAAGATGTTGATGGAAAGAGACCAGAAGGAAAGGTCAAGTTTGGAGATTCTATTGTAGAATATGCTTCAAAGGGATGGGTTCATGATGTTCAATTCTCTCCTAATGGTAAATGGTTGGCTTTCATTGGACACGATTCGACTGTTCAATTTGTGGATTATGCTTCTCAGGATCAATCACAAGCTGACTCTCAACCCATTGAAACTCAAGTCGTTCGTCATGAAAAGTTGCCATTCTATCGTGGATTGTTCCTTTCTGATAAGGCTTTTGTTGCTGTAGGATATGATTTTGCTCCCTATGCTTTTGCTTTGGAAGGAAACAAGTGGGTATTGAAGGGATCTTGTGATGAAAAGAAGTCTGCTGGAGCAGGTGCTGGTGCCGGTGGTGCTGGTGTGAGAAGTGCCTTCTTAAAGTTCCAAGCTCAAACAACAGTTGGTTCTCAAAATGCCGAAAAGGATGACAGTCCAACAACTCGTCATCACAATGCCATCAACTCTATTTGTCCATTCAAAGTTGAAGGAGGTAAGGTGACCAAGTTTGTCACTGCTGGTTTGGACGGAAAGGTTTTGTTCTGGAACTCAAGTGATATTCAAAAGAATCTTGGATTGACTCTTTAAATTATGCCCATTGTATACGTACACTCTTTAGACACTTTTTGCACTTTTTGAAACTTAATAAATTATTATATTCAATCCTTTGAGATCTGATCTTGAAGGAATTGGATTATTAGAATAATAATTTATTGTTTGCAGTAGGTATCTCTAAATCGATCTCTTTTTTGCTTTCTCAAGTAATAAAGTGATCTCTTTTCAATGTAGGTGTCGATGAATTGTTTGATTTGTTGTGGATCAGTAACTTCTCTGGAATTCAAAAAGGCTTCTCCTAACTCTTCGCTTTCTGTATCACTTTGATCAATCTTTTCGTTCAACAATACAAGTAATTGAGGTGGAGCATATCTTTGTGAGAGCTGTTGTTGTTTTGTTTGTAACATTTGAACTTGTTCTAAAATCTTGTCAACTTCCACCTTCTTTTGATTAATAGATTCTTTTGTGATATTTAATTGCTCATCCTTTAAAACATTTCTCTTTGCAATTTCCATGTTAGCATTTCTCAAATCTTGATAAATATTCTTTGATTCTCGTGTGAAGGCTAAATTTTCAACAAACTGTTCGAATGCTTCTTGATTGTCTAAAAGTTTTTGAATGGCCTCAGATCCTTCTAATAAACTAATTTCAGGGAATGAAGTCGGAACAGGAGGCAAATGAATCGTATACGATGAATCTTGAACAGGAGATTGTACAGAAGAAATTGGAGGTGTTGACATTGAAGGAGGTATTACAGGGTTAGTAGTGGGTATTGTGTTTGTTCCAAATGTCTGTGGTTGAGTGTAAACGACAGATGAAGGAGGAGGTGTGATCGAATTCGAAGGGGTGCCGCCTGTCAATCCACTAGTCGCTTTGGTAATGTGATTCTTTGGCCATTCATCTAAACTCACAATTATTGGAGGGTTAGTAATAAAATCTCTGAAAACAAGTGACAGTACATCTCCTAAACTTGATTGTGGTGTCCACTGTCTAAGCTGCTGATGAACGACATAACCATTATTATCTATATTTTGATGTTTAATTGTTGCGAGGGTGGTGATGAGTGGTGGCTGTTGTGGGAAAGCTTGTTGCATGAGAATACGGAACGTTAATTGTTGTCCGTTCTTGAGAGTGATTGGAACATCAACCACATTATTATCATTGGTAGAAACAATTTTAGCATTATTAAATCGTTTAATAACAGAATCGGCTTGAAGCTGTCTGGTTCGTTGTGCTTGTTGTTGTTCAAGACTACTGGCTGTACCCACCATCATGGTGCTGGATGATGGGTTCATCATGACTCCATTTCCCGAGTTCATCATGACTGGACTTGGATTTGAAGTATAGAAAGGAGAAGGCTTTAAATTAGAGAAGGATGAATTCATCATGTTGTTGGTTGTTGTGGTTGAGGGGTTGTTATATCCACCGATCAGGGGTTGTTGTTGGTGTTGTGGTGGGTTGAATCCTCCATAGTAGGAAGAGCCACTGCCAGGATACATCTTATTTTTATTTTTACAAGATAAAAAACACGTTTTAATTTGCTTCGAATTCAAAAGACATGCAGATTGGTCACTCTGCTTGCTCAATACACAAATTCTGTTTCGTCCAACGCAGAAGTGCCAACATAATCTTCTTCATTTGAGGATTCATCTGAAGAAGTTTTCTGATACTCTAATGGCTCATCATTATCGTCTTCGTTATCAATGACCACATCTTGTCTTTCTGGTAAATGCCCTTCCAGTAAACTTTGAACGTTCTTGGCTTGGTAAATGGTGAAAAAGTTAGTCCTCTTTCGTTTGGCATAACAAACAATGCAAGTAATAGTTGTTCCACAACAGCAAAGAATAAGCACGATAACTCCAGCAACAGAAAGTCCCACAACAAGTCCAACATCCACTTTTGGAGGGCCTTGTACACCCAAATTAAACACATTGCCTTCAAGGGCCACTGAAGAATCTCTCTGATGAAGGGGAATCTTACACACTCGTTTTTCGTATCGTTTTGGACAAACTGAGCGACATCTTACAGAGTCTGATTGTTGTAAAGACTTTGGTTCATCTCCTTTGATATCGTTCATCAAAGTTTGAAGGCTTTTTTTGAAATCAGGTTTTGGATTACTTGGAATTTTCTCCTCAATGTCTTTTTCAAGTTGCTTCAAAGCCAGTTCAATATTCTTTGAAAGCTGCTCTTGTGAAGAAGGCTTTAAGGCAGTTGTAGTGCTTGTCAAACCAGGCTTGTTGTTATGAGATGTACTTGGGGTTTCAGTTGTGTTAGAAGATGAAGAGCCAACAACATTTGGCGGTGAAGATGTTGACTTTGAAGGATTGCCTGCTGAAGACGAACTTGCAGGTTGAGATGTTCCTGTTATCTTAGTTATTTGAACGGGTGCATTCTGTGTTGTAGCAGATGGAGCAGAAGCGAGATTTGATCCCGTTGTCGTTTTCTGTTGAGTTGAGTGTATGATATTACCAATGTCACTGGACTGCGGTGCTGTATTGATCTTTGCTTTTCTTCCTGATGTGGTTGAGGCTTCAGACTGTGGTTTTTCAGGGGTTGAGTTAACCTCACTAATCTTGTCCGTTTGTGTTTGGTGTTGAAGTGCAGCTGAAGTATTTGTTGAGGAGGATGCATTTGTTGACGGTTGTTTTGCCGAAAACAAATCGCCCATAGGAGGAAATGTACGGTTTACATGGTTTTCTCCTGCTGACAAACTGTTTTCGTTGTTTGTTGCCCTTAATGTGGAGTTTGGAGGGTTAGTAATAGGCCCTTGGGGAAGCTTTTCCTGGCCATTGATGCCTGTCTGTTGTGTTTGTGTGGATGCAGGGACGAGCGGTTGAAGATGTGTGGAGTTTTTCTGCTCACCAAGCTGTGAATTTTCCTTTGGTTGATCAATGGATCCCGAGTATGGAAATGATGAATTTGTTGAGGTATTAGGAGAGTGTGGAGAGAGGATCTGAGTAAAATTTAATCCTTCGTTTTGGATTTTCAGTTGATCCTGTGATGATGTGGGAGATGTGTGGGAAGTATTGGCAGTGCCAGTTCCATTAAGTGGAGTGCTTATGCTTTCGTTTGTCTTGGACAAGATTGAGCTGTTGTTGATTACATTAGGCTGAGGGTGTGAAATGTTGGGCTGGTGGATCAATGGTGTGGAAATTTCGGTGGTGTTGCTTGCTGTTGTGATACTGCTGTTAGAGCTATTAGATGATGATATTGTTGAATTCGATGACGTGGTTGAGGAGTTGTTAGGTTGTATCTCGGTGATGTTTTTTGTAGTGTTAATAGCGGAAAGAAGAGTTTCGAAATTAGGTATATCATAAATAGGCGAAGTTGTGTTCGTTGAGGAAAAGGGGGACAACGGGTTCGGTGATGAGGCGGCTGCTGAATCATCTCGTGGCCAGACATCATCCTCAACAAATAAGTTGTTAAGGCCGTTGGAGTAAATTAACGGTAGCTTGTCCACGTGCCCTCCAGAAATGATTTCGGTAAGCTCATTTTCCTCCTCTTGCCATAAATTCCAATCCAACGGTTTTGATGGGCATGAATTCGTAATATATTTCTGAAATTCTTCATCTGTAAGAACAGCCTTTGAAAACCCCCCAAAGGCTACCACCAACAATAAAATACTAAGGGCAAAAATAACTCGATACTGTTGAGGCATTTTTTGCAAAGTGATGGGTGTTGGTGAGGACTCCTTGCAAGCAGTTTTCCGTTCCATCTATCATGCAAAACTTTGGTGTCTCCTTAATACAAACCATTCGTGATCTGTCTTGTGTCATTTCATCCGAAATAGAGATCAAATGATCAAAACGCCAATTACATTTGTGATTGTATTCTCAACATTGATCTGTTCTTTTTGACGAAGAAAGAGGTCGTCACAAGATGGTCAGGTATGTTCGTTCTTCCGTGTGTCGAGATAATCATGCAATTACATAAAAGCACAAAATAACCGCGAACACTTTCCAAAACTATTGTAATTGAGTACAACAACCTTTTTGGATTTGCCTCTTCACAGTGATGATGTCTCTATCGACATTGTGGTCAAAACACAAACAAAAAAAAACAAAGTCAACATCTCTCATTCCAACAGAATTGGAGTCAAAAAGGTGGCTTGTCACGCAATTCCTTCCACACAACCATAATATTTCTCAATCTCTCTCTCTGAAGGATTTCCATCTGGCATCAACAACACTCATTTCCTAACCAACTTTTGACATCAAACCTAGATCCATAACTCGACCGTGTCAAAACTACCAGAAATGTCATCATCGCTTCAATCATTAATTCCGTTCGACCACCATGAACAACAACATCCAACTCTCCTTCCTCACTTGGGAGATACCATTCATCAAGCCTTGACTTATTCCAATGACTCGGCCATCATCAACCGATTTACTGGAGCACTCGTCGTCTATGCCGTTTCATTTCCTCCGTTTCTTGTTTTTGGTCTTGTGGTGAGTGCTCTACTCATCGTTCGTTGGAAGCAAATGGTTCCTATCAAACGAGCATTATTCGGTCTCGTTGTACTAATTTCTCTCTTGCAATTGGTATCCATCATTGGTGGTATCATGTATTCGGTGTGTTTGTTAGCGACCAATGACAAGTATTGCATGGATCCGTTCGCAATGATTCAATACGTGTGTGGAAATGCAACCATCATTTTGTGTGCGTATTGTTTCATGGTCATTACACGAATTCTTTACAAGGTGTATTTTGATAAGAGTCAATGGTGGATGCGAGGAAGAAACAAAGACGACGAACAACAACAACTTCAAGAAATTCCAAACACCAGCAATGGTGGAGCAGTGCAGACTGGTACCACGGAAGAAAAAGAAACTCTCCAAACGACTCCTCAGAATTGGGTCAGTCATGCCACTGCCAAGAGAAATCAACGATTTGGATTATTTGTGAAATATACAGCACTGACATGTGCCATTGTTTTGGGAGTGGTTGCACCTTTGCATCTCATTACCATTGCTATTACATCGTTAACTTCACTCATGCCTGGAGTTACTCAAGCAAGAGCAAAATCCATTGGTATGACTCGTTATTACGTTGGTAAGTTTGTTCATTCATAGACCTCCATGATTTGAAATATGTTATTATCATAATAACATTCTTCATATCCATGATGATCATGAATACTGTATTCTTTAACTCTTCTCAGATTCTGCATTTGCACTCAGTTATTGGGGACTCATTTTCTTCTTTGGTATTCTCAATATTGTCATTGGAGTTTCTTTAACGAAAAAGTTTATTGGTACTGACAACAAAATTCCTCTCCATCGTCGTAAAGCATGTCGACAATTAATTCTTCTCAATGTATTGCAATTAATATTTGGAGGAGTGACTGGCTCGTTGGTGATCATGGCCATTCTGACTCTTGTCGAATATGAATTCTATATTGCTGGTATTACTTTGCAGAGAATTAGTATTTTCTGTTTTGCCATTGCACTCACTTTTATTTATGGGCCTTTGGATGATTTGGATGTGATTAAAAAGACTGGAGCCAATATTAGAAATGTGGTCACGACAAAAATCATTCCTGCCAATTTGAATCATGGCAGTGGTAGTGGTAGTGGCTCTGGTTCCAAGGGTCAATTGATGGATGCATCTTCTCGAAAGAAATTCACTTCAGTCAAATTGGACAACCCTTCAGTTTCAGCAACAGTTGTTGTTGTGGATCCAC